>NC_045450.1:4272255-4284320 GCF_002776525.5 Piliocolobus tephrosceles | reverse complement strand
ATCAGTAAGGTTGTGGGATTTCCTCTTCCTAGCCATATTTGGCTGTTTCTTTCAGGTAGGGAGAGGGGAAGAGCAGGCAGTGTGAGATGAACTGAGTCACAGCTGCAGGAGTTAGGATCAATGGGGTCAGCCAACTGTGGCCCACTGGTCACATCCAGCCCACTGCATTTTTTTTTGTTTTTTTTTTTTGAGAGGGAGTTTCGCTCTTGTTACCCAGGCTGGAGTGCAGTGGCGTGATCTCGGCTCACCACAACTTCTGCCTCCCAGGTTCAAGCCATTCTCCTGCCTCAACCTCCTGAATAGCTGGCTGAGATTACAGGCGCCCACCACCACGCCCAACTAATTTTTGTATTTTGAGTACAGACAGGGATTCACCATGTTGGCCAGGCTGGTCTCGAACTCCTGACCTCAGGTGATCTGACTTCCTCAAGCCTCCCAAAGTGCTGGAATTACAGGCATGAGACACTGTGCCTGGCCCAGCCCACTGCTTTTATATCAAACCTTTTTCTATTGTGGTAAAATATATATAACAAAAACTTACTGTTTAACCAATTATTTATTTATTTGTTTATTTGTTTTTGCAGAGATGGGGTCTTACCATGTTGTCCAGGATGGTCTTGAACTCTTTTTTTTTTTTTTTAATAGTCTCGCTCTGTTGCCCAGGCTGGAGTGCAATGGTGCGATTTCAGCTCACTGCAACCTCCGCCTCCCAGATTCAAGCGATTCTCCCTCCTCAGCCTCCTGAGTAGCTGAGATTACAGGCACAGGCCACCACACCTGGTTAATTTTTGTAGTTTTGTAAACATGGGGTTTCACCATATTGGCCAGGCTGATCTTGAACTCCTGACCTCATGTGATCTGCCTGCCTCGGCCTCCCAAAGTGCTGGGATTATAGGCATGAGCCACCACTCCCAGCCAGTCTTGAACTCTTGGTGGGTGAACAAGTGAGCCAGCCAGCAAAGCTTCATCTGTATCTACAACCACTCCCCATGGCTAGCATTACCACCTGAGCTCTGCCTCCTGCTGGATCAGCGGTGGCATTAGATTATTATAGGAGCTTACTGTGAATGAACCATGAATGTGAGGGATCTAGGTTGAGTGCTTCTTATGAGAATCTAATGCCTGATGATCTGTCAGTATCTCCCATCGCCCCCAGATGGGACTGTCTAGTTGAAGGAAAACAAGCTCAGGGCTCCCATTGAGTCTACATTATGGTGAGTTGCATGGTTATTTCATTATATATTACAATGTAATAATAGAAATAAGGTATGCAATGAATGTAATGCTATAGCAGGTGTCAGTGCTTCATTCCGTCTTATGGCTGAATAATATTCCACTGTAGGGACGGACCACATTTAGTTTATCCATTCATCCGTTGATACACACTAGGTTACTTCCATGTTTTGGCTGGTGTGAATAATGCTGCTATGGACGTGGGTGTACCATGATCTGTTTGAGTCCCTGTTTTCATTCTCTTGGATGTTTACCTAGGAGTGGAATTCCTGGGGCCTATGATAACGACTGCCTGTTGTGTGCTCACAAACCAAGAATGGTGTGGTAGACAGAACAATGGCCCCTGCAATGATGTTCATGCCCCATCCCCAGAACCTGTCAATAGTTACCTTACGTAGCAAAAGGGACTCTCTGCAGATGTGATTACGTTAAGGATTTTGAGATGGGGAGATTATTCTGGATCATCTGGGTGGGCCCAAGGTCATCAAGAGAGGGAGATGAAAGGGTGAGAGAGATGGGATGGCAGAAACAGAGACTGAGAGGTGCACTTTGAAGATGGAGGAAGGGGCCACAAGCCAAGGAATGTGAGTGGCATCTACAAGTTGGAAAAGGGAAGGAAACAGATTCTCCCCTGGAACTTTAGGAGAAATGCAACCCTGCTTACACCCTGAATTTAGCCAAACATAACCCGTCTGGACTTCTGACCTGCAGAGAATAAATTTGTGTTGTTTTTTAAAATTATACACACACACACACACACACACAAATATTTATAGAGATGGAATCTCCCTATGTTGCTGCCCAGGCTGGTCTCCAACTCCTGGCCTCAAGTGATCCTCCTGCATCAGCCTCCCAAATGCTGAGATTACAGGCATGAGCCACGATTCCTGGTCAGATTTGTGTTGTTTTATGCCACTAAGCTTGTAGTAACTTGTTACAGAGGCCATAGAACTTTTACATTTTCAAATGGTTGGAAAGCAATCAAACGAATGATATTTTGTGGCACATGAAATTATACGACATTCTATTTGTGTCCATAAACTAAGTGTTATTGGTACCCAGAGATGCCCATTGATTCATACACCATCTAGGACTGCTTTCCTGCCAGAAGGGCAGAGTTGAGTGCTCGCAGGAGGCCATGGGGTCTGCAAAGCCTAAAATATTTACTATCTGGTCCTTTTGGGAAAAAAACCTTACTGACTCCTAATATATTTATTCATTTTGTTCTTGTTGATTGTTTTTTGAGACGGAGTCTTGCTCTGTCGCTAGACTGGAGTGCAGTGCCACAATCTCGGCTAACTGCAACCTCCGCTTCCCAGATTCAAGCGATTCTCCTGCCTCAGCTTCCTGGGTAGTTGGGACTATAGGCACACACCACCACGCCAGGCTAATTTTTTGTATTTTAGTGGAGACGGGGTTTTACCATGTTGATCAGGATGGTTTCAATCTCCTGACATCATGATCCACCTGCCTCAGCCTCCCAAAGTGCTGGGATTACCGGGGTGAGCCACCGCACCCGGCCTGTTTGTTTTTGAGATGCTTCGTCACTCAGACTGGAGTGCAGTGGTGCAATCTCGGTTCACGGCAGCCTCTGCCTCCCAGGTTCAAGGGATTCTCATGCCTCACTCTCCCGAGTAGCTGGGATTACAGGCACCCACCACCATGCCTAGCTAATTTTTGTATTTCTCATAGAGGTAGGGTTTTGCCATGTTGGCCGGGCTGGTCTCAAACTCCTGACTTCAAGTGATCCACCCGCCTTGGCCTTCCAAAGTGTTGAGATTACAAGTAAGAGCCACCACTACTGGCCTGATTTTTTTTTTTTTTTGAGGCGGAATGTGGCTCTTCCAGGCTGGAGTGCAGTGGCACAATCTCAGCTCACTACAATCTCCACCTCTCAGGTTCAAGCGATTCTCCTGCCTCAGCCTCCCAAGTAGCTGGGACTACAGGCATGTGCCACCATGCCTAGATATTTATTTTTTTGTCTTTTTAGTAGAGATTGGGTTTCACTATGTTGGTCAGGCTGATCTTGAACTCCTGATCTCAAATGATCCACCCACTTCGGCCTTCCAAAGTGCTGGGATTACAGGCATGAGCCATGGCACCCGGCCTGATTGATTATTTTTATTTTTTGTTTTATTTATTTATTTTTTTGAGATGGAGTCTTGCTCTGTTGCCCAGGCTGGAGTGCAGTGGCATGATCTCGGCTCACTGCAACCTCCGCCTCTTGGATTCAAGCAATTCTCCTGCCTCAGCCTCCTGAGTAGCTGGGACTACAGGCGCGTGCCATCACACCTGGCTAATTTTTTGTATTTTTAGTAGAGACAGGGTTTCACCGTGTTAGCCAGGATGGTCTCAATCTCCTGACATCGTGATCCACCTGCCTTGGCCTTCCAAAGTGCTGGGATTACAGGCGTGAGCCACTGTGCTCTGCTGATTATTTTTACTTAAAATTTTGTTTTGAGACAGAGTCTTGCTTGTTGCCCAGGCTGGAGTACAGTGGTGCAATCTGGGCTCACTGCAACCTCAAGCAATTCTCTTGCCTCAGCCTCCAGAGTAGCTGGAATTATAGGCACCTGTCACCACACCCAGCTAATTTTTGTATTTTAGTAGAGATGGGGTTTTGTCATGTTGGCCAGGCTAGTCTTGAACTCCTGACCTCAGGTAATCCACTCGCCTCGGCCTTCCAAAGTGCTGGGATTACAGATGTGAGCCACCGTGCCCAGCCTGGTCAAGGCAGTTCTGTAGGGGAGGAGCAGGAGGCAGACGTGCTTGCTCCAGCTGCAATTCATTCATTCATTCATTTTTTCAGGCACTGGAGATGTCATTCAGTGCATTTGGTTTTGTGGCCCTATGGCATATATTGATTGTCTCCAAATGTCATCATTTCCTGAGCACAGCTCCTGTCGCTGCAGTGTGGTCGGGACCTTCTTGAGGGCAGCGTTTCTGCTTTGATTTCCATGTGGCCAACTAGGATATGTGAACACAGGAAGAAGTAGCCAGAGCTGATTGGACAGTCCCTCTCCAGGGCTGTGCACATGATGCCCGTGTTCCTCAGGGACACAGAGGGGGTCCTGGAAGGCTGATGGGCAGCCCTGATTCTGCTGCCTTCTGCCTGGGCTGCAGTGAGACCTCATTAGATGGGGGAATCACAAGCAGCAGGGTAATACGAGGGGGGGCACTTGCTTGGGGAACAAAAGTTAACGGGGGCACCAAACCTGTCAGTAATCAAGATTCACAAAATTTTAATGCAATACTTTACAGAAATCAAAACTGGGCAGGCATAGTGGCTCACACCTATAATCCCAGCACTTTGGGGAGACCGAGGCAGGAGGATGGCTTGAGTCCAAGAGTTTAAGACCAGCCTGGGCAACATAGTGAGACCCTGTCTCTACAAAAAATTTAAAAAATTGCCAAACATGATGGTGGCATGCCTGTAGTCCCAGCAACTCGAGAGGCTGAGTTGGGAAGATCACAAGGGCCTAGGAGTTCAAGGCTGCAAAGAGCTATTATATCACCACTGTACTCCTGCCTGGGCAACAGAATGAGAGCCTGTCTCAAGAAAAAAATTGAAATTAATGCCAACAATTTACAATGAGCAAAATACCTGAATTATAAATTAAAAACACATTTATTGATTCATAATAAATCAATATTAGAAATCAATGTTGAACCAGCTTTTGATTTTGATTTTTTTAAATTTTTGAGACGGTCCCACTTTGTCGCCCAGGCTGGAGCTCAGTGGTGCGATCTCCACTCACTGCAACCTCTGCTTCCCTGGTTCAAGTGATTCTCCTGCCTCAGCCTCCTGAGTAGCTGGGATTACAGGCACTCGTCACCACGCCCAGCTAATTTTTGTTTTCAGTAGAGACGGAGTTTCACCATGTTGGCCAGGCTGGTCTCGAACTTCGGACCTCAAGTGATCTGCCTGCCTATGCCTCCCAAAGTGCTCGGATTACAGTTGTGAGCCACCGCGCCTAGCCGTCTTTGAATTTTAAAAATTTTATTATTATTATTATTATTATTATTTTATAAGATGGAGTCTCGCTCTGTTGCCAAGGCTGGAGTGCAGTGGTGCAATCTCAGCTCACTGCAACCTCTGCCTCCCGGGTTCAAGAGATTCCCCTGCCTCAGCCTCCGAGTAGCTGCAACTACAGGTGCCCATCACCACGCCTGGCTATTTTTTTTTTTTTTTTTTTTGTATTTTTAGTAGAGGCGGGGTTTCATCGTGTTAGCCAGGATGGTCTCAATCTCCTGACCTTGTGATCTGCCCATCTCGGACTCCCAGTTAAAATTGATTGATTGATTGAGATGGAGTCTAGCTCTCGCCCAGGCTGGAGTGCAGTGGCCTGATCTCGGCTCACTGTAAGCTCCGCCTCCTGGGTTCACGCCATTCTGCTGCCTCAGCCTGTAGCTGGGACTACAGGCGCCCACCACCACACCCGGCTAATTTTTTGTATTATTAGTAGAGACGGGGTTTCACAGTGTTAGCCAGGACTGTCTCGATCTCCTGACCTCGTGATCCGCCCACCTCCGCATCCCAAAGTGCTGGGATTACAGGCATCAGACACCGTGCCCGGCCAAATTTATTATTAAGACAGTTTTGCACAGTTGCCCAGTCTGAAGTGCCATGGCGTGATCATAGCTCAGTGTAGTCTTAAATTCCTGGGCTCAATCAACCCTCCTGCCTCAGCCTCCCAAGTAGCTGGGACTTTAGGCATGCACCACCATACCAGGCTAATTTTTTTATTTTTATTTTTTGTGAAGACAACATCTAGTTATGTTGTCCAGGCTGGTCTCCAACTCCTGGCCTCGAGGGATCCTCCTGCCTTGGTCTTCCAAAGTGCTGAGATTACAAGTGTGAGACACTGTGCCTGGCCATTATTTGAATTTAAAGATAAGCATCGACAACAGTGTCTTGGAGAGCTATACTGAAGCCTGAGGGAAAGAGAAAAATCAGTAATACTGACACAGTCATTAAAACGTGGAGAATGTGTTTACCATGGATTTTTGGCAGTAATTTATTTTATTCATTTTGTTTTATTGAGACAGGGTCTTGCTGTGTCACCCAGGCTAGAGTGAGGTGGCACGATCACAGCTCACTGCAGCCTCAAGCTCCCTGGCCTCAAGGGATCCTCCCACCTCTCCCTCCCGAATAGCTGGGACTACATCACCACCACAAGCGAATTCTTTTGTTTTGTAGAGACGGTGTCTCGCCATGTTGCCCAGGCTGGTCTTGAACTCCTGGGCTCAAGCAATCCACTCACTTAGGCCTCCCAAAGTGCTGGGATTCCAGGCATGAGCCACTGTGCCCAATTTTGATGTTTTAAAATGTTAAATTAAGACACAATTTGAGGCCAGGCGCGGTGGCTCATGCCTGCAATCCCAGCACTTTGGGAAACCAAGGCTGGTGGATCACTTGAGGTCAGGAATTCGAGACCGGCCTGGGCAACATGGCGAGACCGTATCTCTACAAAAAATGCAAAAATTACCTGGGCATGGTGGTGCACTTCTGTAGTCCCAGCTACTCGGGAGGCTGAGGGACAAGAATCACTTGAACCTGGGAGACGGAGGTTGCCGTGAGTCGAGATTGCACCACTGCACTCCAGCCTGGGTGACAGACTGAGACTCTGTCTCAGAAACAACAACAACAACAACAACAGCAAGGAAAACCCAACGTAATTTATCTTGAGTGTTGAGATTTTTGGCACTCTCTTACATTTTGCAACCTCAACTCTTGCCCCAGGAACCAGAGTCTGTGTCGGCCTAGAAGTGACTTCCAAGACAAATGAAAAAGCAGGTCTCTGTCATCCCCTGGGCCGGACTCCAAATGCCACTGCTTTGGGGGGGGCTTCCTTGATTTATTAGGAGAAGGAATGGGCACCTGCTACCCAGTTCAGTGTGGTCAGGCAGCTCCTGGGTCTGCCTGGGCCACCCACTTGTGCCTAGGGTCTCCCTCTTATTCTTTCTGCCAAGGCTGTCTCCAGGGACATCAGCTTTGCAGGTCACTCTCTGCAGTTCATATATGTGCCCAGCCCTGTACCATCCCCCATGAAGAGAGAAAAGAGTAGAAGCACAGTCCCTCTTCTCTGGGAGACAAAATTGGACCAAGGAGGCCAGGTGCAGTAGCTCATGCCTGTAATCGCGGCACTATGGGAGGCACAGGCGGATGGATCACGAGGTCAAGAGTTCAAGACCAGCCTGGCCAACATAGCAAAACCCTGTCTCTACTAAAAATACAAAAAAATTAGCCAGGTGTGGTGGTGGGCGTCTGTAATCTCAGCTACTTGGGAGGCTGAGGCAGGAGAACAGGAGAATCGCTTGAACCTGGGAGGCAGAGGTTCCACTGAGCCGAGATCGTGCCACTCTACTCCACCCTGGGCGACAGTGCAAGACTCCGTCTCAAAAAAAAAAAAAAAAAAAAAAAATCGAACCAGGGAGACATCCAGAGAACAATTTGAAGGCCACATATAACCAAGTATGACAGAATGCTTTGCTCTGCAAAAGAACAAAAGCAAGTACAAAATAAGGCCCTGATCAGAGGTGAGGTGTGACAGGAGGGAGGATGAGTGTGATATAAAGAACGAGGGCGTTCTGCAGTCAGCCCTCCTGAGTGCATCCTTATCTGCAGCTGTGAGCCTCTGTCTTTCCATCTTCAAAATGAGAGGATAAAGAGATAGTAATGCATCAGAATAGCTTGCTCACTGCTAGGTGAGGTGGCTCATGCCTGTAATCCCAGCACTTTGGGGACTGGGGCAGGCAGATCGCCTGAGGTCAGGAGTTCAAGACCAGCCTGGCTAACATGGCAAAATCCCATCTGTACTAAAAATACAAAAATTAGCCAGGCTTGGTGGTGTGCGCCTGTAACCACAGCTACTCGGGAGGCTGAGGCAGAAGAATCGCTTGAACCCAGGAGGCGGAGGTTGCAGTGAGCTGAGATCGTGCCACTGCACTCCAGCCTGGGTGACACAGGAAGACTCCATCTAAAAAAAAAAAAAATACCTTGCTCACTAAGGGCAGTTAAAAATAGGCTTCCTGCCAGGGCCATCCATGGTTCATGCTTGTAATCCCAGCAATTTGGGAGGTAGAGGTAGGATTCCTTGAGTCCCAGGAGTTCAAGACCAGGCTGGGCAACATCGTGAGACTCCCATCTCTATTACTGAAAAACAGTAAAAAGTATTTATTTATTTATTTTTTGAGATGGAGTTTCGCTCTTGTTGCCCAGGCTGGTGTGCAATGGCGCAATCTTGGCTCACTGCAGCCTCTGCCTCCCAGTTCAAGCGATTCTCCTGCTTCAGCCTCCCGAGTAGCTGGGATTACAGGCATGCGCCACCACGCCCCCGGCTAATTTTGTATTTTTAGTAGAGACGGTGTTTCTTCGTGTTGGTCAGGCTGGTCTTGAACTCCCGACCTCAGGTGATCCACCTGCCTCAGCGTCCCAAAGTGGTGAGATTACAGGGGTGAGCCACCGCGCCCGGTCGAAAGTAATTTTTTTTTTTTTTTTTAAATAAAAATATAGTAAGCCTTCCAGAGACTTTTTTTGTGAAGTGGTCTGGGATCTCTCCTTAGAGAAACTGCCTAACAGGTTGCTTCAAGGATTGGAGAGCATGTATGCAAAACTGTTCTGCATCCACCGGGTGCTGGCAACATCTAATAACAAGATTTCCCCATAATAACAGTAACTATTGTTACTAGTAAGAATAAGTCAAATTAGGAGGCGCGATTTAGGCGGAACCTGGAAGGCAGTGGGCAGGATCCAGGACATTCCAAGGCAGGCGTGGGCTTCCTGAGCCAGGAGCCAACCCTCCAGGAGCCAAGGGAGGGCCTGGGGCCGGAAGGCGGGGCGTGCGAGCGGAGGACGGAAGCTCACCGCCAGGGTCCCCGTCACTCCCCCAAGTCGTCACCCCCTCGTAGGGAGCGCACCCTGGCGGAGGTGCAAGTCCCACTGCGGCTTTGTTATGAATGAGAAGCTGCAGCCTTCAGCCCGCGGAGGGAAGAGTGGGGGTCTGGGGGGAATAGCAGACCTCCCGGCAGCGCCGGCAGCCTGCGCCCGGGGGCCGCTGCCGTTCGGGCCCCCCTCCACCTTCCCCTCCCCGCCGGGGGCCCGGGTTTCCTACGGCGGCCCCAGCATCCGAGGCGCCCTTTGCCGTCCCTCGCCGGGTCCAGGATTCCCAGGATCCGGAGTCCTTGCCATGCGTCCAGCGGCGGGCAGCTCAGCAGGGAGGGAGAGAGGAGGCTGGCCGGCCTCGGAAGTCAGCCCCAAGTTACATGTGGGAAGCGGTGGCTGTGACGCAAGTTTCCAGGGGGCCCTGGGCTCGGCTCGAAGGGAGCACACCGGAGAGGCTCCGCTCGGTGCAGTTGCAATGGTGAAAAAGCAGAAGCCCCAAGCGCAAACCCCAGGCCGCCTTTCTTGCTGCCGCTGCACGCCCGACCCAGCCGCGCCCCCTCCTCCCTGCGGGCCGGCCGAGCGCACGGACCCTGCACTGGGCAGTCGCCGCTGGACCCCGGGCTGCACAGGCTGGGCTCCCCGCGCGGTGGCTGGCCTTTTTTTTTTTTTTTTTTTTTTGCAACGCTTGCCAACCTGTCAGCTGATGGACCTCATCACCCATAGTGGCGCATGTAGCTCGGCCGCAGCTCGCTCCATTCACGCCGCGCCCCCCAAGCCCGCCCGAGGCCCCCGGCCCCCTGTGCCCAGCGAGAGGCCTGCAGACCCCGGCTGCAGCCGGTCCCCGGGGGCCCGCGCCCCTCTCGCCCCGGCCTCGCGCCGCCTGGGGGGCGCTGCAAATAGTCCTTTGTTTACATGCAATTCCTTACTCCGCGGAAGGAGGCCGGGGGAGTGCTGAGTTTTCACCAGCTGTTTCCCGCCTTGAAACAGACATCTGATCAGCTGCAAACACACACACACACACATACACACGCCCGGGGAGGCAGGCCGGAGAGACCTCCCTCCCTCCCCTCCCGCCCGCCTCCCTCCCCTCGCCGCCGCCGCCGCCGCCGCCAGCATCTGGGACCGGCCGATTCTGCACCTCCGTCCGGCGCTGCCCTTTGATTCGGATTTCCATCTTGCATTCTCCGGCTGATCGCGGGACCTGGCTCGTGCAGAGGAGGGGGGCCGATCGCTATGGAGTATTTCATGGTGCCCACTCAGAAGGTGCCCTCTTTGCAACATTTCAGGAAAACAGAGAAAGAAGTGATAGGAGGGCTCTGTAGGTGTGTACTCCTCCTTCCCCCACCCCCTTCCTACCATTGCAGCCCCCGGCCAGCCCGCCCGGGCGGGCGCGTGTGTGCGCACGCATGGCCCGCGCCGCCGACCCCGCTAGCCTTTCTTAGCTGCCGGGACGGCTGCAGCCCCACGCGCCGGGTTCGCGCCTCCCCGGGACCCTCCTCCCTCGGAGCATGGGGGCCCCAAGCGGCCCCGGCCACTTTTGTCCGCTGCAGATGAGCGAGTCGCAACGTTTGTAAATTGCAAACAGACCCACGTGGTTCTGCAGCAGTCCCGGCCATGCTTGGTGCTGGTGGCCTTCCCCCCCGCGCTTCCTCTTTCCCCCTCCCGCGGCGGCTTCCTTCCTCTTCTTCCTTCCTCGCCGCGATCTTAGGTCGTCCCCATCCAAGGGGGTCTCGGGGCCCGGGGCGCGCGTGGGGGTGTAGCTAGGGCGGCTACAATGCAGCCATGCCGCGGCTCCCGGCGCGGGGTGGGGGCGGGGAGCCGGGCACTGTGCGTGTTTGCAGAGCGGGGCTGCAGCGGGGTTGGGGGCGTGCTCGCGTGTGGGTGTGGGGGGTGGGCGGGCCCCGAGGGGCCCGCGCGGCCGGTAGGGGCGCCGCGGCCCGGGGCACGTTGGCTGCCGCTCGCTCGCCCGCCCGCGCCCGGGCGCTGTTTACTAGCGAGGCCTGGACGTGACTCTGCAGCCCTCTTGGAGTAGGCGGACCTCTGCGCGCGGCCTCGCGGGAGCTGTAGTTCTCCGTGTCCTGCTGGTGCAGCATTGTGGGATTTGTAGGCGCTCCTGGGCCACGCTTTCCCTGCACAAAGCTCGGACCCATGGGCACGGTGGGCAAGGCAGGCCAGGTGGGCAGGCCTTTTGGGGAGGGGACACCTGAGGCCGTCTCTAGCCTCGCAGGGCAGCTTCCCGCCGCACGTGGGTTTCCTCTGCAAACTTTCCCATCCAACGCCCCTCCCCCCTGCCGTAAACCGAAAGCGTCGGGTCCCCCGGCCGGGTGGGTGGCCCGAGGTCCGCAGGCCTCCCCAGAAGTCACTTTGCAAGCTTTGGTCCTAGGTTGCTCGAATCCCAAAGGGTGATGGATTCAAGGGCCACACACAGCTAAGCCACCCCGCACACTTCTTAAAATGCACATGCCTGAAACTCTGGTCGCTGGCGCCCGGACATCTGCATTTTGAACGACCCTCCGGGCGGGGCATGGGGGAGGTGGGCGTTCTACGGAGTGCGCAAGTTTGGGACCTGCGGCCCCTTTCCTGCCGCGCTGCTCCAGGAGCGAAATGGCTCCCTAGGGCTGGAGCCACGTGCTCTGCCGCCCGAGGCAGTCTGGGCGGGGATTGAGGGAGGAGGAGCCCGCCGGTGTGGCACAGGCTGGTGGACACTAGCGCCTCGGAATCCGGCCTGGAGGGAAGGTTGCTGCACAAGTGTAGACACTCCTTCCCAACCCGCTGCCCCAGGGGTCCCCACCTTAAGGCTACTCTCAAGTTCCCAGTCAATACCTAGACTTGGGCCAGTTGATGGGTTTGGCAGCTGACGGGGATGCCTGAGGGCTGGCCCTTGCACGAGGCCCACCTGGAGGACCCAGTAATAATAAGTAAAAAAAAAAAAAAAAAAAAAAAAAAA
>NC_045450.1:4270671-4272155 GCF_002776525.5 Piliocolobus tephrosceles | reverse complement strand
AAAAAAAAAAAAAAAAAAAAAAAAAAAAATTCCAGGCCGGGCGCGGTGGCTCACGCCTGTAATCCCAGCACTTTGGGAGGCCGAGACGGGCGGATCACGAGGTCAGGAGATCGAGACCATCCTGGGTAACACAGTGAAACCCCGTCTCTACTGAAAAATACAAAAAACTAGCCGGGCGAGGTGGCGGGCGCCTGTAGTCCCAGCTACTCGGGAGGCTGAGGCAGGAGAATAGCGTAAACCCGGGAGGCGGAGCTTGCAGTGAGCTGAGATCCGGCCACTGCACTCCAGCCTGGGCGACAGAGCGAGACTCCGTCTCGAAAAAAAAAAAAAAAATTCCTGAGCTGTTTTTATGTTCTGGGGGCTCACTTTGCTAGAATTTTCTCATTGAATTGTCATAATCTTTCTATGAGTCAGAAGTGTCTTTTGATTCCGTGTAAAGAGGACAGAGAGACTGGAGAAGGGACCACTACCACAAGTGGTAGAGCTGGAACTTGAACCCTTGTCCTGGGGCTGCAGGCTGCTGCAGGGCTGGGCTGGGCAGCCTACAGTGGTGCAGTTGAGCTGCTGTGCCTGCTGGAGAGGACATTCTGGGCCTGATCCTGGGCAGGGTTGGGGGGGCCCTCTGGCTGCCATGCCTGGGCCTTGGGTGAGTCCTCTCAGGGCCCAGTAAGATTCTGGCTTCAATTTATCCCTGCCCCAAGCTTCCCTTTGGAGGATACCAGCAGTCCTCCAGGGTAGCTGGATCTTGGTAGGCCAAGGGCTTGAAGGTGTAGGGCCTTCGCCCAGGGTTGTGCACGGCAATGTCCATTGCAAGACAGTTGTCAGCTGTGCATTAGGCATGGAGTTGGGGTCCCTGGATTTGTTTATCTTCAGTAGGGGTTGCAGGGTGAGGTGGGAAGCCCGTCCGGGATCAAACGTGTGCTTTAGGCAGGACCTTCTGGCCAGATGCATTTGCTTTTCTGGGTCATCTCAGGCTGGTGGGCTTTGCTCCATCCCTCAGTGACCAGCAGGGATTTCCCTTTCTGTCTCCCAGGCCTGCCAGAGGGGAGTGTAGGGCACAGTGCTGCAGACACAAGCTGCAGGTTTTGGACCTGTCGCCTAATGGTTCTGTCTCTGGAAAACAGTGCACCTGTGAGAAAATTAGCTATGAATATGGAAAGCGCCTGGTAGCTGTTAAAATGACATTCAGTTTTTTTTTTTTTTTTTTTTTTTGGAGACAGAGTCTCACTCTGTCACCCAGAATGGAGTGCAGTGCTGCAATCTTGGCTCTCTGCAACCTCCCCCTCCTAGGTTCAAGCGACTTTCCTGCCTCAGCCTCCCAAGTAGCTGGGATTACAGGCATGTGTCACCATGCCTGGCTAGTTTTTGTATTTTTAGTAGAGATGGGGTTTCACCATGGTGGTTGGCCAGGCTGATCTCAAACCCCTGACCTTAGGAAATCTGCCCACCTTGGCCTCCCAAAGTACTAGGATTACAGGCATGAG
>NC_045450.1:4249903-4260671 GCF_002776525.5 Piliocolobus tephrosceles | reverse complement strand
AAAAAAAAAAAAAAAAAAAACTTAAAAAAAAAAAATGTACCCCTCTGTTGTGGACCCTCCAGGAGGGCCAGCTCTCAGGTGGCCCAAGGCTGAACTTGGTGCTCCCTTTTCACTCCCAGGTCCTGGACAGCTCTGGCCTTTGGGCATCGCCAGGAGGGGCCCAGGGGCTAGGTGGGCGGGGTCTCTCCCCACATCTCTCCTGAGGGGGACGGCCCTGCCTCCGGATTGCACTTACCTTGTGTTGTGGCTTGCTGTGGATATCCCTTCCCACCTCTTACCTCCAAAGATCCCCACGTTTAAGCCACCCACTGCAGAGCAGTCCTGGTCCCCTTGGCCTGCTGGCCTCTCCGAGATGGTATGGTCTGAGGCCTGGGGGCCTGGACTCTGCCCCAAGGCTGGGCCACACACAGCTGTGCAGCAGGCCTGCTCCAGTCCCCCGTTACCTCCACTTCAGGGCAGGGGAACTGGGAGAAGTGAGGGCACTGATATCCAACTAACTGACCCTAAAACCATCCCCTCTCTGCCCTGAACCCTAAAGTCTCTCATGGAACGTGGGGGGCATGGGCCCCTTTTGCAGTGCTGACATTTCAAGACCCTGTAAGCGAATTGTACCCTGGGTACAGGCCCCGGGCCTTTGGGTCCTGGTGGAGGAGGGGGCTTGGCTTGATGAGGACGGAAGGAGGCTGATTTGTATCCAGACTCCCGGCGTGGGACACCTCTCTATTGGCAGAGGAAGCTGAGGCCTGGGAAGGGGCAGGGATGCATCCAGGGTCCCACAGGGAGCCAAGGCTGGACAGATGGGGCAGGCTGGGTGGGACCAGGAAGGCCACGGCTGTTTCCAGCTGTCGCAGATGTGCTCCCTCCTGGGTCCATGCAAACTCCTTTCCGCCTGCAGATGGGCGAAGGGGACAGGGCACACAGCAGGGGAGTTAGACTTGGCAGCCCCTTGACCCCAGACTGCCCCCGTCAATGGAGCAGGAGCTGCCGAGAACCCTTTTCCTATTCTCCCAGATTCAGGGGCGTGAGCCCCCATGGACCAGTCCTGGAACAGGGCACGCCGGGAGGGCCCCTCAGGAAGAGGCCCGGGCTGCGGCTTCGGGTGGGGCCGGCAGACTTTGCTGGGAGCCCAGCATCTGGAAGCTATCAGGCCAGAGGTGGGGGGAGTTGCAGGGGAGGTCCAGGGAGGGGGACATGCCTCCTCCAGGCCACACACAGGCCCAACCCTCGGGAGCGTGGCCTTGGGCCCCCAACTGCTGCCTCTGCTCCCTGGCCCGCAGCCCCGCCCCCTGGTGCACACGCCCCGCCCTCGTCCGAAGCCACGCCCCAGCCAGCAGCCTCGCCCTCTTTCCCCTGGCTGCCTTGGCACCGCACTGGTCGCTGCTCCTGCAAGGGTCAGTAGCGCTCCCCACAGCATGGTGGGAGCCTCGCTTCTCCGGCACGGGGTGGATCTGTCTCTTGGAGTGGGTGGGCTGTGGGGAACAGTGTACCCAGGGGTTGCTGGCTTGGTGTCTTTTGGAGAGTGAGTGGTATTTGTCTTCTGTGAAGTCTTAGCTTAGTGGGGCTGGAGCTTGTGCTGCAAGGCGTGGCCGTGAGGGTAGGAAGGGAGTGGGGTTGTCTTCCTCAGTCCTGGGGTGGCAAAGCCTGAGACGCTGAAGAGGTGCCCCAGGTGCCCAGCAAGTCGCTCAGAAGTGTTCCAGGAGCAGGAGCAGCGTCCCTGAATATCGTCTGCATCCCATGTGCATCAGAATCACACCACCCACGTTTCTGGGCCCCACCGGGCCTGCTCGTCAGACGCTGGGGCCAGCACCCATTGTCTGCACAGTTTCTAAGCTCCTGGATGTTTTGATGTTCAGACACACTGGGAATTCTGTTCCGGAGGAGAGACTGCTCCCCGTGAGGAAAGCCAGGGAGGGGATGGGTTTTGTTATTGCTGTTGAGACAAGGTCTTGCTCCGTTGCCCAGACTGAAGCACAGTGGTGTGATCATAGTTCACTGCAGCCTCCAACTCCTGGGCTCCAGCAATCCTCCACTTCAGCCTCCTGAGTAGCTGGGACTACAGGCGTGCACCACCACACCTTGCTATTTTAATTTTTTTGTAGAGACAGGGTCTCATTACGTTGCCTAGGCTGATCTCAAACTCTTGGGCTCAATGATCCTTGGCCTTGACCTCCCAAAGAACTGGGATTACTGTGCCTGGCCCGGGGTGGGTTCTGAGCGGACTATCTTACCCGCAGCCAGCTGATTCAGTCCACCCTGGTGTCCCAAAGAGCACCCCTCCATCACCCCGTGGGGGTGGCCTGGCATCTTTTGCAGGAGGGGAGGGATACAGGTTCCACTGGGGCCCTCTGGAGATGAATGATGAAGAGAGCGTCTTGGCCGAGCTTGTCCCTGTCCTCTCTGGCAGCCTTGCCAACATTCCACTAACTCCGGAGACTCAGCGGGACCAGGAGCGGCGGATTCGAAGGGAGATCGCCAACAGCAACGAGCGGAGGCGCATGCAGAGCATCAACGCGGGATTCCAGTCCCTCAAGACCCTCATCCCCCACACAGATGGAGAGAAGCTCAGCAAGGTGGGTGAGAGCAGGGAGGGCTTCCTGGAGGAGGCGGCAGGCTCCCGCCGGGAGAGGAAAGTGAGCTCTGGTAAACACTGCCAGCCTGACTCTCGGCTTTTCCACGCCCTCAGGCAGCCATTCTCCAGCAGACAGCCGAGTACATCTTCTCCCTGGAGCAGGAGAAGACCAGGCTCCTGCAGCAGAACACACAGCTCAAGCGCTTCATCCAGGTGTGCCCTGTCCTCCTTCCTGGCTCCCTCTCCCTGGCATGAGCATGCCTAGTACCCAGCCATGGGCCTGGGACTCAGGTGTGGCTGCAGGCCCCTTCTTGCCCACTGACAAGTACTTCCAGGCACTTGTTTTCCTACCCTGGCCTCAGTTTCCCCATTGGTCAAGTGCGGTGGAGTGGGCTCTGGAAGGAGCCAGGTGACTGTTCTGGAAAGCAGCCCATTCTCCTGGCATTTGGCTGGTTTGTTGGACTTTCAGAAGGGGCTCCCTGAAGATTCACCTGTGTTGGGCAGCTTTAAGGGGCTGCGATGGAGCCCCAATCTCCGTGGTGGTACCGAGGTGTCAGGCACACTGACCGACTCCTTGGGGTCCCCAGGAGCTGAGCGGCTCGTCCCCCAAGCGACGGCGGGCAGAGGACAAGGACGAAGGCATCGGCTCTCCGGACATCTGGGAGGACGAGAAGGCGGAGGACCTGCGGCGGGAGATGATTGAGCTGCGGCAGCAGCTGGACAAGGAGCGCTCGGTGCGCATGATGCTGGAGGAGCAGGTGAGGCAGCGCCCTCTGCTGGGCGTGGCGCGCGGTGCAGCGGGCGTGGAGCCTGGGGTCGCCCCTCATGCTCTGTGGCCCTGGGTTGAGCCCTATTTGCAGGAGCATCTGCTGCGGTGCCAGGCCTAGGAATGGGGAGCAAGCCAGACACGTCCCTGCCCTCGGGGGCCACCGTCTGCGTCAGGGTGGGGGAGATTAGTCAAAAGATCTCAAAAATGTAACCATGCTTTGGGAGGCCGAGGCGGGTGGATCACCTGAAGTCAGCAGATCGAGACCATCCTGGCTAACACGGTGAAACCTCGTCTCTACCAAAATTACTCCACCAACCTAACGCAGAAATTAGCTGGGCGTGGTGGTTGGCGCGTGTAGTCCCAGCTGCTCGGGAGACTACAGCAGGAGAATGGCCTGAACCCAGGAGGCGGAGCTTGCAGTGAGCCGAGATCTTGCCACTGCACTCCAGCCTGGGCGACAGAGTGAGACTCCGTCTCAAAAAAAAAAAAAAAAAAAAGTAACCATGATGGGCTGGGTATGGTGGCTCACACCTATAATCCCAGCACTTTGGAGGGCTGAGGTGGGAGGATCACTTGAGCCCAGGAGTTTGAGATCAGCCTGGAAAGCATAGTGAGACCCTGTCTCTACCAAAAAAGATACGAAAATTACCCAGGTGAGCCGGGCGTGGTGGCTCAAGCCTGTAATCCCAGCACTTTGGGAGGCCGAGACGGGTGGATCATGAGGTCGAGAGATCGAGACTATCCTGGCTAACACGGTGAAACCTCGTCTCTACTAAAAAATACAAAAAACTAGCCGGGCGAGGTGGCGGGCGCCTGTAGTCCCAGCTACTCCGGAGGCTGAGGCAGGAGAATGGCATAAACCCGGGAGGCAGAGCTTGCAGTGAGCTGAGATCCGGCCACTGCACTCCAGCCTGGGCGACAACGAAACTCCGTCTCCAAAACACAACAAACAAAAAAAACAAGAAAATTACCCAGGTGTGGTGGGGTGTGCCTGTAGTCCCAGCTGCTCAGGAGGCTGAGCTGGGAGGATTGCTTGAACCCAGAAGGTGGAGGCTGCAGTGAGCCGTGATTGCACCATGGCACTCCAGCCTGGGCGACAGAGTGAGACCCTGTCTCAACAACAACAAAAAAAGGGCTAAGTGTGGTGGTGCACATTTGTGGTCTCAGCTACTTGGGAGGCTGAACTGGGAGGATCACTTGAGCCCAGGAGGTGGAGGCTGCAGTGAGCTGTGATTGTGCCACTACACTGCAGCCTAAGTGACAGAGGGAGACCATGTCTCAAAGAAACCAAAACAAAAAACTTAACCATAACGTAGGCCAGGCTGGAGCTGTGGCATCAGGAGGGGTTTTTCAAGGGATGCCCCAAGGCTTTTCCCTGGAAGTGGGAAGTTGAGTCTCACAGTTAACCAAAGGACAGAGAAGGGTGTTCCTGGCAGAGGGAACAGCCATAGGCAAAGGCTCAGGCAGGAGGGAGCGTGGTCCAGTGGGGGCCGAGGTGGGAGGTGAGAGGAGCCAGGGACTGAAGGGCTCTGGAAAGGCTTCTGGCCTCTGCTGAGGGGGTCCCGCCCCGCGGTAGGGTTTTCAGCAGGAGTGAATGAGCTGCTGTGGGACTGATAGGGCAGGGTGTGCTCCCGGTCCTGGCCCTGAGCCCAGGCTGTCCTGCCTCCAGGTGCGCTCGCTGGAGGCCCACATGTACCCGGAAAAGCTCAAGGTGATTGCGCAGCAGGTGCAGCTGCAGCAGCAGCAGGAACAGGTGAGGCTGCTGCACCAGGAGAAGCTGGAGCGGGAACAGCAGCACCTGCGGACCCAGGTGAGCAGGAGGCGCCTGGGAGTGGGCTCTGGGGATTGGGAAGGGGACAGGGGATCTTGAATGGCGGAAGCCTCTCGCTAGGCCACCTCCTCTCTGTTTCTTAATATAAAGCGGGTGAGGCAGTTATATATACACTGGCCGGCTCTGCATGAAAGGGAAGTGGATGGGCCAAGAGAAGCCTTGAGAGAAAGGCTGAGCGCTTCTGTCTTGCAGCTTCTGCCCCCTCCGGCCCCCACCCACCACCCCACGGTGATCGTGCCGGCACCACCTCCCCCTCCTTCCCACCACATCAACGTCGTCACCATGGGCCCCTCCTCAGTCATCAACTCTGTTTCTACATCCCGGCAAAATCTGGACACCATCGTGCAGGTACCTGAGCTTGGGAAAGGGGCAGCTTGTGGGGGTCATACTCCAGCAATAAGCTCTTTAGGGGATACTAGAAAATAAGGAGCAGAAGAGGAGGAAGATGGTGCTTGTGTGGGAGGGGGTGGAGGGCTGGAAACCTTGGGGCGCCCCCTCCTCGGGTCTGCAACTGGAGAATGTGAGGGCCAAAGACCTGGGCAGGGCCTACCATGCCAGTAGGAGGAGTTGGCCAGGAAGACTGTCCCTTTCCTCAATATGGGGTTTCCGGAGAGGGTCCTTTGCTCCCAGAGCCCCCTGGTTAGAGTTCCTGCATCCAGCTCTCGGGGTGGTCCGGAACATTGTCTCACCTCCATCTCCTAGGACCTGGATGGAGATGCAGGTGGCAGGGTTGGTGACAGTTGGGCCTCCTACAGAGGAGGAAGCTCTGTGGGTCAAGCTTGAAGTTATAGTTGCATTCCAGCTTTGAACAGGGCCCCTTGAGGGACCCAACGTCAGAAATCAGTAAATAAGTAAATAAATAAATAACTCAACCAAAAAAGCCAAAAACAGGAAAAAAAAATCCATCAATCTCCTCGAATTTTAATTGTTCATAAACCTTCCTAATTGTGTAATACAATTAATAACAAAGGCCTTTAATAAGTTAATAGGCAGCCGGGCGCGGTGGCTCAAGCCTGTAATCCCAGCACTTTGGGAGGCCGAGATGGGCGGATCACGAGGTCAGGAGATCGAGACCATCCTGGCTAATACTGTGAAACCCTATCTCTACTAAAAAATACAAAAAAAAAAAGCTAGCCGGGCGAGGTGGCGGGCGCCTGTAATCCCAGCTACTCCGGAGGCTGAGGCAGGAGAATGGCATAAACCCGGGAGGCGGAGTTTGCAGTGAGCTGAGATCCGGCCACTGCACTCCAGCCCAGGGACAGAGCGAGACTCCGTCACAAAAATAAAAATAAAAAAATAAGTTAATAGGCAAGCTTTAAAATACATAAACATATGGCCGGGTGCAGTGGCTCACACCTGTAATCCCAGCACTTTGGGAGGCCGAAGTGGGTGGATCACCTGAGGTCAGGGGTTCGAGACCAGCCTGGCCAACATGGTGAAACCCGTCTCTATTAAAAATACAAAAATTAGCTGGATGTGGTAGTGCATGCCTGTAATCCCAGCTATTTGGGAGGCCAAGGCAGGAGAATCGCTTCAACCTGGGAGGCAGAAGTTGCAGTGAGCTGAGATTGCACCACTGCACTCCAGCCTGAGTGACCAGCGAGACTCTTTCTCAAAAAACAAACAAAACATATGAAAGACATACATAATTTCTTTCTTTTTTTTTTTTGAGATGGAGTTTCGCTCTTGTTGCCTAGGCTGAAGTGCAATGGTGGGATCTCAGCTCACCGCAATCTCCGCCTCCCAGGTTCACGTGATTCTCCTGCCTCAGCCTCCTGAGTAGCTAGGATTACAGGCCTGTGCCACCATGCCCAGCAAATTTTGTATTTTTAGTAGTGACGGGCTTTCTCCATGTTGGTCAGGCTGGTCTCGAACTCCTGACCTCAGGTGATCCGCCCATCTTGGCCTCCCAAAGTGTTGGGATTACAGGCATGAGCCCCCGCGCCTGGTTGATACATATAATTTCTAAGCAGCACTGAGACTGTCGTCTTCCTGGAATGGATTTTTCAATGTAACGGAGGGATTTGGAAAGTGTCTTGTTTTTCTAAGACCAGCCAAGCGGGCGCAAAAGAACCAGCGGGTAGGCAAGTGTAACAGCAAAACTGCTGGTTTATTTTAGTAACCTAAGGTGTGCGGGAGAAGTCTGTCGGCCTCCGGCAAAGGAGGCCGGCAGAGTCCCCCCGCGGTGGGGCTCTCGGACGGACTTCCCACAGTCCCGACATCCCGACAGGACTGGGGCTGTAAGAGGGCCGCATGGCTCAATGGCGGAGAGCGGCTTTTCTAGGAGTGGGAGGGCAATAGGCGGGGCACGGGCGTGTCAGGGGCGTTCCGCAGGTGCGACCAGGTAAATCTTGGTCTCTTCAGATTGACGTCACCTGGCGCATGCCCAGTTGGTCTGCACCCTCCCTGGGCGCCGGCTGCATTTTCGCGCGCGCGGGAAGAGTTGGGGGTGGGGATGAAGAACCCGGAAGTGCACCATCTTGCCTCGGTTCGTCCAAACAGAAAGTTTGTTCCTGGGTCAGCTGTGGTGGCTTTTGCCTGTAATCCCGGCACTTTGGGAGACTGAGGCAGGAAGATTGCCTGAGGTCAGGAGTTCAAGATCAACTTGGGCAACATAGCAAGAACCCCCTCCTCTCTACCAAAAATAGAAAAGTTAGCTGGGGGTGGTGATGCGCCCCCGTGGTTCCAGCTACTACGGAGGGAGTGGTAGGAGGATTGCTTGAGCCTGGGAGTCTGAGGCTGCGGTGAGCTATGATCGTGCCACTGCACTCTAGCCTGGGTGACATAGTGAGACCTTGTCTCCGAAAGAAAAGTAAAAGGAGTTTGTTTTTCCTGGACTGTAGTGGGCCTCCCCTGCTGCTTTGCAAGGCTTATTTCTGGGATATGTGTTTTGGGGGTGACAGTGGCTGGCTGAGGGCCCCCACCATCTCCTGGCTGGCTGTATATCCCCGGCCGAGCCTTCTCAGTGGTTCGTCCCTGTCCAGGCAATCCAGCACATCGAGGGCACCCAGGAAAAGCAGGAGTTGGAGGAGGAGCAGCGGCGAGCTGTCATCGTGAAGCCCGTGCGCAGCTGCCCGGAGGCCCCCACCTCTGACACCGCCTCTGACTCCGAGGCCTCAGACAGTGACGCCATGGACCAGAGCCGGGAGGAACCTTCGGGGGACGGGGAGCTTCCCTGACTACCCCCCCTGCCCTCCTCTCCCTTCTGGGGGCTGGAGGGAGCCGGGGCAGCCACAGGGAGAGACGTGGGCAAATGAGTGAGAAATTTTTACAAAATTACGATGTCATTTGGGTCTCTTTTATGACCTCTTTTTCAATACTGTAAATCGACCTTTGAACGAAGCCACTCAACCCGAGATTCCAGGGCTGGGGTGTCGCAGAGCGTGTGGGAGCATCGGGACCCCAGGGCTGGGCCTCGGCCCCGGGGGCTGGGGGAAGCTGACACGGAGATGCCTGGCCTCTCTCTGCCAAAAAGCTTTTTTTTTCCTTTAAATATGTTTTTTAAGAACAGGGAAAATCCAACAAAACCCCAGGTCGTTTCTTCCCTGCCCAGAGGCAGCCTGGGACTGTCAGCCTTCGATCCCTTTCCCTCCTCTTTTTGGGTTTTCTTCTTTCTCCTTTAAGCACTTAGATGGGTTGGGGTCAGACTGGGCTGGGGTGTCCTGGGGGCCCGGGGGTCTCCGTTGCTTCTCGGTTGGGGTTTGCTGCTGCTGTGCCCCCCTCCCCCTTCCCCATCTCGGCACTAGAATTCGCCACTCCCCCAGCCCCCAGCCCCCACCTCTGCCTCTGGGTCTCATCTTCCACCCCAAAAATGTCTGTCTCTCTCTTTTTATTTTGTTTGTTGTTGGTTTTGTTTTGTTTTGTTTTTTTTTTTTTTGGTTTTGCTTTTTGTTTTTGTTTTGTTTTGTTTCTCTTTTCTTTTTTTTTTTTTTTTTTTATAATTTTGAGGTCTTCGTGTTCAAGGAGAAGCTATTATATTTTGTTAAGAAAGTGGGGAGAAAAAAACCAAGAGGCCACCGTGCCTTTGTAAAGAAACAAAATAAAGTTTGTACTTTGTTTTTTAGATTCTGAGTCTCCTGGGTGTGCGCTGGCCTGAAGACCAGGGCAGGGCTACCACGTCTAGAGTAGTGGGGCTCATTGGGCACCCCCCCAAAGTGGACTGGGTGTGTATGAGCACAAGCACCTCAGCTTGTGTGTGGTGTTGCGATGAGAAATTGGGGTCCTCAGTTTCCCTGGGATTACCCTGGGGATTCTGTAAAGGTGGAAGATGGTGTTGAGGTTGGGGAATGGCTCTTTGGTGGGAGGCACAGAGAGAAGGAACAACCAAGCCTTCGATTCCAAAAGCCTGGGAAAGGATAGTGTTCAGGGGCCCTGCTTGGTCCCTAGGCTTGGGTTAATCCCTAGGTTTTGCCGCTTCCTGGGCTTCTGTAACTTCCCTGAACCTCATCCTCTCCTCCCCTAGAAGGGGAGCCCCACCACCCCGCTCCCTGTGGTGTGGTGTTTAAATGCTAAGATCCTGGAATTGGTCTGCCAGAGGTCAGTTCCCTCTCTGACAAACCACTTCTTCTGAGCCTCAATTTCCTCTTCTGAAAATTGACGATAATAACGGCACAAGGGCATTGCATCCTACTGGGGATTGGCATCGTCCTTTATTTTGAGATAGAGTGTCTGTAGCCCAGGCTGGAGTGCAGTGGCGTGATCTCGGCTCACTGCAACCTCCAGCTCCTGGGTTTAAGCAATTCTCTTGCCTCAGCCTCTCTAGTAGCTGGGACTACAGGCGTGCACCACCATGCCTGGCTAATTTTTGTAGTTTTAATAGAGACAGGGTTTCACCATATTGGCCAGGCTGGTCTTGAACTCCTGACCTCAAGTGATTGGCCTACCTTGGCCTCCCAAAGTTTTGAGATTATAGGGATGAGCCACCATGCCTGGCTATTTTTAACTTTTTATTTTGTGTGTGTGTGTGTGTGAGATGGGGTCTTGCTCTGTCGCCCAAGCTGCAGTACAGTGTTTTGATCACAGTTCACTGTAACCTTGACCTCCTGGTCTCAGGTGATCCTCCTACCTAAGCCTCCCTAGTAGCTGGGACTACAGGCCTGTACCACCAAGCCCAGCTAATTTTTTTTTTTTTAGATGGATCTTGCTGTGTTGCCCAGGTTGGAATGCAATGGCATAATCTTGGCTCACTGGAACCTCTGCCTCACAGGTTCAAACGATTATCCTGCCTCAACCTCCCGAGTAGCTGGGACTACAGGCACCCACCATTCATGCCCAGCTAATTTTTGTATTTTTAGTGGAGACGAGGTTTCTCCATGTTGGCCAGGCTGGTCTTCAACTCCTGACCTCAGGTGATCTGCCCACCTTGGCCTCCCAAAGTCCTGGGATTACAGGTGTAAGCCAGCATGCCTGGCCTGGGCCCGGCTAACTTTTTTGTATCTTATTGTAGAGGCAGGGTTTTGCCATGTTGCCCGGGGTGGGCCATGGTCCTTTAAATCCTTCACTCTTCCACGGCCAGAGACTGATTTACACTGTGGTCCCCTGCTATGCCTCATGCTCACAGTGCTGGGCACTTGGGGACTGAGGCCAGAGCAGAAGGCAG
>NC_045450.1:4204665-4249893 GCF_002776525.5 Piliocolobus tephrosceles | reverse complement strand
TGAGGCCAGAGCAGAAGGCAGAGTCGCAGCTCACCCCACGATGACAGTGGACATGAACTCTTAACAGAAAGGTAGGAGTCTGCAGGTTTTCTTGGAATTTTACAGTGAACAATTCAATGACACTTAATACATTCACAGTGTTACACGTTCCAAAACATGTCCATCACTCCAAAATGACTCCATTAAGCAGTCACTCCTTCCCCCTCCTCCCAGTCTCTGGTAACCACCCGCTTTCTGGTTTTGATATCTTTTTTAAAAAAATTAAAGTAGTTGGCCAGGTGTGGTGGCTCACACCTCTAATCATAGCACTTTGGGAGGCCGAGGCAGGTGGATCACGTGAGGTCAGGAGTTCAAGACTAGCCTGGCCAACATGGTGAAATCCCATCTCTACTAAAATACAAAAATTAGGCTGGGCACAGTGGTGGCTCACGCCTATAATCCCAGCAGTTTGAGAGGCCGAGGTGGGTGGATCACTTGAGGTCAGGAGTTTGAGACCAGCCTGGTCAACATGGTGAAACCCTGTCTCTACTAAAAATATAAAAATTAGCGGGGCGTGGTGGTGAATGCCAGTAGCTGTGGTCCCAGCTACTGGGGAGGCTGAGGCAGGAGAATCACTTGCACCCGGGAGGCAGAGGTTGCAGTGAGCCGAGATCGCGCCATTGCACTCCAGCCTGGGCAACAAGAGCAAAACTCTGTCTCAAAAATAAATAAATAATAAATAAAACAAAAGCAAAATAAAAAAGATATGAATTAGTTCCTTCATTTCCAATGTCCCCCATGCCTCTTGGTGGTCAACCCAGCTCCTAGGAGCCACTGATCTATTCTCTGTTGCTCTAGTCCTACCTGTGACAACATGTCATATAAATGGAATAACCCAGCCTTTTGAGCCTGGCTTCTTTGCACTGCAGCTAATTTTCTCTTGCTGAGATTATCCAGCTAAATTTACATAGGATCTGGCCCGGCACAGAGACCCCTTTCGTCCAGGTGCGAACCGGCAGGCCCGACGGTTCCTGCGCAGCCCCTAAGAGGATCAACAGAGGGCGCAGTGCGCCCAGAACGCCCAGCCCCTGCGAAGGCGGAGGCTCCTCCTCTCGGTCCCTGCGGGACAGCTCAGTTCTCATAGGCCAGAGGCGTGGCTTGGGGGCGGGCCAGGGGAATCCCGCCTCCCCCGCATGTCCAAGCGCGCCTGGGGATGGTAGGCGGTCTCACCCGCAGGCGGCGGAAGTCAGGGGAGCGGCTGCGGCCCCGCCCCTTCCCGGACTTGCCCCGCCCATCCCCTATCCGCGCGTGTTTCCAGGCGCCTCAGGCCATGGCGCGCGCGCTCCCGCCAGCACGCTTGTCTGGCCCCGCCCCCGCGCCTGGCGCCCGCGCGCGCTCACGCTCCTCACCTGGACTCCTCCAGCGCGCTGGAGGTGTACCCCGGGCCCGCCCGGAGAACAGGTGACGGCGGCCTCCGGGCACTGAGCTCGCGCTGACGAAAGGTTCTGGAAGCCGCTGTAAAAAATAATCAAGAAACAGGTGACAACTTTTAGTAAAACGTTTAATTTTTACCCAAAGTATCCGAAACATTGCCATGTCAGCCTGAGTGCGGTGGGAGACGCCTGGCCCCAAGGAGCTCGTCCTTCTGCCGAGCCCCGGGCCAGGCTCGCGGAGGAGACCGCCGCGCCAGAGCTCGGATCTGACGTTTTTGTGAAGCACAGAGGGCGTGGGAGGGACCGGATCAATGCGGCACTCAACAGAATCCGTTGTTGTTGTTTTTTCCCTTTTTTTTTGAGACAGAGTCTCGCTCTGTCGCCCAGGCTGGAGTGCAGTGGCGCGATCTCCGCTCACTGCAGCCTCCACCTTCCGGGCTCAAGCGATCCTCCAACCTCAGCCTCCTGAGTAGCTGGGATTACAGGCACACACCATCAGCTTGGCTGTTTTAATTTTTTTTTTTTTTTTTTTTTTGAGACCGAATTTAGCTCATGTTGCCCAGGCTGGAGTGCAATGGCGCGATCTCGGCTCACCGCAACCTCCGCCTCCCGGATTCAAGCTATTGTCCTGCCTCAGCCTCCCGAGTAACTGGGATTACAGGCATGCGCCACCATGCCCAGCTAATTTTTGTATTTTTAGTAGAGATGGGGTTTTGCCATGTTGGCCTGGCTGGTCTCCAACTCCTGGCCTCAAGTGATCCACCCACCTTGGCCTCTTGAAGTGCTGGGATTATAGGTGTGAGCCACCACGCCCGGCTGGTCCCCTGCCCTATTTTAAGAGTCTGTATTAGGGATAAACTTCATGGAAAAATGTATGTCTGCTCTAAGAATGTTGTCAAGGGTCATTACCTTGCGCTGTGTCTGTTTCCTCTTTACGAGGATTCTCAGAAGAAATTCTTGCCGGGTCTCAGTAGTTGAAATAATTTCACTCCTCCCAAGCATTCGTTTTGTTCTTATTTTAAGGACACTGAATTGGGCAGGTGGTCAAGTTCCACACGTGTGAGGGACTGAAATACATGGTGTCATTTTTCCCCATTAGTCTTACGAATGGCTCCATATTGTGTGCCTTCCTTTCTTCCACTAGTACTTCCAGTTCGTGCTTTCTTGCTGTATTTTATAGAGAAAGGCCATCTCCATGTCTTTCTGGTATACGGTGGGTCATAATAAAAACGTGCCTTTTGTGCCATGATTTGGGGGCGTCTTTGCCATGCAGCAGAGCGATGCCCCAGCTCTGCTAGGTGTTTGAAGGGCTGTTGAGTGGAAGAGGGGTTCTTTCCTGTGACCTTGGCCTCGTTACCGGTTGACTAACTGGCCCCAGACCAGTATGTAAAGCACATGCAAATCCTCACACAGCCTCTTGGAGCCAGCTGGCCATGCTGTCCTTAGCTTCAGATTTTTTTGTGTCTCTGGCTGCCCCCCATCCCAGTCCATCCTTCTGTCCTTTCTTTAACCAGCTGCCTGTCTGTACTTTCCTTGATGCTGTGTGGCCTTGTAGCATTTGTCATTTTCACTCTGTTGAGTTGTCCGGCTTGGCCTCCCTTGCTCTGCATGTCCTGGGCAGGGGTGGCGTCATATCCTCTGTCTTGGTCTCTTTTCTTCTCTTGCCTTGCTGAGTTGCAAGTTTCTTCTACTGATTGACAAGAACCTGTGTTGACAGAGGAGGGGATAGGACTAGGGGCTGTGGCAGGACCAGCTCTAAATTTGGCAGCTGTAGAAAGGAATGAGTTCCCTAAATCAGCTCCCCTCACCACACCCCCGAATGAAAAAAAAAGGAACTGGCCAGGCATGGTGGCTCACGCCTATAATCCCAGCACTTTGGGAGGCCAAGGCAGGTGGATCACCTAAGGTCAGGAGTTCAAGACCAGCCTGGCCAACATGACAAAACCCCATCTCTACTAAAAATACAAAAATTAGCTGGGCATGGTGGTGCGTGCCTGTAATCCCAACTACTAGGGGAGCTGAGGCAGGAGAATCGCTTGAACCTGGGAGGCGGAGGTTGCAGTGAGCCGAGATCGCACCACTGCACTCCAGCCTGGGCAACAGAGTGAGACTCTATCTCAAAACAATACAACAACAGAGGCTGGTCATGGTGGCTCACGCTTGTAATCCTAGTACTTTGGGAGGCCTAGGCAGGCGGATTGCCTGAGCTCAGGAGTTCAAGACCAGCCTGGGCAATATGGTGAAACCCCGTCTCTACTAAAATACAAAAAATCTGTAGTCCCAGCTACTCAGGAGGCTGAGGCAGGAGAATTGCCTGAACCTGGGAGGTGGAGGTTACAGTGAGCTGAGATCGCGCCACGGCACTCCAGCCTAGGCGACAGAGTGAGACCCTGTATCTGCTGTTCTCTTGTAGGAGAAGGAGATGCCACGTATAAGGGTTAGCAGGGGGTGGCTTGCTTGCAATCAGGAGAGAGGCGGTGCTCATTGTCCATGGGATCCTTGTGGTGCATGTCCCTGGCTTTTTTTTTTTTTTTTTGAGATGGAGTCTCACTCTGTCACCCAGGCTGGAGTGCAGTGGCACGATACTTGGCTTACTCGGCTCTGGCTGCTGGGTTCATGCATTTCTCCTGCCTCAGCCTCCCGAGTAGCTGGGATTACAGGTGTGCGCCACCACACCTGGCTAACTTTGGTATTTTTAGTAAAGATGGGGTTTCTTCATGTTGGCCAGGCTGGTCTCAAACTCCTGACCTCAAGTGCCGCGGTTTGCCACGGTTACCATGGAACTGAATGAAGGGGGACGAACATAGAAATGAAAACCTGAAACAAAAGAAACTATTCTAAAGGAAGGGGCCAGGAGAAGAAGAGGGCTCCCTGCTTCTAGTGAGCAAGGGCAGCCGCCTTAAGCTTCTACCGCTCTTCATATTCATTGGGTAGAAAGAGCAGGGAGGAGGAGGAGGTAGCAATTGGTCAGCTGCTCGATTGATCACAGGTTCCCATTATCTCATTACAAGAAACACTTGTGCCTGGGTCGTGACTGCCCTCAGCATTCCTTCTGGGTGGCAGACGCAGTTTGTCAGTTTGCCAACATCCTGCTTTCATGAGAACAGTTTGCTGTTTACTCATACAGCCTCCAGTGGTATACTGAGTTGATCACGACCCTCACTCTTTCGGCCTGACCCTCACTCTTTCGGCCTGCAACACTCAAGTGATCCACCCGCTTCGGCCGCCCAAAGTGTTGGGATTACAGGCGTGAGCCACTGCGCCCAGCCTCTTTCTAGCTTTTGGCCGAAACTTGAGACTTAGAAGTTGGGAGACCTGGAGCACCGTGGCTAGTTCTAGGCCCTACACTGTTCAGAACAGCTGAGTTGTACCTCTCTGGTAGTGAGCTCTCTGTGGCTGGGAGTATTCAGAGGCTGGATGGCTGGCTGTTAAGGGATTTCTGCTTGGGTGGGAATTGGGGTCCTTCTAAGAAAGATAACCTATGATTTCCAATATAAATGGGACAGTACTTCCAATGAGGGTTACATGTTATGCTGGGTCGGTCTTGAATACCACATGGATTCAGAGGCCTGAGGTGTCAGGTTCAACCTGATTTGCCTAGCCCCTTGAGGAACCGTTTGAGGTGTGGCATGATATAGCAAGTCGGCTGCCAAAGAGGAACTGAGCCACAGGAAGTGCGTGCCCAGAACGGTAAAGGGACTGTGGCCTTTCCTATCACCTTAACTCCTCGTCCCCACCATCACCTGCGCTTCATGCTTTGTGATAATTCACTGAGCTCATACTCGTGACCTGTGTCCTGCAGCGTGTGCGTTACAATTCAATGAAACATTAAAATATCTACCCCTCTAGCATCTCCCATGTCCCTCACAGCAGTTCTGTGAGGCTGGCTGCCCTGTTTGACAATTGAGGCCCACGTCTTCCCCAGGATCACAGACGTGTGGCTCTGAGCCCTGCCCCAGGGGTTTTCTCCATCAGAGAAGAGGAGCACTTTGAGCTTTGAGAGGAGCAGCCCTCTGCGAGTGAAGTGGAAAAAAAGGAAGCAGGCGAGGAGGCCCATCCAGACCCTCCCCCAAGACCCTTGCTGAAACGGCTGGGATGCGGTGTGCAAAAGCCCTCCTTTCCTTCACAACTCCTGGCTTTCCAAGAGTGCCTGCCCACGCAGAGGCCTGCTGGCAGATGCAGCCTCTTCTCAAGGACACTGCTTGCGGGTAAATCCCTCACCACCCTAGAGACAGCCCACAGCCCTGAGACAAGGATGTGGGCCAGGCTCGATGCAGGTAAGCACCTCCTGTAGAAACCAGTGAGGCCAGAGTTCCAGAGGAAATGATGTAGGGATGGAGGCGGAGGGCCTCCAGGAGGCACGAGCCCCAGAGTCTTCCCTAGACTCAGACTTTAAGCACAAGCAGGGAGGGAAAGCACTTGAGCAGTGCCCCTCCCTGCATACCTGGCCTCTGCTGGAACTCATGCAGGGACAGGACACTCCTTTATCAGCAATCCTGTTCCTCTCCTGGGTAGCTTCAACCTGAACATTCTCCTTTACCTTGAGCTAAAATGGGTCTCCTGTCGCCCTTGCCCATCAAACCTGGCCTTGCCCTCAGGAACCACACAGGACAAGCCTAATACTTCCTTCTTGTGGCAACACTTTGGCAATTGAGACCTGGCTGTCAGGTCTCCCAGATAAACATTCGTGACTGTGACGTTGACTTGCTGCTTCTGGGGACCTCTTCTCATTTGATCAGAGAAAGTTTTTCAGGGTTAAACCTACTTCTTTCCACCCAGAAACTCTTCTTCTCAGGCTCACGCCTATAATCCTGGCACTTTGGGAGGCCAAGGCAGGAGGACTGTTTGAGACCAGCCTGGGCAATATAGGTAGACTGTGTTGCTACAAAAAGAGAAAGAAAAAAATGGCCAGGTGTAGTAGTCCCAGCTGCTTGGAGGCTGAGGTAGGAGGTTTGCTTGAGCCCAGGAGGTCGAGTCTGCAGTGAGCTATGATTGTACCACTGCATTCTAGCCTGGGCGACAGAATGAGGCCCTGTCTCAAAAAAGAAAAAGAAAAAGAAAGAAAAAAAAAGTTAAGAAACTCCTCACATATTTCTCCCTGGAACATATGCTCCCAGGCTCAAATCCACAGCAGCCTCGTTACACACACGTCATCCCCTGGCTCCAAGATAGTGCACCACCTTCCCCTTTCTAGCTCTTAACCCCCACGTGAAGCAGCCAGATGTAGGAAAACCCAGATTCATAAAGTGCTGATATGGGTGATCCTTTACCGAATGATTTTCTGCTTTACAAAGTGATTCACCAAATAATTTCCCTCGAGTATGGGCAGAGATCTGCAAACTACAGCTTGGAGCCAGCCTGCTGCCTCTCTTTTATAATAAAGTTTTATCAGGATCCATCGACATGCATTCATCGCTGTGGTGCGAGCTGCTCTAGCTACGCAGGCAGAGTGGAGGAGTTGCAGATGGCCGACAAAACCTCAACTGTTTACTGCCTGGCCCCTTACAGAAGCAGCTGGCCAACCCTGGCTCCAGGGCATCAGAAGTGGGACCATTGGAATGGAGTAGCTGGGCTACAAGGTTTTTCTCCTGCCCCACCTCTTGTTCTCAAACACACTTCCTCCCCAGTCATCTGAGGAATGTCAGTCTGAGACAGGAGCAGGTGTGCCTAGGGATGCATGGCTTCTGAAAATGGGGCTGGGGACTTTTAGGCTGAGGCCTCTGGCAGCTTCTGTCTGAAGGCTGAGCTGAGCTGAGCTGGGCATGGTGGCTCACGCCTGTAGTTCCGGCTACTCAGGAGGCTGAGGTGGGAGAATCACTTGAGGCGGGAGGTTGAGAGGAGCCTGGGCAACAGAGTGAGACCTCATCTTTATTTTAAAACATTTTTTATTTTTATTTTATTTTTTATTTCTAGGAGCAGAGGGTTAATAGGAAAAAGAAAGAGAAAGAAAGAGAGAGCAGAAGGCCGGGCGCGGTGGCTCAAGCCTGTAATCCCAGCACTTTGGGAGGGCGAGACGGGTGGATCACGAGGTCAGGAGATCGAGACCATCCTGGCTAACACGGTGAAACCCCGTCTCCACTAAAAATACAAAAAACTAGCCGGGCGAGGTGGCAGGCGCCTGTAGTCCCAGCCACTCGGGAGGCTGAGGCAGGAGAATGGCGTAAACCCGGGAGGCGGAGTTTGCAGTGAGCTGAGGTCCGGCCACTGCACTCCAGCCTGGGCGACAGAGCGAGACTCCGTCTCAAAAAAAAAAAAAAAAAAAAAAGAGCAGAAAGCAGCTCTCTCCAGTGAGAGAGAGGGGACTTCTGAAAGGAAAAGGCTGCCGGCAGCGGATGCACCACATTTTATAGTCAGGCTTGAGGAGGTGGTGTCTGATTTACACGGGACTCACAGATTGGTGCAGTCAGGTATGATGTTTACATATCGTGGGGGTGGCGGGGTGGAGGGAAGGCTGACCTCTCCACTCTAATCTTATTATGCAAATGAACTTTCCCCTTGGCCAGGCCATGTTGTCTGCTCCTTACTGTGCATGTGGCTGGCAGAGAAGGGAAGATGGAGCCGCCATTTTGAACATGATTGGCACAACTGCTTGCATCTGTGTCTGCAGCTCGATTTTTTTTTTTTTTTTTTTTTTTTTTTTTTTTTTTTTTTTCTCTTTACAGACTGCTCTTTGTTAGAAAGGAAAATGATTTGGGGCTGCTTTTCAGTAAAAGGAAAACCTTACTGAGGACTTCTGTACCCTCACTATCTAAGTAATTTCTTCTGAACTCCTGTATCATTCCCCACTCTGGAGTGGTAACCCTAACTGCTCTTAGGGGTTGTTTGACAATGACTCTTTCTGGCTACTTCATGCTTAAAACGGGCGTTGTGTGGGGAGCAGAAGCTAGGGCTCCTCCTGGGGTCGAGCTAAGGGTCCTCGGAAAAAAGGCATGTCCATGGGTGGTTGTGTCTGCGGCACCGTGTAGAGTTTGGTTACTGTCAGCCATTCTGATGGGCTGTAGCACTGGTTTGCCTCCACCAGATGTTGAGATAGTTTCCACATTCCAGAGAAACCAGGCAGAGAGCTCCAAATTTTCTTCACATGCTCCAAATTTTCTTCACAGGAATATGCCTTATTCAATTATGAAAGGCCGTACATAGTTCACAATAAGTTTTCTTGACTTATTTTAATGAGTGTTATACCTTGGGATCCCAGATGAGGTCCCCGACATGAAGCAGCTACATTGTTTGGGGTAAATACCTGGGGTTCATTGTCTCACACCAAGAAAATTTAGGACACAGGCACACATGAGGAGTTTAGGAGCAGAGGTTTAATAGGCAAAAGAAAGAGAAAGGAAAACAGCTCCTTCCTTAGTGAGAGAGAGGGGACTTCTGAGAGGAAAAGGCCCAAGACCTTGTCTTTGAAAAAGCAGTAGCTCATGCCTGTAATCCTAGTGCTTTGGGAGGTCGAGACAGGAACATCGCTTGAGCCCAGGAGTTGGAGACCAGCCTGAGTGACATAGGAAGACCCTGTTTCTACAAAACAAAAAAATTAGCCAGATGTGGTACACACCTGTATTGCCAGCCACTCGGAGGTTGAGGTGAGAGGGTGGCTAAAGCCCAGGAGTTCAAGGCTGTAGTGAGCTGTGATTGTGTCACTGTACTCCAGCCAGGGTGACAGAGACCCTGTCTCTTAAAAAAGATTAAAAAAAAAAAAAAAGTCAAGCACCTAATAGATGCCTAATTTTTTTTTTTTTTTTTTGTTTTTGTTTTGAGACCGAATCTCACTTTGTTGCCCACACTAGAGTCACTGGTGCAATCTTGGTCATGGCAACCTTCGCCTTCTGGGATCAATTGATTCTCCTGCCTCAGCCTCCTGAGGAGCTGGGATTACAGGCACCTGCCACCACACCCAGTACTTTTTGTATTTTTAGTAGAGATGGGGTTTCACCATGTTGCCCAGACTGGTCTCGATCTCCTGACCTCAGGTGATCCACCTGCGTCGGCCTCCCAAAGTGCTGGATTACAGGTGTGAGCCAGTGTGCCCGGCCCTGATTTAGTTCCTTTCCTCCAAGGCTGGCTTCTACCTCTTGCCCACACAGTGACACCATTCCCCCAACCAGACAAGCAAGTGCCTGCTTTCCCTTGGCTTCTTACAGCTGGCTCTCTGGGCCATCTACCAAAAATTTAAAAAAGTTAGTAGAGCCTGGTGGCACTATTTTCCTAGCTACTTGGGAGACTGAGTTGGGAGGGTTGACTGAGCCTGGGAGGTCGAGTGCAGTGAGCGATCACTGTGCCAGTGTACTCCAGCCTGGCTGACAGAGTGAGATCCTCTGTCAAACAGACAGACAAAAAAGCACTTTGCAGAGGTGACTGAATGTTCTGGAGCTCCTGGGCCACTGGAAGTGGATATCTGTTGCTCCATCCTCCAGTTTACACCGCAGCCTCAGCTTGTGTCTCAGCGTGCCCCTCTCCCTCTGGTCTGTGCTCGCTCTCTTCTGGAGGCTGGGAAGGTTGTTCCAGGGCTGCAGCCTGGACCTCAGAGGTCACATGTTGCAGGTTTGCCGTAGCTGACTACTCTCTAGCATGTGGGTCAGTGGCTGTCAGATAGGATTTCTTTTGCATTGCCCTACAACTTCCTCCTTCCAGTGCAGGCGTGTCAAGGTCCTTAACCTGCCCTGACTTCAGGTCAAGTTATTGCAGGTTCTGGGAAGACTCAGATTCCCAGCTCCATGGCCTGAGCCCAAGGGATGCTCCATTTTATGCCTGTCACCTATGCCCTGTGGCCCATGTCATGTGATCCCAGGGCTGCAGGGGTTCGGGGGAAGAGAATCCAGCCGTGGCCCTGCCTTCTGGGGCCCGGCATCTGGGACAGCAGTGGTGCAGCCTCAGCCTCCACACAGCCTTCCGGGGTCTGGGCTTCTTCCCTATCACGCCCTCCTAGTTGCCCTAGTGACTGTGTGACCCCTCTCCCCCTCCACCGCCTGCTGCCACGGCCGGCCGTATAAATAGAGGCGAGGAGCAGCTGGGCTCTCTTGGCAGTCACCATGAGGGCGCTGGTCCTGCTCGGCTGCCTCCTGGCCTCGCTCCTGCTCTCAGGACAAGCAGGTAGGGCCCCTCCCAGCATGACCCAGCCCAGACTGCGCCCCCACACTTCCTCCAAGGTTTTGTCTACCATGGGTGGGGTACGGGGTCGGGGCTGATGGCAAACCCTGGCTGTTGGCTGGTGTCTTCTTACCCTTCTCTTCTCCCCAGGCTTGGGGCCTTGGAGAAAGAGCTGGGTGCTGGAGAGAAGGAGCGCAGTTGCAGGGCTCTCAGGGAGGCCAGAGGAAGTGGGAACAGCAAACAGAACTGAGCTGTGAACCGGGTCAGAGAGGAGTCTGGCCAGTAGATGTGGGAAAGAGGGCCCTCAAAGGCAGGACGGGGGAGCCTCTGAGATGGACAAAATAGCACAGTCTGGGAGCTGGAGGTCGTTGAGGTGACCCTCCCACCTGGTGGGAGATAAGGCGGAGGCCCCACTCCAGCAAGAGACCTGGGTTTGTGTGATTGAGGACAGAGGGGGATACACTGGGCAAAGGTGGGGACCGTTTTGGGAGCTGTGAGATAGAATTGGAGTTGGTTTGGGATAAGATCGGAAATAGAGCTGGCGGTTGGGCTGGAAACAGAATTGGATGCAATTCAGAAGAGGAACGGGGCCGTTCTGGAGTAGAGCCTCTGCTCAGGGTGGGGGCTTCCATCAGAAAAGGGGCTTGTCTCTGCGTGCTGAGGCTTCCCTTGGACGTCTCAGCACTTCGGGTAGCAGAGGTGGCTTGGGTTGCAGCATGGGGGTTATCTATAGGCTGTGGAGGAGATGCCAGATTGTTTTGCCACCTCTCTTGTTCCTAAGGTTCCTGAGGCCACGTTCCCCGGGGGAATGCTTTTAGGGAGGTGCTCTGGGGATCCCACTAGGATCCAGATTTCCCACCATGTCTTTTCATGACTCGGCAGTCTTCCCCCAGCGGGGCTCTGAGCCTAGGTTCTTACCTGCGACTGGAGACGCCCAGGGTCCAGCCTTTCAGGTCTTTGAGGTTGAATAGGGGGTTGCAGGGGCACAGGCCCAGCAAGGAGAGCAGGCAGTGAGTGGGAACGAAAGCTATGTCTTGGGGATTCAGGATGTAAGGTGGGGGGCTCTGGCCGCTGCAAGTGCTGCTGGGCCCTGCCCTTGTCTGTCCTTGAGTTAATTTGGGCTTTGCAGGGCTGCAGCGGCTGAGTGCTGAGTATTCCAGGCGGCTGTCAGGCGGCTAAGTATGGAAACAGCCGCGTAATTGGATCCGGAGCCCCAAGCCGCTGCCACCCTCTGCCTTCGTGGCCCCTCCTCTGCTGCAGCCCAGCCCCAGCTGCTGGGCTTCTACACACTGGGCCCCAGGAATTTTTGGCCTTTTAGGGACATCCTTTATCTTTCCTCCCACCGAGGGAACTGGCCATCTGGAATGTTCTGCAGGCCTTGCTGGGGGCTCTTGCTGTGGGGAAAGGAGGCAGGCAGGTGCTTGTGCAAAGGTCTCTTCTCTCTGCTCTCTCTCCTTCCTGGGGCCCACAGCGTGCGTCTGCCCCGCCCCAACCTCCTGTGTAAAGCTTCCCTTTGTCCCTGCTCCTGCTCAGCGCTTGGGCTGTGGGTTTCATCCACAGTGGTGGATTTTATCGGGACTCTGCCCCTCTGTGGACTGTGTACCCCAGAAGCGGCTTCCTCCTGTATCCACCAGCAGGTTCTAACCCACAAGGTGGCTTCCTCACATCCCCATCATGACAGTCTTTCCTTAGTGGGCGATTCCCCCTCTAGAATTGGGCCACCCCGGTAAATACCACTCCACCCAAAGGTCACATCTTGGCTCCTGACCTCTTTCCGTCATCTCTCTGCTGTGTGCTAACTTCCCTCCCTATTCTGCTTGCTCCTCGGCTGGGTGGTGGCAGATATTCTCGCTCACCACTTGCACCTGCTTCTTAGGCCGGGGACCCCGCAGAGCTTCTCCTCCGGCTTTTCCCCCTTGTTGCTCCTGTGCTGCTCTGGGCTGGGGTGGTGGGCTCTGCAGCCCTCCTTCTTGCCTCCCTGTGAGGAGACAAGCGCCCGTCCATCACCGACCACCCATCGCCCATGCCCATGCCGGGACGGGGAAGGAGCAGCCAGGTGGGGCATTCCTGGTCTCCACCTCCCGATGTGCTGCACTCAGGCCCTTGTACCCTGGGCCCTCCTCTTTGGGAGTCCTGGTTTGGGGCTATTCCTCCGTAAAGCAGTGGCAAAGGCCCCTAGCAATGATTTGATCAGTCTCCCCACCGTCCAGGGGAGGGAAGGAAACCCAGAGAAACAGGAAGACTTTTCCGAGGTCAGACAGCGAGTCAGGAACAGGCACACCCCGTCCAGGTCCTCTCCTTTCCTCAGCCTGTCTCTCTGTGACACACCCTGCCTGCACTCCCAAGCCCCTCTCTCCCTGTAGGGTGAGTGTGAAAGGAGGAGAAAGGGTGCAGTGGATAAGACCATCCTGGGGGTGCTTCCCTAGTTTGCGGGGTGAAGAGCTATGCTTTTGGTTTCCCTGGAGAGTGGGGTCTGCCGAGAAAGCATTTCTTTGGGTTTAAGCCATTGGTGTTTATTGCTAAAGGCAGAATTTGGGACTTCTTTGCTTCCTGTTGTCCTTCCTGTTGCTTGATGCGGAGATTGGGGATCTGGGGATTCCTGTCCATCCCTCCTCCTTCCTCCATCTCCAGCCATAGTTTCAGACTTGCCCATCTGCCCTGGCCCCACTCGGCCACCCCAGTGGCGAAGGGCTGGTGCATGCTGGGGCTGCCCCTCTGTGAGTACCCACGGCTCAGCGCCCGCCATGTGAGACAAGGGTGCAGAATGACGGTCAGGAAGCCCTTTCCCCGCCCCTTTCTCTCCCACCGCTCGCTGGTTATTTCTGGAAAGAGGCCAGCACTCCAGTTTCCTCAACAGGGCAGCCCAGATGCTAGGATCCGCCGTGGGAGGGCTGCTGAGAAAATGCAGCAAGCTCAGGGGTCTTGAGGAGAGAACGGACCCCAGAAGCCTTTTCCCCACAGCTGGTTCCCTGACTCCTCATTTGGTGCTGCTGGGCAAGCCTGTAGGGGACATCTGGTCCCACAGTGAGCCTGGAATGCACTAGACTGGGCCGTGGTAATGAACACATCCCTCAAAAAAGTGACACCTTGGTCGGACACAGTGGCTTACACCTGTAATCCCAGCGCTTTGGGAAGCCAACGTGGGAGCATCACTTGAAGCTAAGAATTTGAGACCAGTCTAGACAACATAGTGATACCCTGTCTCTAAAATAAAACACAAAAAATTAGGTGTAGGGGTGCACACCTGTGGTCCCAGCTATGGGAGAGGCTGAGATGGGAGGATCACATGAACCCAGGAGGTCAAGGCTACAGTGAGTTGTGATTGCACCATTACACTCAAGCCTGGGTGATAGAGCGAGACCTTGTCTCAAGAAAAAAAAAAAAAAGTGGCACCTGGCATGGTGGCCGGTGGAACTGCTGTTTAGGAACTGCTGGTTTTGTCCCACATCCGGGTATTACAGTGAAGGTCAAACAGTGAATTCATGGCAGGCCAGAGCTGGAATTCAGTCCTCTCCACTCCTTGGCCGGTGCTTTTACCCACTTGTCCCCCAGAGGGAGGTCCAGATGAGGCCGGTAGCATCCAGCTGGCTGTTTGGTGCCTGCTTGGGTATGGTGGGCTGGGGAGACTCAGCCTATGGACACAGGAGGAGGACAGCTGCTTCCGTTCTCTGACCCGGCCTGCAGGGCTAAGGACAGGGCTAGGCCCTGTACATCCTGGCTGGAATGAGGCGACTGGCGGAGTGGGGAGCCGGGAGGGCCATGGGTGTGGGATGGAGCGCCTGGGCTTAGCTCTGTCTCCTGGGCACATGCCCTGCTCCAAACCCAAATCCAGGCCTCATCGCAGCACAACCCCTTCCCTGTAAACATCGCTCGTGTGTGCAACCCTCTCATTCAAACACTTTACCAGGCTTCATCATTCGTGAGCCCATCCCGCGTTTACTGCGTCCCTGTTGTCTTTAAGATACGGTGCTAGGGGAATTGAGACAGGCATTTTATCCTCAATGCTTATAGTCCAGTAGGGGAGAGGAGGTGTCTTCCGCCTTGCACGTAGCTGAATCTGGTCAAACGGGATACACATCAGTGTCATTGGGGAGGCATGAGAAAAGCAAGGTGGGTTGAAGGCAGGGAGGAGACCATCTTGAGCTGAGTGGATCCGATCAGAAAACGTTTTACGGATGAGGGAATATTTGAGCTGGGCCTTGAGGAAAGCAGGATTCAGAACAGAAAGATGGCAGGAAGGGAATTCTGAGATGAGGGAACAAGAGGAGCAAACTCAGGTGCCAGAGCAACTGGGCTCTGGTGAGACCCAGGAAAGGGGAACATTGTTCTGTCTTGCATGAAGGTGGGCAGATGGAAGTGGGGTGGTGGGATGTGTTTGGAAGGCAAGGTTGGGGCTGAAGTGTGAAGGGCCTTGTTAGGCCAAGCAGGGCTTTGCTTGGTGGGCAGTGGGTCACCACCAAGGGCTCAGGGAAGATCTATCTGGCAGGTGTCTGTAGGAAGAGTAGGGCGAGGGGAGACTGATCAGTCAGCCACACCAGAGAGGTAGGTGAGGGAGTGTGGACCCAGGCGAGGGGTTGGGAGTGGAGAGAAGGGGTGGACCCAGTTGATAGCTGGTGTAGAATCCCTGGCCTTCCCAGCTTGGGAGCCAGGCCCAGGGAGGGGGCCCTTACAGGTTCTGTCGAGGTCGCTGGGAGAATGATCTTTCCAGAAAAATAGACTGGGAACATGAGAGAGAGGAATAGATTTTAAGAGTTCAGTTTGGGCCTGGGTGAAGTGGCTTACACCTGTAATCCCAGAACTTTGGGAGGCAGAGGCGGGAGGATGGCCTGAGCCCAGGGGTTTTAGACCAGCTTGGAAATTTAAAAAAACATAGACAATTTAAAAAAACAAAAAAAATAGAAAAAATGAACTGGGCATGGTGGCAGGTGCCTGTAGTCCCAGCTACTTGGGAGGTTGAGGCAGGAGGATTGCTTGAGCTCGGTAGGCTGAGACCGTAGTGAACTGTGATTGCACCATTGTACTCCAACCTGGGCAACAGAGTGAGACCCTCCCTCAAAAAAAAAAAAATAGTTCAGGGCTGGATGCGGTGGCTTATACCTGTAATCCCAGCACTTTGGGAGGCTGAGGAGGGCAGACCATGAGGTCAGGAGTTTGAGACCAGCCTGACTAATAGGATGAAACCCCATCTCTACTAAAAATACAAAAAAATTAGCCAGGCATAGTGGCATGAGCCTGTAATCCCAGCTACTCGGGAGGCTGAGGCAGGAGAATCGCTTGAACCTGGGAGGCAGAGGTTGCAGCGAACTGAGATCACACCACTGCACTCCAGTCTGGGTGACAGAGCAAGACTCTGTCTCAAAAAAAAAAAAAAGTTCAGTTTGGGTCATTATGAAGATTGGCTACTCGTGGGGCATCTGGATGGAGGTGGCAGGGGCTGGAAAGGCAGGACTGCAGCTCAGGAGGGATATCAGGTCAGGGCATTTAGGAGTGAGATGCATTTACATAAAGATGAGAGGGAGGCTCTGAGGTCACCCAGGGAGCTGTACCAGGGAGAGACAAAGATTCAAGGACCAATCTTTGATGAACACTGAGTTTGAGGAGTAGGAAGAGAAAGACGATAAATGAATTTATCAGAAAGATAGGTAGATAGGAAGAGACCCAAGAAGAGACAGTGACCTGCAAGCCTAGGTCTTCTAGAAGAAGGGGGGTGGCCAGCAGGATTAAATATCACAGAGATGCTGAGGGAGAGGAGCTGTCACTTCTGACAACCAGCAGGTCAGTGGCCAATGAGGAGGGTTTGAGGGTATTTAGTGAGGATGAGGAGGCAACATCTTTAGACATAGAAACTTTTAAAAATTAAGTTTGGGAGAAATAAAGGCCAGCAACAGTAACTTAAAAGCAGATGGGTTTGCAGAGGAAGAGAAAATTTTTTTCTTTCCCTTTTCTTTTTATTTATTTTTGTGAGACAGGGACTCACTCTGTTGTGCAGGCTGGAGTGCAGCGGTTGATCGAGGCTCACTGCAGTCTCCACCTCTTGGGCTCAAGAAATCCTCCCACCTCAGCCTCCCGAGTAGCTAGGACTACCCTATGTCCGACTAGTTTTGATTTTTATGGGAGACCCAGGACTCACTGTGTTGCTCAGGGTGGTCTCAAATCCCTGGGCTTAAGTGATCCACCTGCCTTGGTTTCCCATGGGCGTGAACCAGTGCACCTGGCTGAGAAAAGTTTTTTCTTTTTTTTAACTTTTATTTATTTGTTTTGAGATGGAGTTTTGCTCTTGTTGCCCAGGCTGGAGTGCAGTGCCACGATCTTGGCTCACCGCAGCCTCCGCCTCCCGGGTTCAAGTGATTCTCCAGCCTCAGCCTCCTGAGTAGCTGGGATTACAGGCATGCACCACCAAGCCCGGCTAATTTTGTATTTTTAGTAGAGATGGGGTTTCTCCATGTTGGTCAGGCTGGTCTCGATCTCCTGACCTCATGATCCGCTCACCTCTGCCTCCCGAGTGCTGGGATTACAGGCATGAGCCACTGCGCCCGGCCCGTTTAGCTTTTTTTTTTTTTTTTTAAGAAGGAGTCTCGCTCTGTCACCCAGGCTGGAGTGCAGTGGCGCGATCTTGGCTTACTGCAAGCTCCGCCTCCTGGGTTCACACCATTCTCCTGCCTCAGCCTCCCAAGTAGCTGGTACTACAGGTACCTGCCACCATGCCTGGCTAATTTTTTCTTTTGTATTTTTAGTGGAGACGGGGTTTCACCGTGTCAGCCAGGATGGTCTTGATCTCCTGACCTCGTGATCCGCCTGCCTCGACCTCCCAAAGTGCTGAGATTACAGGCATGAGCCACCACGCCCAGCTGGGTTAGCTTTTTTAAGTGGAAATTGATGCGGTGGACATGTGGCCTGAGTGTTACCCAGATGATGACCGTAGTCCTCTCTCTCGTTTTTATTTTTATAAGTGAGATAAGGTCTCACTTAGTCTCCCAGGCTGGAGTGCAGTAGTGCAATCATAGCTCACTGCATCCTCAACTTCCTGGGTTCAAGTGATCTTCCCATTTCAGCCTTCAGAGTAGCTGGGACTACAGGGACGTGTCACCACACCCAGCTAGTTTTACTTTTTGTAGATACATTGTCTCACTATGTCACTATGTTGCTCAGACTGGTCTCAAACTCCTGGGCTCAAGTGATTCTCCTGCCTTGCCCTCCCAAAGTGCTGGGGCTACAGGTGTGAGCCACTGCACGCAGCTGACTTTGGTTTTCATTCTTCCTTGTGGACTGGGGATGGGAGTCCAGCTTCAGGTCCCTTCATGATGTGTTTCTGGCTGTGAGGCCTGTGCCTTCTTGTGGTGCATTGGTGGGACTCACTTTGGCGTGAGGACTCACTTTGGCTCAAGGTGGTGGGCTGGCTTCTGTTCTCTCCCGAGTTTGCTCTGGGAGTCCTGGCTCCTCAGGGACCTCACCCCTGACTTCACCTGTCTTCTTAGAGCTAAAAGTTGATCTTCAGACTCTGCCTTCACCCTATTTGGCTCCTCCATTCCCTCCTGGGTCTCCCTTCCCTACCCACACTGGGCCCCTACTCCGACCCCTGTCCCTGCTACCAAGACCCTGGTCAGGGGAGGAGCTGCAGCTCATTGCAAAGGAGACCAGTGACTCGCAGCACAGACGGGCACTTTGCTCAAGTCTGTCTGTGTTTCAGAGCGTTCAGAAGATTTTAGCTCAAGGAAGATGTCTCTAAGACTGAATTTCCCATTTGGCAGGCAAGGTCTTACCCAAAGTTCCTAAATCTCAACACAGAGGTGGTAAGTAGTTCACTGGTTCTGAGTGCAGAGGGATGAGCTACATAGCAGGCATTTCTCTTCCAGGTCCTGAATGGGTGAAATAATGAATGAATGAATTGGAGTCCTGATGAGCACGGCTGCTAAGTAGGATCTGCCCAGTGCTCGAGAGGTCCCAGTCCCCTGTGCCCATCCCCAGCTGGGTATCCTCAGCAGGACGTGGCCAGGGTGGGTGCAGTTTAGCAAATGGGATGGATTTAACTGCATTTCTGGAAACTGATCCGTTTCCTCGATGGTGGCAGCCTGTGCTGTCATCCTTCTCTGAGATCAGAGAAGTCCTGGTCCACCTGGTTTCAGCCTCCCTCATCCCTCTGCAACCCTGAAGGTGGTTTTACTTGGAGTCAAGGTCCCAGCTGCCTCCCTACTTTGGGGACGTACCTGTTGCTTGTCGCTTCCTCATCATCCCTCACAGAGGGACTCCCAGAGCAGCCAATGTAATTTATTACATTTAATTAATAGGCTAGGCACAGTGGCTCACACCTGTAATCCTGGCACTTTGGGAGGCTAAGGCAGCAGGATTGCTTGAGCCCAGAAGTTCCAGACCAGCTTGGGCAACACAGTGAGATCTTGTCTCTACAAAAAATTTTAAAAATAACTGGATGTACTGGGTATGCCTGTGGTCTCAGCTACTCGGGAGGCTAAGGTGGAAGGATGGCTTGAGCCTGGGAGGTTGAGGGTGCAGTGAGCCAAGGTTGTACCACTGTACTTTAGCCTGGGCAACAGAGCAAGACCCCATATTTTAAAAAAAGAGAGAGAGAGCACAGAATGAGTGCAGGCTGTGGCCAACTCTGGCAGGAGAGGATAGGTTGGGTGCCAAGTCCTGAAGAAGTGAGAGATGCTTCCTAAAGGGAAGTCCCCCTTTAGGTTAGAAAAGCAGGATGGACTCGGGTTAGGGATGAGGGCACAAAAGGATCAAATAGAAGCATGAGCGTATGGCACGATCTCAGACTCCGATGCCTCAGGGACTGCAGGGAGCAGAGAGAGTGGGGCATTTGATGAGAGCAGGGAGAGGTGGAAGGCAGCTGTGGGTCCCTCCCTGCGAGGCCCAGCTCTCAGCCCCCTGTCAGTCCTGTGAGGTCCTGGCCAGCTGCACTGTGCAGGCGGGAACGAGTTGTGTCTCTGCCCTCAGGAGCTGACCTTCTATTTGGGGAGATGACACACACTGAAAAAAAAATGTAACTAACACCCCCAGCCGGCAGCCTCTGCTCACTCTGGTTGATGTTCAGAAGATGGTTGGGAAGGTTGGCTGTGCAGAGGGACAGGGTTTCAGCCCAACTTCCAGGGAGGGGACGATCGCTGGACGGTCAGCTTGGGGAGGGTGGAAGCTATGCCTTTGTTTAATTTGCCCGTGTTTCATCACTAACAGTGTAGCACGACGCTTGGCTCATTCAAGGCAGTCAACAATGTCTAATGAATGACAGATGATTTGTGCAGGCAGAGACATCTGAAGATGGTGACAAAAGCCAGGAGGTGAGGAAGCTCAGAGCACCGCACTGTCAGCGACAGGATGACGCTAACTCTGGATAGAATGTGGGGCTCATGTTCAGGGGAGATTAGGCCACCCTGATGAGTTGGGGCCAGTTGGGAAGAGCCTTGAATGCTGAGCCAAGTGGTTCTTTCTCTCAGCCCTCTGAAGATTCTAGCCTGTTTTCTTCCAGATAGCCCCTCCCTGTTCCCCTCTCTCTCAGATATTTTTGGATGCCTCTAGAGCAGGGACTGTACTCTTTGAGCTCAAACAGGTGCAGGCAAAGTCTGGCCTGGAGTTCTGGGCTTGTAGGAAGTGGCTTGTGCTAGAAGCTCAGGGGAGAGTCCCCGGGTTTGGGAGCCCCTGCCTTCCCCCACCACTGGATTGCTGCCAAAACTGCAGCCCCCGGTCCTCCTTCAGGTAGTCATTTGGCTAGGACCTAGGCCAGCTCAGTTTTCTCCCATAGAATTTCCTCTAGGCTGGGCATGGTGGCTCTTGTCTGCAATCACAGCACTTTGGGAGGTTGAAGCGGGTAGATCGCTTGACCCCAGGAGTTCGAGAGTAGCTTGGGCAACATGGAGAAACCCCATATCTACAAAAAATACAGCAATTAGCCAGGCGTAATGGCATATGCGTGTGGTCCTAGCTGCTTGGGAGGCTGGAGCAGGTGGATCTCTTGTGCCCAGGAGGTCATGGCTGCGGTAAACTGTGATTGTGCCACCGCACTCCAGTCTGGGTGTCAGAACAAGACTCTGTAGCAAAAAAAAAAAAAAAAAAAAATTCCCCTAGATGACAATAGGTAAAGGCTTGACTAAGCCATTCCTTTGGAAGCCATGCCTCTGATGGGCATCCAGTTTACACAGCATTTAGGGCCTGATGTAACCGCCTGTGCCAGTGTCCACCAGAGAGGCCTCTAGCTGATTTGTTGGTTACTTAGTGTCTAGTAGTAGATGATTACTTGTTTTTCTTGACCTTACCCAAGGAGATCAAGAGATCAGGAGTGCTCTCTAGGACTTGGGAAGAATCTGGAAAAGAACTGGGGAAGTGTCAAGTACTCGCCTTGTCCTGGGGAGACCATCCTGGCCTCGGGCTCCAAAGACACCAGCCCACCTCCTTTCCTGCCATTGTTTCCTTTCTGAATTGGTAGTTAAGCCGGTGGGTACCCCACCAAGTCCCTCCTTACCTGGGGCTGCCCACACAGAGGCAGAGCAGCAGGCCTGGGGTGGGGCACAGTGGGAGCACCGGAACCTGGGGGCAGAGCAAATGCTGGTTTTATCACAAATCAGCTGCCAAGTCCCTGACTATCTCTGCGTCTGTTTCTTCACCCATGAAGTGGGGATAATGATCCTTGCCCTATATAGGCTGTTTCGTGACTATAATAAGAAAACGGTTATCGGATGCTTAAAATATTTTTTGATACCAGATACTTTTTGAGGTTAAAAGGACTATGACAAGAATGGCAGGTTATCACTCTTGTGAGTGTGCGGCAACTTGATATTTGCCTCCAGTTTCCTGAAATATCATGAAACTTGACCAACCAGGGGAATCTATCAACACGCCGCCCCTGCTCAGGACTGTTAATATCCTTGGGATTCTCTGTCCTCAAAGAGTTTACAGACTAGGAGGGGAGACAGCCCCTGCTCATGACATGAATAGAGAACCATATAAGGTAGACGTAATCCGCAGCTAAAAATAAGCAGCCTGAGGGTGCAGAGAAAGGGGGAGCGGTTGTCGGGGAATGCTTCCTGGAAGAGGGGCTCGATCTGGGTTTCAGAGCATGTGGGCCCCAGGATGGTGACGACAGTGTCTGGGGCCATGGGAATGGTGAAAACGATCCGCTCAGTGTTAAATGGTGTTGGGAAGATTTCACAGCACCAGGCTTAGGTGTTGGTTCCTATGTGATCTTCCTGGGACTACGGTAACAAATTGCCACAAACTCAATGGCTTAAAACCACAGCAATTTTTTTTTTTTGAGGCAGGGTCTCACTCTGTTGCCCAGCCTGGAGTGCAGTGGTGTGATCTCTGCTCACTGCAACCTCTGCCTCCCAGGCTCAAGTGATCCTCCCACCACAGCCTCCCAAATAGCTGAGACTATAGGCATGCACTGCCACGCTAGCTAATTTTTGTATTTTTTGCAGAGACAGGGCTCTCGCCATGTTGCCTGGGCTGGTCTTGAACTTCTGGGCTCAAGTGATCCTACCTCGGCCTCCCAAAGTGCTGTCATCATGTGGCCTTCTCCCCTGTCTGTGTGTCTCTGTGTCCTCTCCTCATCACCTAAGGACATTGAAGACGTTGGGTTTAGGGCCCACCTAATCCAGTATGATCTCATCTTAACCAATTACATTTGCAAAGACCGTATTTCCATAGGAGGTCACATTCTTCCTGGTTGTGATAACTCACACCTGTAATCCCAGCACTTTGGGAGGCTAAGGTGGGGACGGATCACGAGGTCAGGAGTTCAAGACCAGCCTGACTGACATGGTGAAACCCTGTCTCTACTAAAGATACAAAAAATAAATAAATAAATAACCAGGCATGGTGGTGCCCGCCTGTAATCCCATCCACTTGGGGGGCTGAGGCAGGAGAATCACTTGAACCCAGGAGGCGGAGGTTGCAGTGAGCCGAGATTGTACCACCGCACACCAGCCTGGGCGACAGAATGAGACTCTGTCTCAAAAAAAAAAAAAAAAGAAAAAATCACATTCTGAGGTTCTAGGTGGATATGAATTTTAGGGAGACGCTAATTTGGGGGAGCTTTCTACTAGGGTACAGTCTTCCACTGGGTAGAGGGAGTACCTGTTTCCTTGGTCCTCTTTGTTCCACAGCCCATGTGTTGCCCCCCTGGCTGATCTGGAGCTCTGCAGACACATCCAGGCAAGTGTGTTGAATGAACGGATGGACAGCTGGCTCGGGCAGAGATTCTCAGGAGGCAGCCCAGCCTAGCAGTGGTGCTAGGTAGGAGGGTGGCTGCCCAGGTGGGGAGAATTGACCAGAATTGCCCAGCTCCTAGCGGGTGTGCCTCTGACACAGGATGAGGTAGAGAGGGGAAAGGGATGGAGGTCTGGCTCCTGGCTGCCTGTGTGATGAAAAGAGTAAGGGACCAAGAAGCCGAAAGCCCAGGACCGGCTTGCTCTGTGACCTGAGGCCCAGCTCTTCTTCTGCACGAGGCCCCAGCACGCAGTCCCCTCAGAGTCTTGGCCCTAGGCACAGCAGCCAAGCAGGAGATGGTGCAGGATGCAAAAGCACTTCCTCATCTGCAGAAGCTCCTCAGAGGAAGAACTTGTGAGTGAACTTTATTTTAGATTCAGGGGGTACATGGGCAGGTTTTTTACGTGGATGTAGTGCGTGATGCTGAGGTTTGGGCTTTTGTTGATCTTATCAGCCAAATAGTGAACATAGTACCCAATAGGTAGTTTGTCAACCCTTGTCCTCTTTCTCACTCTCCTGTCTAGTAGTTCCCAGTGTCTGTTGCACCCCTCTTTATGTCCATGTGTCCAATGCTTAGCTCCCAGTTATAAGTGAGAATATGCAGTCTTTGGTTTTTTGTTTCTGCCTTAATTTGCTTGGGATAATGGCCTCCAGCTGCATCTATGTTTCTGCAAACAACATGAATTTTTTTTTTTTTTTGAGACAGAGTCTTGCTTTGTCACCCAGGCTGGAGTACAGTGGCGCCATCTTAGCTCACTGCAAGCTCCGCCTCCTGGGTTCACGCCATTCTCCTGCCTCAGCCTCCCGAGTAGCTGGGGCTACAGGTACCCGCCACCACGCCTTTCTAAATTTTTGTATTTTTAGTAGAGTCGGGGTTTCACCATGTTAGCCAGGATGGTCTTGATCTCCTGACCTCGTGATCCACCCACCTCAGCCTCCCAAAGTCCTGGAATTACAGTTGTGAGCCACTGCGCCTGGCCATGATTATTTTTTTTAATGGCTGTGTGGTATTCCATGGTGTAGATGTACCACATCTGCTTGATTCAGTCCACCATTGATGGGCACCTGGGTTGATTCTGTGTCTTCGCTGTTGTGAGTAATGCTGCAGTGAACATGTGAGTGTGTGTGTGGAACCTTCTTGAGTGTTGCTGAGAAGTTCACTTTCTTATGACCACTCCCTCTCTAGAAGGAGGGGTCCCCCACTAGAAGGCTGTGTCTTCTCACTGTGGGTGGCAGGGGTCCCCAACCCAGAGGCTGGGGTGTTTGAGCAGCCATTGAAGCTGGTGGCTGTGGCTCGGTCCAGTTCTGGAGGGAAACAGGAGTGAGGAGACTGGTCCCCACCTCTACCCAGCCCCAGGGTCTTCAGGCCTTTCTTTTTTTTCTTTTTCTTTCTTTCTTTCTTTATTTTTTTTGAGACGGAGTCTTTCTTTCTTTATTTCTGGTACTCTGTCACCCAGGCTGGAGTACAGTGGTGTGATCTCGGCTCACTGCAAGCTCCACCTCCCGGGTTCATGCCATTCTCCTGCCTCAGCCTCCCGAATAACTAGGATTACAGGCACCCACCACCACACCCGGCTAATTTTTTTGTATTTTTAGTGGAGATGGGGTTTCACTGTGTTAGCCAGGATGATCTTGATCTCCTTAGTTCGTGATTCGCCCGCCTCAGCCTCCCAAAGTGCTGAGATTATAGGTGTGAGCCACTGCGCCCGGCCTTTTTTTGTTTTTTTTGCTTTTTTGTTTTTTTTTTTTAGACAGAGTCTCGCTCTGTTGCCCAGGCTGGAGTACAGTGGTGTGATCTTAGCTCACTGCAACCTCCACCTCCTGGGATTGAGCAGTTCTCTGCCTCAGCCTCCCGGGTAACTGGGATTATAGGCGCATGCCACCATATCCAGCTAATTTTTGTATTTTTAGTAGAGATAGGGTTTCACCATCTTGGCCAGGCTGGTCTTGAACTCCTGACCTTGTGATCCACCTGCCTCAGCCTTCCAAAGTGCTGGGATTACAAGTGTGAGTCACTGTTCCCGGCCTTCAGGCCTTTTCAGAAGTGGCCACCAATGATCAGGAGGCCTGGTCCAGGAAGCCCAGACTGCCCTTGTTAGACCAGCATCCAGGCCCTCCTTAGACCAGCATCCCAGGCCCTCCTTAGACCAGCATCCCAGGCCTTCCTTAGACCAGCATCCCAGGCTCTCCTTTGACTATGTCCCACTGTCCTAACCACAGCCACTGTCCCCACACACCTGGCTGGGCTCCTGCAGTGTCCCACCCCAAATGACTTCACTTCCTCGTGGGCTCCTCCACTAAGCCCTTTGGGTTCACATTCCTGCTTAGGAGCTGCCCTGAAGTTAGTTACATCTTTCTGCCTGCTTACCTTTCCCTCCAATAAGATCTTAAGGTCTTTAAGAGGAGGTCCTGCAACTCAGCAGTTCAGTTCATGTGGCTGTCACATGTTGAAAGGTGTGGAAAGCAGCTCCTCTGGTGCCTTTTAATAATGAGAAGCAGGCCTGGAGAGGTTAGGTGACATGGCCTGAGGACACAGCCTACTCCTAGGCAAACACTTCTCTGGTTCTGAATCTGGGTCCTCTCCTGTCTCTTGGAACCCAAGTGGGGTTGAGGGAAGGTCTTCCATTTTGCCACCACCACCATCGATCCATCCATTCATCCATCCTTCTATCCACCCATCTGTCCACCAATCCATCCATCCACCCATCCATCATCTACCCATCATCCATCTACTCATCTACTCACCCATTCATCCCATCCACTCATCTGTCCATTCATCCACCCATCATCCATTCACTCATCCACCCACCCACACATCCATCCTTCCATCCATTAGTCTACTCATCCATCCATCTCTCCATTCATCTATCCATCCACCCATTCTTCTTTCCACCCATCTGTCCATCCATCCATCTACCTATCCATCTATCCATCCATCCACCTATCCATCCATCCATCCATCCATCCATCCATCCATCCATTCATCCATCCACCCTTCCATCCATCCACCCATCTATCCATGCATCCACCCATCCATCCGTCCATCCACCCATCTATCCATCCATCCACCCATCCATCCATCATCCATCCACCTACCCATCCATCCACCCATCCATTCATCCATCCATCCACCCACCCACCCATCCACCCATATCGGGGGGAACCCCACCCCCGATATACAACATGGGTTCTTTTCTATTTCCCTAAGCATCAGGTGGTCTGAGAAATAAAGGGAAAGAGTACAAAAGACAGAAATTTTAAAGCTGGGTGTCCGGGGGAGACATCTCATGTCGGCAGTTTCCGTGATGCTCCCTGAGCTATAAAACCAGCAAGTTTTTGTTAGCGGTTTTCAGAAGGGGAGGAGTGTATGAATCACATGCTTCACAAGGTAATAAAATATCACAAAGCAAATGGAGGCAGGGCGAGATCACAGGACCACAGGATGGGGCGAAATTAAAATTGCTAATGAAGTTTCAGGCACACTTTGTCACTGATGACATTAGGAGACAGGGTTTGAGAGCAGACAACCTGTCTGATCAAAATTTATTAGGCGGGAATTTCCTTGTCCTAAGAAGCCTGGGAGTGCTACAGGATACCAAGGCTTATTTCATCCCTTCGCTTTCAATCATGAAAGATAGCCGCCCCCAAAGGGGCTATTTCAGGGGCCTAACCTCAGGGGCCTTTCTCTTTCTCAGGGATGTTCCTTGCTGAGAAAAAGAATTCAGCGATATTTCTTCTATTTGGTTTTGAAAGAAGAGAAATATGGCTCGGTTCCACCCGGCTCACTGGCAGTCAGAGTTTAAGGTTATCTCCCTTGTTCCCTGAACATTGCTATTATCCTATTCTTTTTTCAAGGTGCCCAGATTTCATATGGTTCAAACACACATGCTCTACAAACAATTTATGCAGTTAACGCAATCATCACAGGGTCCGGAGGGGACATACATCCTCCTCAGCTTATGAAGATGATGGGATTAAGAGATTAAAGTAAAGAAAGGCATAGGAAATCACAAGGATATTGATTGGGGAAGTGATAAATGTCCATGAAATCTTCACAATTTATGTTCTTCTGCCATGGCTTCAGCCGGTCCCTCCGTTCGGGGTATCTGACTTCCCACAACACACCCATCTATCCATCTGTCTGTCCATCCATTCATCTATCCACTCTTCCATTCATTCACCATCCATCCTTCCTTTTATCCATCCTTCCATTCATCAGTCCACCCATTTATCCATCCATCCATTTGTCCGTTCATCCGTCCATCCATCCATCATCCATCCATCATCCATCCATCCATCCATCAGTCCATTCTTCCATCTATTCATCCATCCATCCACCCACTCATCCACCCATACACCTATTCATCCATCCATCCATCTACTCATCCATCCACCCATCCATTCATCCTTCCATCCATTCATCCATTCATCCACCCTTCCATTCATCTTTCCATCCATCCTTCCATCCTTCCATTCACCCATCTATCCACCCATCCATTTATCTATTATGCATCCATCCACCCACTCATCCATCCTTCCATTCATCTGTTCATCCGTATTTCCTTTCATTCATCCTTCCATTCCTTCATCCACGTGTTAACCCATCCATCATCCTTCCATTCACCCTTCCTTCTATCCGTCCATCCATCCACCCATTTATTCATCCATTCATGTATTTATCCATCCATCTGTCCATTCACCCATTCTTCTGCCCATCCATCCATCCTTCCATATATCTGTCCACCCATCTGTCCCTCCATTCATCCATCCATCCATCCATCCATATATCTGTCCATCCATCTGTCCCTCCATCCATCCATCCACCCATCCATCCATCCATCCATACTTCCACCCACCCACCTACCCATTCATCCATCCGTCTATGCTTCCATCCATCCTTCCATTCATCCATCCACCCATCCATCCACCCATCCATCCATTCATCTGTTTATCCATCCATCCTTCCATTCATCCATCTACCCATCCATCTATTCATCTGTTCATCCATCCATCCTTCCATTCATTCATCCATCCAGCTGTCCATTCATCCATTCATCCATCCATCCAATGGCTGCCCTAGGTGCTGGGGCTACAAAATCCCTGACAGACAGGAAACTGAGTAAGTTATGTAGATTATTAGAAGGTGGTAGATGCAATGGAGAAAAACCAGGGATGGAAAATGGGGAAGACCGACTAGGAGACAATATTCAGTAATTCAGTAGGTGGCCAGGCAAGGCCTTATGGAGCTGGTGACATTGGAGCAGACTTAGAAGAGGAAGGAGTGAGTCAGACAGTTGTCTGGGAAGCATGAACATTCTCAGCAGAAAGCAAAGCAAGCACAGGGGGCAGGAGGGGCCCTGAAGAGCAAATCCAGGTTGGTTGGACACAGTGGATGATGGGGAACATGGGAGAGATGGGGTCACAGGCGAAGCAGGGCTAGAGGGCGCGGGCCTCCGAGTCACCATAGGATGTTGGCCTCTTCTTTGCATGAGGTGGGAGCCATTGGAGGGAGTGTGCGGAGTTGGGGTCTCCTGTTGTGTGGGAAACACACAGAGGATGGGGGACAGAAGCAGGCAGCTCAGGCAGGGGTGACATCAACAATCCAGGTGGGAGATGATAGTGGCTGGGCCAGAGAGCCAGTGGGGGCAGGGTGTTAAGAAATGGTTGGATTGAGGGTATATTTTGAAGGTCAATGACAGGTTTAATTAAGGGTTTGGAGAAAGAAAATAATCAGACACATTATTATTATTATTATTATTATTATTATTATTATCATTATTATTATTACTTTGAGGCAGGGTCTCACTTTGTCACCCAGGCTGGAGTGCAGTGGTACAATCAGGGCTCACTGAAGCCTCAACCTCCTGGGCTCAGGCGATCCTCCCACCTCAGCCTCCTGAGTAGCTGGTGCACACCACCACACCCAGTTCATTTTTTGTATTTTTGGTGGAGATGAGGTCTCCCTATGTTGCCCAGGCTGATCTTGAACTCCTGGCCTCAAGAGATCCTCTCATGTCAGCCTCACCGAGTGCTGGGATTACAGGGGTGAGTCACCACACCCGGCTCTTTATTATTTTTGAAAACAGGTTTACTGAGATATAATTCATACGTCATGTAATTTTCTCATTTAAAGCGTACAATTCAGTCGTGTTTTTGTTTTTGTTTTTTTTTTTTGAGACGGAGTCTCGCTCTGTCACCCAGACTGGAGTGCAGTGGCCGGATCTTGGCTAACTGCAAGCTCCGCCTCCCGGGTTTACGCCATTCTCCTGCCTCAGCCTCCCGAGTAGCTGGGACTACAGGCGCCCGCCATCTCGCCCGGCTAGTTTTTTTGCATTTTTAGTAGAGACGGGGTTTCACCGTGTTGGCCAGGATGGTCTCGATCTCCTGACCTCGTGATCCCCCCGTCTCGGCCTCCCAAAGTGCTGGGATTACAGGCTTGAGCCACCGCGCCCGGCCCAATTCAGTCGTTTTTAATATATTCACAGATACATGCAGCCATCAACACAGTCAATTTTAGAACATTTTTTATCTCCTTGAAAAGAAGCTCTGGGCCCTTTAGCACTCGCTCCCCAGTTCTCCTCCACCATCCATTCCTCCCTGCTCCCCCAGCAACCACCAATCTGCTTTCTGTCTCTATGGATTTGCCTATTCTGGACTTTCATATAAATGGAACCACACAATATGTGGTCTTTTGTGTCCGGCTTCTTTCACTTACCACCATGTCTTCCAGGTTCAGCCATGTTGTAGCAGGTGGCAGGCTCCACTCCTTTCCATGGCTGGGAAATATTCCATCGTGTGGATAGACCACGTTCTGTTTATCCATTGATCTATTGATGGACAGTCGGGCTGTTTCCACCTTTCGGTGTTTCCACCTTTCGGGCTGTTGTGAATCACACTGCTCGTAAACATCAGTGTACAGGTTTTTGTGTGGATATACATTTTGGGGACACTTTCTTTCTTTTCTTTTTTTTTTTTTTGAGACAGGATCTTGCTCTGTTGCCCAGGTGAGAGTGCAGTGAGTGCAGTGGCGCAATCTCTGCTCACTGCAACCTCCGTCTCGTGGGCTCAAGCCATCCTCCTACTTCAGCCTCCTGAGTAGCTGGGACCACAGGTGTGAGCCATTACACTTATTTTTTTTAATTTTAAAAATTTTTTATAGAGATGAGGTTTCACCCTGTTGCCCAGGTTGGTCTCGAACTCCTGAGCTCAAGCAATCCTCCCGTCTCGGCCTCCCAAAGTCCTGGGATTATAGGCATGAACCACGATGCCCAGACTCACATTATCTTAATATTAGAAATATCCTGTACATTCTAGTACTCTCCAGCTTTCAGAATTCCTCCCACTGTGTGACAGTACATAGGCAGTCCATCAATAGTAGTGGAATGAAGGCCCTGCAAGCCTGAGGGGTGGGCAGGGTGGGTGTTTTTCTCTTCTGTTTTATTACTAATGAAACATGCCCAGAAATGTTTAAATACCTGCTTGAAGTCCCACTGCTGATTAGGGGAGAACACTTGGGCTCCTAATGCTGATTTTCCACTCCTCTCTCTTTCCCTCCTCCTCTCCCTCTCCCTCCTCCTCTCCTCTCCCTCCTCCAGAGGCCCGGGGTCCCAGGGCTGTTCCATCACTGTGCTCCTTGGGCAGCTCTGCCTGGCCACCAGAGTTCCATCCATGGTAGTTGCTGTGAGGGCCCCCGACCGCCAGCTGCTCCTCTCTCTGCATTCTCCTCCCAGAAATATCATCTGGCGGGGAGCAGAGCCAGCTATGCCCCCACCATGATGGGCCTGGGGCTGATGGGCATCAGCGTTTGTTGGCCGCCTGTGGCCATGGAAATGGATCATAGCTAGGAAGGGGGTCCTAGGGGCAGGACTGGTGCAACCTCATACAGGCAGGTTCCCCTACCCTTTGTAACCTGTAGGTCTCTGGGTAGATGGGCTTAGATTGACTCCCATAATCAAGGTCCAAGGATGGTGGTTCTCTCTTGTGTATGAGAATTTTCTAGGAACTTATTTAAAAGGCAGATTCCTTGCTGGATATGGTGGCTCATCTTTCTGTAATCTCAGCCCTGTGGGAGGCCCAGGTGGGAGGATCACTTGAGCCCAGCCTGGATAACAGAGTAAGACCCTGTCTTTACAAAAAACATTTAGAAACATAGCCAGATATGATGGCATGCACCTGTAGTCCCGCTACTCGGGAGGCTGAGGTAGGAGGATCATTTGAGCCTTGGAATTTGAGGCTGCAGTGAGCCATGATTGCACCACTGCACTCCAGCTTGAGTGACAGAGCAAGATTCTGTCTCTTAAAAAAAAAAAGGGTGGATTCCTGCGGCCCCCTGCCCACTCTGAGTTTGTTGCAGAGGCCTTAGAATAGGCCTTTTTTTTTTTTTTTTTGAGACAGAGTCTTGCTCTGTCATCCAGGCTGGAGTGCAGTGGCACAATCTCAGCTCACTGCAAGCTCCGCCTCCTGGGTTCACACCATTCTCCTTCCTCAGCCTCCCGAGTAGCTGGGATTACAGGTGCGCAGCACCATGCCCGGCTAATTTTTTTTGTATTTTTAGTAGAGAGGGGGTTTTACCATGTTGGCCAGGCTGGTCTTGAACTCCTGACCTCAAGTGATCTGCCCTCCTCAGCCTCCCAAAGTGCTGAGATTACAGGCAGAAGCCACCGAACTCAGCCTAATTTTTGTATTTTGAGTAGAGACGGAGTTTCATCATGTTGGCCAGGCTGGTCTCAAACTCCAGACCTCAGGTGATCTATCTGCCTTAGCTTCCCAAAGTGCTGGGATTACAGGCGTGAGCCACCGCATCCCGCCAGGGATTGTACTTTTAACCAAGCTCCTCTGTAGTCCTTTTGCAAACAGCTCCCAAGCCATACCTTGAGAAGTGCTGGCCAGGAGCAAGGCTCATTACTGTCAGGTGCTCTGAGTGCAGCCAGCAGGTACTTATGGTGGGGGGATATCTGCCAGGCCCCAGCTGGATACCTGCAAACATCCTGGGGACAAGCCACAGGCACCAGCCTCCAGAAGCTGCTCATCTATGGAGGGACACAGGTTAAAAGAAAAACAAAAAAAAGGGCTGGGTGCAGTGGCTCACGCCCGTCATCTCAGCACTTTGGGAGGCCGAGGCGGGTGAATCACCTGAGGTCAGGAGTCCAAGACCAGCCTGGGCAACATGGCAAAACCCTGTCTCTACCCAAATTACAAATATTAGCCAAGCATGGTGGTGCACGCCTATAGTCCCAGCTACTCAGGAGGCTGAGGCAGGAGAATCACTTGAACCCAGGAGATGGAGGTTGCAGTGAGCTGAGATTGTGCCACTGCACTCTATCCTGGGTTATAAGAGTGAGACCCTGTTTTTTTTAAAAAGCTGTCACATAGGGTGATGTCACATAGGTGACAGGTGCTGCAGGGATGCAGAGCAGAGGAGGGGTCGGGAAGGCCTCCCAAGGGATGGGCCTCAAAGCTGAGATCTGAAATGTGAGCCGGGATTAGTGAGGGGCCAGGCCGGGGGAAGGGGGTGACAGCGGGTTAGGCAGGTGGTGATGTGGGCTGTTGGGAGGCCTGTTATGGGTTGGAATGCATCCCCCAAAAGGATGCGTTGAAGTCCTAACCCCAGAACCTCAGAATGTGACCTTATTTGGAAGTAGGGTGGTTGCAGATGTAGTTAGTTAAGATGAGGTGATGCTGGAGTGGGGCTGGCGGTAAATCCAATATGCAGGTGTCCTTATGGGAAGAGAAAAGACACAGACACACAGAGAAGGCCTTCTGTCGATGGAGGCAGAGACTGGAGTGACGCAGCCACAAGCCGAGAGTTGCTGGCAAACACCAGAAGCTGGAGAGGCAACGAAGGAGTCTCTCCTGTGGGTTTCAGGGGAGGTGGCCCTCTTGACACCTTGATTTGAGACTTCTGGCCTTCAGGACTGTGAGTGAACACATTTCCATTGTTTTACACCACTGAGTTTGTAGTGCTTTGTCACAGCAGCCCCATAGAACAAATACAAAACCACATTCAAGCGTCAGTGCAGGGATCTGGGCCTTTTTTGGCTAGGGCTGAGCAGGACCCTTTGGGCAGGCCGGCCCACTGAGCTCCTCAGACATGGGCTGGAGGTGGCCGCATGTGGCTCTCAGTGTTGACCAGGGAGGGTCAGCCCGGGGACAGCGAGTGTGGAATGTATACTTGCTCTAGCCCTGCCATGGCTTCAACCTTCCTGTCTTCAGGGGAGTCCCGTGGGAACTAGGGAGTAGGCAGCCAGGCCTACTGTGTGGCCATGAGGCTGCCGAGGGAAAAGAAAAGAATGGGATAGGCCAGGCACTGTGGCTGTAATTCTAGCATTTTGGGAGGCTGAGGCAGGCAGATCATGAGGTCAGGAGATCGAGACCATCCTGGCTAACGTGGTGAAACCTATCTCTACTAAAAATACAAAAAATCAGCTGGGCATGGTGGCATGCGCCTGTAGTCCCAGCTACTCGGGAGGCTGAGGCAGGAGAATCGCTTAAACCCAGGAGGTGGAGGTTGCAGTGAGCCGAGATCACACCACTGCACTCCAGCCTGGGCGACAGAGTGAGACTCTGTCTCAAAAAAAAAAAAAAAAAAAGCTCTGCTCTGGGCACCAGCCTGACGCTACTGTGGCCTCCCCGACACAGCCCTCAGAGACTCACCAAGGGGCTGTCCTTTGTAGGAACAATAGGGGGACAGATGAGCAAGCCAGGACCCCAGCTCCCAGAGGCAGGGCAGGATGTGGGCATCCAAAGCTTAGAAACGTCGGGGAGAAGGGCAAGTTGTATTTATCTGGGACCCCCATGGGAAGACTGCGGCTGCGGGGTCAGGAGGCCTTGTCTTTAGTCCTCGCGTTGTCCCAGTGCACTTGGTGACTTCTGCAAGCTCCTTTTTCCTCTCTGGGCATTGGTTTCCTCATCTGTGAAAAGAAAGAGTTGGGTTAAAGAGTTGGACTAGTTACTTTCCAAGTTTCTTTCTAGTTCTAGAGCCTTGAATGCAAAAATAACCATAAGGATAAATAAGATGAGACCTGGGGCTGTGAATGCCAGGACCTAGCGGTGGGGCCCATCTCTCATGGATTCGGTGACACCCTCTGGGAAAGAAAGTGGAAAAATCTGGCCTTTTGATGTCTAGGCAGCAGTTTTTCCAGAAGGGTCTATGAGCTGGGGAACACGGGGCAGGACATTTGTATATTCTTGCTGCCCAGCTCTGCCGGAGGCCTGGCCTTCCTCCTCAATCAACTCCGTGTAGACTGGGGAACCACTGGCTTCTCTGGTCTCCCTGGCAGTTGTAGGAGAGACGGCTGAGGACACCTCCCTGGCTGAGCAGGTCGGGGGCTGTGTGCCCCATTGTCTGGCACTCTGGTGTGGCATTTCCTCTCACCTGCTCTGCTAATGGGGACAGAGCTGCTGGTGACAGAGGAGCAGGGCCCCGTGTGGTCCAGCGAGCTGGTGTGCGAGGCTCTTGAAAGCCATGGAGACATCAGCTGTGATTTCACTTGTGCGGGAGGAGCAAAGCGCCACTGTACTGGAGGCCAGAACTGCTCCTGCCCCGTCTCTGCAGCTCAGCCCTGGCTGCGTTCTCCAGGCCTGAGTGGTTTCTGAAGGGCTGATTGTCTCACTCCCAATGCTCCCTTACCATGAGGATGAGGAGGCCACACAGCACTGCTAATGATCTCCCTCCGACCGTGTTGCCGTCTCAGAGAGCTTTGAAGGGCTCTTACCAGCCCTCTGCCTTCAGAAAGGGCCTCCCTCCCATTCTCAGAAAGACGTGGCCCTTAGAATGGGTGTTTAAACTTCCTGAGTGCGCATTTGCGTTGGGGTGAAGTGCAGGGTCACCTCGCTTCAGTGACTGGACAGAAGAGATGGGACGTGGTGGGGAGAGGGGAGGCCACATGTGGCCTCAGATGTTGCTGGTGAATCAGGGCTGACTGAGGCTGGAGTCAGGGACTGCAGTGGTTAACTTTGGGATCAGCAGAACGAGTTCCTGGCCCCTAGGAGTGTTGACAGCTCCGCCTGCTCCGTTCCCAGACCAGCCAGAACTTCACCAAGAGGGCAGGGCTCACCCCCGAGGCACCCTGCAGCTCCTGGCCTAAGCTGCCTCTGGCTGGCAGCCAGGGAGGAGGAGTCCCAGGCAGAAGGACGGCTCTGGGTCCCCTGACTGAGCCCCCAGACCCGGAGGGCTAAAGGAACTGTGTGAAGGGCCAGCTGGCTCGGCTCTCGTCTGAAGCTGGCTCTGCTTTGGCCCACTCAGCGAATTTGGGATTTGGCCTGGTGTCTTTGCTCTTCTAGGAAAGAATGATGTTCATAGCTGACATTTGTTGAAATGCTTTTGAGCACTACCTGATGTCTAAAACACTCTGACGGGGCTGGCAAAGCAGGTATTGTTGTCTGCATTTTATGGGTGAATAAATGGAGGCTCGCTTGAGCCCAGAAGTTTGAGACCAACCTGGGCAACATAGTGAGACCTTGTCTTTACAAAAAATAAAACAATTAGCCAGGCGTGTTGGCGCGTGCCTCTAGTCCCAGCTACTCTGGAGGCTGAAGTATGACAAGCATGACAAGTAGGAAGGCTGCAGTGAGCCTTCATCGCACTGCTGCACTCCAGTCCGGGTGACAGAGCAAGACCCTGTCTCTCAGCGACAGGGTCTGTAAAAAAAGAAAAAGAGTAAGGGGCAGAACCCAGCTCTCCTGACTTCCAGGTGCATTCAGAGAGACCAGCCACTATCCAGGAGGCCAGAGCCTCAGCCCCAGGAAGAAAGAAAAGACATAGCTGTGGGCCTGGCTCAGGCTAGGGAAGGTGTCACGCCCACTTCCCAAGCTCCCACGTTTCTCAAGAAGATTCCCTCCAGCTTGCCTGGATTGGGAATGGGGTTGGCCTGGATTCCTTGACCCCTTCACCTGCCAAGCTAGAGATGGCTCTGACCTTCACCCAGGATAGCTGTTAGACTGAGACCTGGGGGAGCCAGGCTCCCTTGGCTTCCAGTGAGTCTTTTCCTGTCTGGGGCCCAAAAGTTAGACCAGCACCTCCTCCCCACAGATCCAGGGAGATTCGATTTCTTCAGACTGGGAGGTAGGGGGAAGCCAGCCACCTGCCTCGGTCTGTCTCAGAACCCAGCCTGCATCCCTTTCTCCTTCCTTTCCCTTTCCTCCCCAGCTAGGCCCCTCTGAAGGGAGGTAGCAGGCCCAAGGCCTCCTGCAAGGATTTCTGTTCACTGCAGGCATGGCTCATCTCTGGAAAAATTGAGTGCTCTATAGAGCATCCCTGCTAGTAATTGACTCACACTGAGGGGTTAGGATATTATGTTTTGTTCTTTCTGAGGTATTTGTCTTTTAAAAGCGAATAGTGGCCAGGCATCGTGGCTCATACCTATAATCCCAGCACTTTGGGAGGTTGAGGTGGGTGGATCACTTGAGGTCCGGAGTTTGAGATCAGCCTGGCAAACATGGTGAAACCCCATCTCTACAAAAAATACAAAAATTAGCCGAGTGTGGTTGCATGCACTTGCATTCCCAACTACTCAGGAGTCTGAGGCAGGAGAATTGCTTGAATCTGGGAGGCAGAGGTTGCAGTGAGCCGAGATTGCACCACTGTACTCCAGCCTGAGCAACACAGATGCTGTCTCAAAAAATAAATAAATACATAAAATAAAAATAAAATAGAAGTGAGTAGTCATTTATACTCATGACTCCTCCAGGCGTCAGTGACAAGTATGTATATGTATGATGGTTGTGGAATTTCTGGTAATTTCTTCCTACCTCCCAAACCAAGAATTTCCAGGCATTGGAGGTGGAGTGGGGAGTGAAGTTATTCTGTCAATTCTCAGGACTCTATGGACTAAAAACAATTGTGTTGAAGTCTTAATCCTTTTTTTTTTTTTTTTGGAGACAGGGTCTCCCTCTGTTGCCTAGGCTGGAGTGTAGTGGTGTGGTCAAAGCTCATTGCAACTTCAAACTCCTAGGCTCAAGGGCTCCATCGACGACAGCCTTGCCAGTAGGTGGGACCGCAGGCACATGCCACCATGCTGAGCTAATTTTAAAATTTTTTGTAAAGATGAGATCTTGCTTTGTTACCCAGGCTGATTTCAAATTCCTGGGCTCTAGGGATCCTCTCACCTCGGTCTCCCAAAGTGCTGGGATTACAGGCGTGAGCCACGGCTCTCCGAGCCACTGCGCCCAGCCTAAAACAATTCTTTTTAAAGAGTGGAAGAGGGTGGGCTAAGAAATCACTGCCCTAGGGTAGACTTAGACATTGGTTGGCCCACTGCTGGGAGTGCGTCCATAGAGAGCTGAGTTCCAGAAGTAGACTGCTGCCAACTACCTTAACTAGCCCCGTGGCCTTGGGACAAGCACTTCTCAGGGTTTTAGGGTTTTGTTCATGAGTGAAATCAAACCAGTTAGTCTACGAGAAGATCTCTCTGGACTCCCAAATCCCAAGGTTCTTTCCGATTGCTGCCTTGGTCATTGTGCCCTGTCATACTTTTGTTGTTGTATCCTATTCCCTGGATGACTCATTTTAAGGGCTAGAGTCCAGCCAGGGACAAGCTGTCCCAGTGGGATTAGCCTTGACTTTAGGAGCATGGCCAGGAAGCCAAAGAAACCTTCCAAGAATGGCTGCCTCAGACCCTGTACTCTGGTCACCCATGTTGGAAGAAGAGGGAAAGGCTGAGAGAATGGCAGAAGAGGACCTCAGGGGTCCTGGGAGGATGCAGACTCTTCTCGGGTCCTTATGGGTGACGGCCTTCAGCAAAGTTGTCCTAAGACTTCATCTAAGAAGTGGAAGAGGCCGGGTGCGGTGGCTAATGCGTATAATCCCAGCACTTTGGGAGGCTGAGGTGGGTGGATCACCTGAGGTCAAGAGTTCGAGACCAGCCTGGCCAACATGGTGAAACCACGTCTCTGCTAAAAATACAAAAATTATCTGGGAGTGATGGCGGGCATCTGTAATCCCAGCTACTCGGGAGGCTGAGGCAGGAGAATCGCTTGAACCCAGGAGGCAGAGGTTGCAGTGAGCCAAGATCGCACCACTGCACTCCACCCTGAGCGACAGAGTGAGACTTTGTCGCAAAAAAAAAAAAAAAAAAAAAAAATGGTGGAAGAGCAAGAGGTCCTGAGCAGTGAATGTTTACCCAGTAGGATAAAGTCAAGGAAAGACAGGACACCGGAAGAGGCTGCTGGCCCACGTTTGCCCGGTCCACAAGTGTTCAGAGACAAGATCTAGAACAAGGAAGGGGTCGGGCTGCCTGCTCTGCTGTGTGAATTCTGTTTTCTGAATCGCTCCCTGCTACAGTGAGATACAGCCAATGAGAGCCAAAGCGTGGGGCAGGGGGCGGATGGGGGCAAGACATGGGGCTCATGTATATGCCGTAGCTGGTGCTCCTCCCTCTCTGGGACAGATGAACCAGGCAGAGATCTGGAGAGTGATTCCTGCCCCCCCCCCCCCCCGCCCCCCCCCCGGGGGGATTTTATCACTAATGGCTGATTTGCATAACTGTGTATGAGTAATGGCCAGAGGTATTTTACTTAGGCGTGACTTTGAACTTGCTAGCTCTAGTTCAAATGGATGAGAAGTCATGTGGAAGAATAACTTTGGCAGGTACTTGTTAGAAACATGTGCTAAGGAGACTTGGATGGGCTGGAATAGAATCAACATTTGATTCCACGAAGGCCCTGAATACATTCAACACCCAGAGGTGGGCTCAAAACAGGTCCTGACCTCTATTCTCTCCATCTCTAGTTTCAACTTCAAGACAGAGCTTCCTAGCCCTTGGTACTAAGGATATCTAGTGCAGAGGGTCCAAAATGCTGGTGTTCTGTAGAATCCCCTTGTGAAACACACAGATACACATTGACCCAGCCCCAGAAGCTGGGTATCTGGGCTTGAACAGCTCAGCAGGTCATGGTCACTCCCAGGGAGCTTTGCTCCGTCTCTTGGCCTGAGTTCCAGCCCATCCCTGGAATGACTTGTGAGGCAAACGACCTGACTTCCGTGTGTCTGTTTCCTCATTTCAAGAGAGGTTAACAACCCTTGCTTTTTCTGCCTCAGAGGGCTGCTAGGAGCATCAGAGAAGAATAAGCACAGGAAACTACCTTGGAAAGATGGAGTCCTACGTGAGGGAAGGAGATGACCCAGCTCAGAGCCTGGCATGTTTGGACTGGCAAAGTGAAAATATGCTGTAAGGGTGGCTCACACCTGTAATCCCAGCACTTTGGAAGGCTGAGGTGGGAGGATCGCTTGAGGCCAGGAGTTCGAGACCAGCCTGGGCAACATAGTGAGACCTCATCTCTACAAAAATGAAAAAAATCAGCTAGATGTGGTGGCACACGCCTGGAGTTCCAGCTGTTTGGGGGGCTGAGGTGGGACGATCCCTTGAGCCCAGGAGGTGGAGGCTGCAGTGAACTCTCATTGTGCCACTGAACTCCAGCCTGGGCGACAGCAAGACCTGTCAAAAAAAAAAAGGAAAAAAAAAAAAAAAGATGCTGTAAGCCGGATGTCTTGGGATGTTGGAGAAAATAATGGATAGGAGGCTCGAGACAGATACTCATATTCTGAGGGAAGAAGCAAGGACAGTAAAGGAGCAGGACTTGCCAGTCTCCCTCCAGTATTTCCCTAGAGACACTGGGGCACACAAATTCAGCGAGAGCAGGAAGTACAAAGTGGGTGGCTGTCTCTGCTGTTTGAGCTTTCCTCACCCCACGAGTCACTTTTATGGAACCCTAGCACTTCATGGTGAAGTTCACCTCATGGTGAACTCCGTGGGGGAAGAAAGAACTCCAGACTAAGGGTCATAGACTTGGGCTCTGTCCTACCCCTGCCCCGATCTTGGGCGAGTCTCTGAAGGTCTCTGGCTGGAGCTTCCTCCTTTACAGTTGGACTCACGAGGGCCCTTGGCAACTCCACAGTCCTCTGAGTTCATGTAAAAGTGCTTTGGAATGAGACAGGGCTGAAGAAACAAAATCAGGGCGTTTGGTTGGTGGTGGAGAGAGGAGAGACGGACTGAGCCTGGGGCTCTGTGAGGCTGTAGGGCTGGTGGGAGCTGCTGGAAAGCTGGCCCCCCAAGAAAGGCTGGTGGCAGAGGGGCCGGTGGGAGAAGCAGGATTGGTGTGTGTCGTGCTTGGCCTGGGTGTGAGTGGGGCTGGGGCCTTCCCATGGTCTCTGGGCAGAGTTGGGGCCTGCTATTCCTGTGCCCTGACGTCAGTCCTGGGCCTGGCCTGGCCGGAGCCAGGGCGGCTACTCTGGCAGCAGCACATACAGTGCGGCACTTCGTGTCCCGGGATAGACCAAGACTCATCTTACTGGGGATTCACCTCTCCAGGGTGTCCTGGGTCCTCTGTGGCCTCCCTGCTCCAGGGCCAATAGCGTGCTTGGGCAAGAAGCGAGGGAGGCAGGAAAGACACCAGCCTTGATTTCCCAGGATTGAAGTGAGATGTCCTGGGATGGAAATGAGTGTAATCAGAGGCTCCCACACCTCTGTGTGCGCCTTCAAGAGGAGAACCAGGTCCAGTGGCACAGCTGCTTCCTGGAGACTGAGCTCTGGGGCCTAATGGGACAGCTTGTTTCACTGAGAGACTTTCTGTTGGAGCAGTTATTTTTAGCCTGGGAAGAAGGGTCACAGTGTAAGAAGCCATTATCCTCAGTCCTTTTTACTCCAAATTGTTTAGCTGAAGTTCAGGGGAAGCTCGGCCCTAGGTTGCGAAAACCAGGGAAGAGCTTGAATATAAATGTGCATACATGCATGCACATGCCTTGCTTCCTGCCCGGGGCCCAGGAGTGGAAACACACAGCAGTGTGAAGGTCATGGTCACGGTGAACCCCCAAAGTCTGGAGTCTTCATCCCCCTTGGGACTGTGTGGCCCTCTCACCTTTACCAGGGAAAAGAGCTTCTGAGACTGTCAGAAATGTTATAGGACATCAGACCTAGAGTTCATTCAGCTCAGTATCATTATCACCACTATCATCCTCATCATCATCATCATGATCATCACCATCGTCATCATCGTCATCATCACTATCATCATCGTCACCATCATCATCACAACCTTCATCAGCATGGTCATTACCATCATCATCGTCATCACCACCATCACGATCCTCATCATCATCATCATCACCATCATCATCACGATCCTCTTCGTCAGCACAGCCATCACTATCATTGAAGGGCAACAGGAGCCCATGGAAAGGGCTGGATTCCCAGAGGAGAAGCCTTAACCACTGCTGTTCCAAAGGCAAACACCAGGCCCTAGGAGACCCACCCCAACGTGGGAGCCCACAATGGGGATCCTCAGTGGGGTGGCCTGCGAGTGGGGAGGTCCTGGAAACTGAAGCCTGGCGGTCAAGATTATTTGATTTGGTAGTTGCAGTGGTTTGCAACTTTGTGTGTTATCTAAGAACTTTTTTAAAATTTAATCTTGATGCTGGTGCTATACCCTGGATTATTTAAATCAAAACCACAAAGAAAGGGAAGTATGGGACAAAGAAGAAGGTGATTTCAACATGCAGCCAATGCTGAGAATCACTGGCTGAGGGGTAGTTTGTGAGGTGGTGTAGCCCAGCACTTCTCAGACTATAATGTACACAGGACTCGCCTGGCCATTTTGTTGAAATGCAGATTCTTATTCAATGGGTCCGGGCTGGAGCTTGAAAGTCTGCATCTCTAACAGGCTCCCAGGGGATACTGTGGCTCTGAAGTCACATGGCCCAAGCCAGTTATTAGCTGTGTGACATTCAACAAGGGCCTCAGTGTCTCTGGTTCCAGTCTTCTCATCTGTAAAAATAGGGATATGAGACTGGGTGTGGTGGCTCACGCCTGTAATCCCAGCACTTTGAGAGGCTGAGGTGGGTGGATCCCTTGAGGTCAGGAGTTCAAGACCAGCCTGGCCAGCATAGTGAAACCCCGTCTCTACTAAAAATACAAAAATTAACCTGGCACGCGCCTGTAATCCCAGCGACTCGGGAGGCTGAGGCAGGAGAATCGCTTGAACCTGGGAGGTGGAGATTACAGTGAACCGAGATCGTGTCACTGCACTCCAGCCTGGATGACAGAGTGAGACCTTGTCTCAAAAAAAAAAAAAAAAAAAAGGAATATGAGTAATACTCATTTTACCAAAACAAGTAAGATTAAGAAAATTCAGTATGATGAAGATACTGTTTTATATATAAAGTGCTTAAGCATTGCCTGGCAGGCTGTATCTCAGATATGTACATACAGATGTATGTCATATACATTGTATGTATCCTGCTGCTCAGAGGACAGTCATTCTCCTCTGATTAAACCAAGTTCCCACCATAGATTTTTCTGCAGGGGTGGAAGGCGGAAAGATAGAGATGTAGGTGAAGAAGTCAGGATTTATAGGTATGTAGGTGGTGACGAAAGATTAAAATGAGCAACACTCAGCTCCCTGTCCTGTCCCCCACAAAGAGACCAGGAATTCTTATCAGTACCCAAATCTAACTGCGGACCTCTTCCAGCACTTTCTGTGGGTCAGGCAGGGTCCCAGGCCCTGGGAACACAGAATTAAATTGGATTCCTGCAAATCAGGAGCCAGGACCAGTACGGAGCATGAGCCTGGAGAGAAGGCACGTACAGGCAGGAGCAGAGGTACCAGCAGGAAGGGCTCCCCTGTGCCCCGCTAAGCACAGCATGGCATGGAAGCCTGGACAGGCACTGGGCAGTTCTGGGTTCCGGTCACCCATTAGCTACCTAGTAGTGACGAATCTGGGGCAGGGCAAAGATCTCTGCACTTTCACTAATTCAGCTCTAAATAATCTTTCTGACAGTCATAAAGCAAGTTAAATGGCCATGCATATGAAAGTGCTGGGGGAAAAGTATATTTCAATCCACGGGGCTCCTCTGTAATAAAAGGCACCAAGCTTCACATCTTTCTCAGTTTGACAGCAGGCTGGCTGTCTATGGGAACGAATGAGAAAATATTTGCTTCTGATTCCTGGAGACCACCCCAGATTTTGGGGAACAAGGGTGGGCACCCTAAGGTAAAAGGGGTACCCCAAGAAGTGACTTTTCTTTGTGGGAAGGAGAGATGGGAGTAGCAAGTGGTGGCCTGAGAGAGGGGGGTTGTCTGCATCCAGCAGATAGGTGGGGTGTTCTTCCTCAGAGAGGGGCCTTGGGAGTCAAGGGACAACAGAGACCGCCTCAGCTGCCCCAAGGCATGAGCCTGTGGTCCCCTCATCTCCATGAACCTGCAATGTCCCCCATAAACAGACCCTAGCCTGGGGACAGGGGGCAGAGGGGGGGGCCTAATGGGCCCCATTTTCTTTTTTTTTTTGAGATGGAGTCTTGCTGTGTTGCCCAGTCTGGAGTGCAGTGGCGTGATCTCGGCTCACTGCAACCTCCACCTCCCGGGTTCAACTGATTCTCCAGCCTCAGCCTCCCGAGTAGCTGGGATTACAGGTGTGTGTCACCACACCTGGTTACTTTTTTTGTATTTTTAGTAGAAATGGGGTTTCACCATGTTGGCCAGGCTGGTCTCAAACTCCCCATCTCAGGTGATCTGCCTATCTTGACCTCCCAAAGTGCTGGGATTACAGGCATGAGCCACCACACTTGGCCTTTTCTGACCCCATTTTCCAAACATATTAAACTTGATCCTTGACAGAGGTCTCTGGCACAGACAAGGCCCCTACTCTTCTCTCTTCCTGGGCCCTCCACTCTCTGGGTTAAGCTGCAGTCCCGTACAAGGGGATCCCCTTGGAAGGGGCTGGCCAGAGCCTTCGGGAAGCCAGGCCCGGCCTGTTTTGGATAGCTCCTCCTCAGGCCGTGTGCCCTCTAATCTACGGTAGGGAGGCCAGCAAATGCCTGCCCTTACTGGGACAGGGTTAGATGTGTGACTTAATAAGGTTGAGAGCCACAAGTAATCCCCTAAGCACTGTGCCCTGTAACCTAAGATTATCTGGCCTGCAAACACCTGTTTTCACTCCTTTGCTGAGAGCAGTATTAAAAGCCTGCTGGTTAATGATGGTAGGAACTGCCACGAGGTGGGACGCACAAGCATTTGTCCCATCTTGGAAGCATCTCCAAGGTTGAGCCCAGCTGCACATGCCCATGAGCAAGGTTGAGGAAGGACTGGAAGGGCTCATCCAAGTTTTCCTCCCTATACAGTCATCAGGACCAAGCTGGGAAGCTTGAAGGTCAGGGCCAGGGTCGCGGGGGGGGTTCTCGGGTTAGCACAGCTGCTCACTTCTTAGTGATGGACAGTGGGTCAGTCCTTTAACTCCCTGATCCACAGTTTCCACATCTTGGGAGGGAGGCAGGATAACACGTATTCTGCTCTCTACGTACGAGGTAGTCCTGAAGACCTAGGTTGATAGGCGTAACACTGCACACCAGGCCAACACCACATCCTGGAAGACGGGAGCTGGGTTGATGTAGACTCTTGGGAGAAACAGAGCCAGTGCCAACCCCGTGAAACTGACCAATCATGTTCTAATCATTTAGAACTGCAAGTCTCCGCGTCGGGTGGCACAGAAGATGTTGACAATTTGTTGGAGAATCATTTCTCTGCTGGAGACGCAAGTCTAGAGGAGAAAGAAAGGGCGCTTTATGCAGACACAGCCCCTCAAGACAAGAAACTGCTCCTTCACTGCCCAGATGGCAGGGAGGCCGAGAGCCCCGAGAAGACCCCCGTGTCTGCCCCTGGCCCGGGCTCTGATCCTGAAGCCAGCCTTTCCAATGCCGCAGCTACAGAGTCACCTCCACCTGGGGAAGAGGACAACAGGGACTCTGCAGGGCCTGGGGAGGAAAAGAATGGCCCACCAGTGGCAAGCGGCCTCCCTCCAGGAGGGGCCGAGGGGCCTGTGGAAGAGGAGTGGCCGGAGCCCAGTTCTGGAGAGCGAGTAGGAGTGGAGGAGACTGGGCTTGGGCTCCCCACGGAGGGAGCTGCCAGTGGAGAGGCAGAACAGGCTGGGGGCCATGAACTCCCTGAGGGAGTCCAGGAGGTCCCAGGGGACAGCCCGGTGCAGGGAGCAGTGGCAGGGACAGCAGAGCCGGAGGCAGAGGGGCCCTCTCCTCGCTCAGAGGGTGATGGGTTCCACTCACTGAACACAGAGGCCGAGGGCAGCCCTGGGCCTGGCCAGGAGCCTGCAGTGCCAGAGGGAGCCCCTGACATCGCGACGGTTGTGGGAGAGTCAGAGCCGGATATTGACACAGAAGCCAGTGAGGGCACCGAGGACCAGGGGGAGCCCGGCCCAGCTGCAGAGGCCAGTGTAGAACCTGGGGGCGCCCAGAGCGCCAAGGCAGGGGACACTGAGGAGAACCAGGCCCCAGAGATGACCGAGGAGGACGCAGATGAGGCCTCCTCTGAAGAGGAAAGTGGCGATGGAGGTGAAAGCGAGGAAGAAGGAGGAGTTCCCTCCGAAGAGGAGTCCGAAGAGGACAGCGGCGATGGGGCTAGCTCAGAAGAAGCAGAGGGCACCTCCGAGGAGGCCACGCAGACCCAGGAGGCCGAGGAGCCCCAGGAAGCCAGGGAACCCCAGGAAGGCGGAGATCTCCAGGAAGCCGAGGGG
>NC_045450.1:4167196-4204655 GCF_002776525.5 Piliocolobus tephrosceles | reverse complement strand
CAGGAAGGCGGAGCGCCACAGGAAAGCGGGGGGCCCCAGGAAGGTGGGGATCCCCAGGAAGCCAGGGAGCCCCAGGAAGGTGGGGAGCTTCAGGAAGCCACAGGAACCACAAGCCACAGGGACAGAGGGGCCCAGCCTGGCTCGGAGGAATTGAATACGGAGTCCGTGGGCGGTGAGACCCTGGACATGAAGGCAGAGGAGCCCGAGGAGGGACATCAGGGGAGGGAGAGTCCCATCGTTGCTGCCCAGGGTAGGAATTAATTCCCTAATAGCAACCCCGTCCCTTGGGCAGCTGCATTCTCCCTGGAAGTCTTGTGTGTAGGGCACAGGCAGGGACAGAAGAAGGTGGCAGAGGGTGGCAGGCCCTTTTCAGGGTCCCGGCCCAGGGAGGTGCCTTCAGGCTGTGCTTTGGCTGCTGGCCTCCAGTTTGAAAGGGGCAGTGAGAGGGGTCAGAGGGGCCCCCAGAACCTCCCCTGAGGGTCCCTGATGCGCCATAGCCCATGCCATTGCCTCAACCTAAAGAAGCAGGGAACTAATGGCGTGATCGGTGCCCTGTGATCGGCGGGTGGAGGGACGTGCAGGGAGTGGATGGGGGTGGGTCGGGAACTTCCCTGATGATTCCCTTAGTGGGCTAGGACTGGGGTCTCCCCTTGAAGACTCGGCTGTAGGAAGCATTGCAGAACCAGGACCGAGGGGTCACGATCATGAGATGAGAACTCAGGCTGTGACCACCATTGTCTGTCAAATGCCCACCTGAAGCCGCCAAGGCTGCCCTCAAAGGTCTGGGGGCCAGGAGCAGAAGGGAAAGGGCAGGGCCGAAGCTCTCGGGCAGTGTGAGAATTGCAGCCGATACGAGGGTCGGTCAGGCACCTTCATGGCTGCATCTGCTTAGTACATGGACTTAGACCGGGAGTGGAGCTTTCAGGGTAGAGGCCAAGGTCAAGTCTTCACTCTCCAAGATAGCTTCCCCACAGGCTTTGTTGCAGAATTAATTTACATCCTTTTTGCTCTGTCACCCAGGCTGGGGTGCAGTCGTGCACTGCAGCTTCTAACTCCTGGGCTCAAGTGCTCAAGCGATCCTCCCACCTCAGCCTCCTGAGTAGCTGGGACTACAGGCATGTACCTATCACGCTTGGCGTTTTTTGTTTTTTTTTTTTTTGAGACAGAGTCTCGCTCTATCACCCAGGATGTAGTGCAGTGGTGCGATCTCAACTCACTGCAAGCTCTGCCTCCTGGGTTCACACCATTCTCTTGCCTCAGCCTCCCGAGTAGCTGGGCGTGCCACCATGCCCAGCTAATTTTTTTTTGTGTTTTTAGTAGAGACTGTTTTACCGTATTAGCCAGGATAGTCTCGATCTGACCTCATGGTCCGCCCGCCTTGGCCTCCCAAAGTGCTGGGATTACAGGCTTGAGCCACCACTCCTAGTCAATTTATATACTATCTACATACTATTTATATACTACCTGTCAGGAATTGTACTCCATAAGGGCGGGTGTGTGCTGTGGTCAGTCAGCTCCCTATTCTGGGTCTGGGGTTGGGGCTGCCTGGGACTGGTTTAAAGAGTCACTGTCCCTGTAATCCCAGCACTTTGGGAGGCCGAGACGGGTGGATCACGAGGTCAGGAGTTCGAGACCATCCTGGCTAACACGGTGAAACCCCGTCTCTACTAAAAATACAAAAAACTAGCCGGGCGAGGTGGCGGGCGCCTGTAGTCCCAGCTACTCAGGAGGCTGAGGCAGGAGAATGGCGTAAACCCGGGAGGCGGAGCTTGCAGTGAGCTAAAAACAAGACACAGAAGTCCAGATTATGAGATGCTGCAAGAGGCACATGGACTTTTTTTTGGTTCTCACCCCTAGTGAAGCTGGCCTCCTCCTGCCCCGTAAGGCCCGAGTCCACCCCTCTTCTACTCGCATAAAATCCTTTGTGCAGGCAGCCTGGGAAGAAGCGGCTGTGATATCATAGGCTCAGAAACGGCAGCCTCCCTCTCCCCGGGAGCCTGCAGCAGGCACCCACATCACTTGCTCTCTGGGTGAGAAGCAGCAGTTGATCCCCTCAACACACACACACACACAAGACAGACACAGATCCACAGACACAGATCCACAGACACACGGACACACAGATACAGACAACAGGGAGACACAGAAATATACATACATACAGAGATACAGACACACAGAGGCACACACATAGATACAGAGACTCACACAGAGACAGACAGATACACAGACACACACACAGACACACAGATACACACAACAGAGAGATAGACACAAATATACACACAGATACAGAGATACAGACACACGGAAACACAGAGAGACACACACACATAGATACACGCAGAGATTCACACAGATACAGAGATACAGAAACATACAGACACACAGAAACACACATATGCAACACAGACACGCACAGGCATACACAGACACAGAGACACACAGACACAGAGATATACACAGAGACACACAGAAACACAGACATCGAGACAGACACACACACACCCTGCAGTGGCCCTCCCAGCCGTCCTTCCCATACGGCCAGTGTGATCCTGATGAAACGCTCATGTGGCCACGGCGGCTGCCTGCCTAGAGCCCCTCACTGGCACCCATTGCGCTTGGGATGAGACCCAAAGCCCTGTGGAAGGTCCTGCCCGGTCAGTCCTGAGAACCTCAGCAGCTCCCCAGCACTTAGGCCTCCCTGACTGCAGCCGGACTCCCCTTCTGCTGCTTCTTGCTAAACAAGGCTCATCTGGGGCTTTCGCAGAACGCTTCTCTCCACCCTTCACCTAACTCCCTCCCCCAGCAGAGACCTGGGGAGGCTTTCTCTCACCCTGCTGCTGAGACCACTGGTGCAGGCACACTCCTGAGCCCCACTTCGCTTTCAGAATGTTTCCTTCTGTGGCCACCTCATCATCTGTAATGATTACATTTTATTATTATTATTTTTATTATTTTTGAGGCAGGGTCTCCCTCTTTTGCCCAGGCTGGAGTTCAAGCCAAAAGGCATTCTCCCACCCACCCCCAAAGCCTCCAGAGATGTGTGATGTTTTAATTTTTTGAGACAGGGTCTTGTTCTGTGACCTAGGCTGGAGTGCCGTGGGGTGATCATGGCTAACTGCAGCCTTGACCTCCTGAGTTGAGAGAATCCTCCTGTCTCAGCTTCCTGAGCTGAGACTATGGGTGTGCACCACTGCCTGGAAAATTCTTTTTGGTAGAGATGGGGTCTTGCTATGTTGCCTAGGCTGGTCTCAAACTTTTGGGCTCAAGTGATCCTTCCATCTCGGCCTCCTAAAGTGCTGGGATTACAGGTGTAAGCCACTGCACTCGGCCCCAACATTACTTTAAAGACCATCACCTCTGACTCCGCTGGACTAAGAGCAACTGCCTAAGGGCAGGAGTTGTGCCCATTTTGGGCACCACCGTATTCCCAGCATGATGCTCAGTGCCTGGCGTGGCGAAGGTGTTCAATACCTATTTGTTGAATGTATGAAATAAATAGATAAGAAGGTTTCTGCAGGTTGAGATGTGGACCAGCTCCCCGAATGTGAATACATTGCACGTGGAACTTCATAGAGTTTGGATGATCAAATTCCTTCCTAAAGGCAGTCGGTCTAGTGTAACTTGGCAAGACCCCGCTGAGCCCCTGCTCGAGGTCCAGCCTTCGTCTGCCTCGCCGGGGCGCAGAGCTCAGCTGGCTGTTCACTTTGCCCTCCCTCACCTGGCTGTCTGCTTCTCTCCACAGAAGAGACGGAGGATGCAAATGAAGAAGCCCCACTGAGGGACCGCTCCCACATCGAGAAGACCCTCATGCTGAATGAGGACAAGCCATCTGATGACTACTCTGGTAACCAGGGGAGGGAGATGTGCCCAGGGCTGGGAGAGCCCAGCCCGCCAGGCCCAGGAAGACTCCTGGAGGCTCCTGAGAGCCAGGGCACGCTGGGGCTGTATCTTGGAGGCCGGAGGGGACATTGGGGAAGAGGAGAGCCCTGAAGGTGGGAGGCTTCGTGGAGGAGGCTCTGTGAGTGGGGTCCAAGCCTCGGGGTTCCAGGTGGGCACAGAGGAGGAAGGGCCGTCCAAGCAGACGGCCCAGTGTGGGCGATTCCAGTGTGGCCTCATGCTGTGCGGGGAGGATGCTTAACACACACCCATCTCCTTCGCTGTGATTTTTAGTTTATAAAGCCATTTCGGTGTGGTATTTCTTTTTATCTTTGAAACCCAAGGATTGCAGCAGGGCTTGTCTCCTCTTAATCGATGAACCACCTAACTGGAGCTCAGGCTAGCAGCGATTTGCTCCTGGCACACAGCTAGAGGGTGGCGGATGGAGGGATAGAGTCTCGCTAGCCTGACTTGCCACCCCATGGGCCTTCCTGTTGGTGCCTCCCCCCTACTGTGGGCTCCCAGCAGGGAGCTTCCTCTTAGAAAGAGGCCACCTGGGTTATCTGACCCACCCCCGGGAGTGTCTGGAAGTACAGTGACAGGCCAAGGCCAAGACCAGGGCCAGGGCGCCGTTCTGCAAGCCTGCTGGGTGCTGGGCCTCCTTGCCTTCTAAGCCTCAGGGAGCACACACAGAGGTGGGCGACAGAGATGGAATTCTCATCCACCAAAGAAAGGGCTTGCAGTGAGGCTGCAGACCGAGACAAGGTTTCAGACACCTATTGAGGTGAGGAAGGAGGAGAGAGGTTTTAAAAAAAACGTTGGCATAGTGGCTTATGTCTGTAATTCCAGCACTTTGGGAGGCTGAGGTGGGTGGATCACTTGAGCCCAGGAGTTAAAGCCTGCAGTGATCTATGACTGCACTCCAGCCTGGGCAACAGAGCAAGATCCTGTCTCTAAAAAAATAAATAAATAAAATAAAATAAAATAATCAAACAGCTCAGGAGGCTTTAGGGGTGGGTGGGAGGTTTCTGTGGGTTGAGATGTGGGCCAGCTCCCCAAATGCAAATACATTGCACAGTCGCTGGGCTGCAAACAGCGCTTGCTCCCCACCAGGCAGGAGTGGAGCTGCCCTGGGTGGTGAGACCCCTCCACAATGGAGGAGCTGCCTGGATCGCACCTCCCTGATGCTCTTACCCCGGCCCTCTCTGTCTCCAGCGGTGCTTCAGCGGCTTCGGAAGATCTACCACTCATCCATCAAGCCCCTGGAGCAGTCCTACAAGTACAATGAGCTCCGGCAGCACGAGATCACAGGTAGGGCATGAGATCACAGGTAGGGCATGAGATCACAGGTATGGCACAGGCCTGTTGGTGGGGTCGCACCGCTGACCAGCCCGTACTCCCCTGGTGCCCACACAGGTTCAGGAGCTCATTCATGACATGTGCGAGGACTCAAGGGTCTGGGTCTGGGCTCCCCCTGGGAGTTGGAAAGGACGACACCTCCATCACGGAACTACCCTTTCACCAGCAGAGCGCGATGCTATCCCAGGGTGTTACAGATGCATTTTGATTTTAAGCCTTTATGCTCCAGTCACGCACATTTGAGTTTTCAAGGGCAGTGATGCCAATTTCGATCCCTCCTGTGCCCCAGAGCCCACAGATGCCCCCTGTCTACTCACAGGTGGTGCCTGAGTCCTCTGATCACTCCATTCCTTCCCCTCCTCCTTCCTCTCTGCTTCCTTTGGGCCTGGATTCTTTACAAAATTGGTTTTCAAAATAATAAAAACAAGACACACTTGTTGCAAAAAATTCAAATAGTGCAGAATAGTATACATTGAAAAATAAAAATTCTATTCTTGACCTCCAACTTCTTTAATTTGACTCCCAGAGAAACCCATTGTTATAGCGAAGACTTCCAGGCATTTCCTCTTCATGTGTGAACGCACAGATGGATGTCATTTTTTGTTTTTACAAACATGGGATCCTGTTACGTGAGCTGTGTGTGTAGAGACCTCCCTCTGACGGCTGTGTGCTCTTCCACTGCGTGACCGCACCATGCTCTGGAAAACCAGCACATTCCTGGTGGTTCACGCCTGTAATCCCAGTGCTTTGGGAGGCAGAGATGGGAGGATGGCTTGGGCCCAGGAGTTTGAGAGATCAACCTGGGCAACATAGTGAGACCCTGTCTCTACAAAAAATACAAAAATTAGGGGTGGGCATGGTGGCTCACGCCTGTAATCCCCGCACTTTGGGAGGGCGAGGCGGGCAGATCACGAGGTCAGGAGTTCGAGAACAGCCTGACCAATGAAACCAAAAATACAAAAATTAGCCGGGCGTGGTGGTGGGTGGCTGTAATCCCAGCTACTTAGGAGGGTGAGGCAGGAGAATTGCTTGAACCCGGGAGGCAGAGGTTGCAGTGAGCCAAGATCATGCCACTGCACTCCAGCTTGGGCAGCAGAGCAAGACTCCATCTCAAAACAAACAAACAAAACATACACACACAAATTGGGGCACAGTGTGATGGCTCATAGCACTTTTAAAAACAATCCTATGGCCAGGCACGGTGGCTCACACCTATAGTCCCAGCACTTTGGGAGGCTGAGGCAAGCAGATCACTTGAGGCCAGGAGTTTGAGACCAGCCTGGCCAACATGGCAAAACCCTGTCTCTACTAAAAATACAAAAATTGGCTAGGTCTGGTGGTGGGTGCCTATAATCCCAGCTACTGGGGAGACTGAGGCACGAGAATCACTTGAACTGGGGAGGCAGAGGTTGCAGTGAGCTGAGATTGTGCCACTGCACTCCAGCCTGGGTGACAGAGCGAGACTCCGTCTCAAAAAAATAAAAAATAGCTGGACATTGTGGCATGTGCCTGTGGTCCCAGCTACTTGGGAGGCTGAGGCAGGAGGATCATTTGAGCCTGGGAGGCAGAGATTGCAGATTGCAGTAAGCTGAGATTGCACCAGTGCACTACAGCCTGGGCGACAGAGTGAGACCCTGTCCCCAAAGGAAAAAAAAAAAAAAAAAAATTGGAACACTGCAATTAAACATTTTGCTAGTTGTTACCATATTGTCTCCCATGATACCAATTTGTACTCACAATAACAGTAGATGAGACTCCTTGTTTCCCAACAGCAATGCCATTTAAAAATGTTACTCATCTTTTGTCCGGGCGTGGTGGCTCATGCCTGTAATCCCAGCACTTTGGGAGGCCGAGGCGGGAGGATCACGAGGTCAGGAGTTCAAGACCAGCCTGGCCAATGTGGTGAAACCCCATCTCTACTAAAAATACAAAAAATTAGCCAGGCATGGTGGTGCGTGCCTGTGATCCCAGCTACTTGGGAGGCTGAGGCAAGAGAATCGCTTCAACCCAGGAGGTGGAGGTTGCAGTGAGCCAAGACTGCACCACTGCACTCCAACCTGGTGACAGAGCAAGATTCCATCTCAAAAAAAAAAAAAAAAAAAAAGTTACTCATCTTTAAAACATTTAGCAATGGTATCTTATTGTTTTGTTAGTGAGATTACAGATCTTCCCCTGTGTTAATCTGGCTGCTTCTATATGATCTTGTTTAATGCTCCGGATGGCTGTAAGTGGCCACGGTATAATAGGGTTTGTGTTCTTCCTGTCTACAGAGGGGAACCTGAGGCCCAGAGATGTGCTGGGTTACCCAGGATCACACAGCTGGAAGCAGTGAATATCCCGTTCCACAGCTACCTACACCGTTTTTCATAGTCTAGGAGCCAGTTATCGCCCCCTTTGTAGCGGACGCACAGCCATTGGTGTGAGCTTACAGAGCCTCCCAAAGGCTTTCTCTTCCTCTCTTGGCCCTAAGACCCAGAGGCTTGGCCCTCCCAGGAAACTTGTGTGGACAGCAGCAGGGGCCAGGAGCTCCGGTGTCCCCAGGGCATGGCGCTCTGCAGGGAGGGCCTGCCTCCTGGCCCCTGCGCTTGCCTTCTGGGCTTGGCTCTTAACTCCTAGTCTCTGGCCAGCTTCCTTGTAACCTCTCCCAGGCTCACATCCCACCTCCTGCGTAGGCCAGCGGTGCCCCCTGCTGTGAGGAGCCGAAACCACAGCACCAGGAAAGGGCCCTGTTTGTGGCTTGTCTCAGAGAATGGGAACATCTAGGGCTTTCCTTGTCGTTGCCTGGGCCGGTGTTAAGAGACTGTGACATCTCTGTGGCTGTAACTTGGGACTCCTGCCACCCTCCCAGCCTCCTTATCCCTTCCTGGCCCTCAGCCAGGGCTTGACTTCCACAGAGATGTAAGTGTCTCCTGTGTATTCACAGGCAGGAAGGGATGGGGCAGGGCCATGGTGTTGCTTTCAGGCAATGTACATGTGCCTGCCCTATGTAAGACACCACCTGGTTAGGACTGAGCTTTAGCCTCGGAGAAGGAAGACCAGAGCATCCGAAAGCAAGATACAGAAGAGGAAGCATATGGCACCACTCTCTGTAAAAAGATAGGGGCCGGGTGTAGGGGCTCACGCCTGTAATCCCAGCACTTTGGGAGGCCAAGGCAGGTGGATCACTTGAGGTCAAGAGTTCGAGACCAGCCTGGCCAACATGGTAAAACCCCATCTCTACTAAAAATACAAAAATTAGCCAGGCATGGTGTCATGCACCTGTAGTTCCAGCTGCTTGGGAGGCTGAGGCAGAAAAACGGCTTAAACCCAGGGGGCGGAGGCTGCGGTGAGCTGAGATTGTGCCACTGCACTCTAGCTTGGGCAACAGACCAAGACTGTGTCTCAAAAAAAAAAAAAAAATGGGGAAGTGCTGGGTGCCGGGCACTTTGGGAGGCCGAGGTGGGTGGATCTCTTAAGCCCAGGAGTTAGAGACCAGCCTAGGCAACATGGCAAGACCCCATCTCTAGTCTAAATACAAAAATGAGCTGGGCTTGGTGGTACATGCCTGTAGTCTCAGCTACTCAGGAGGCTGAGGTGGGGGGATCGCTTGAGCCTAGGAGGTCGAGGCTACATGAGCTATGATCACACCACTGCACTCTGGCCTGGGCAACAGAGTGAGACCCTGTCTCAAGAAAAAAAAAAAAAAAAAGAAAGAAAAGATGGGGAATGTGATAGCTACTAATATTGCTTACATATTCATTGCAATGTCTAAAATCACATGTAAGGAATCAGCAGTGGTTACCTATTCCAGGGGGTGTTAGGGCTGAGGCAGACTGGACAGAGATGGGAAACTTCACTGTCTACCTTTTTATATTCCTGATCTTTGAACCAAGAGATTAAATAAATAAAAATCATAACAAATAAATGAAACAAAAGGGGAGTGCCTAGTGTTTTTCGGGCAACCTCCTGGCCTCAGGGAGACAAGTCTGGAGAATTTCAGTGCTGAATTATGCAGGGCTGACCCTCTGGGCTGTAGTCCAGAGAAGAGCTGAAAGAGCTGAGGCCTGAAAATCTGCAATAAGATTGACCACACCCCACGCTGAAAGCCTCTCCCCTTCCCTCCCTGTCTGCTGGATTTGAAAGCACTAGAACATTCTATTTTTCCTCTTAGGGACCCACCTGGAGTGGCCCTTGGCTGGGTCATCTCCCCAACATGGCCTTCGGAAGGACATTGGATGCAGGACCCAAGAATTGCCAGTTCATTGGTTGGTTTGGGGCACTGGCAAATTTGTCATGGACTTTAGAGGCTAGTGTTTGAGCGTGGCCCTAGAAGAGGGTGAGTGCAATGGCTCACACCTGTAATCCCAGCACTTTGAGAAGCCAAGGTCGGAGGATTGCTTGAGCCCAGAAGTTTGAGACCAGCCTGAGCAATGCTGCAAGACCCCATCTCTACAGAAAAATGTAAAAAAGTAGCTGGGCATAGTGGCACATGCCTGTAGTCCCAGCTACTACTTGGGAGGCTGAAGTGGGAGGATGGCTTGAGCCCAGTCATCATAGTGGGGTACAATTGCACCACTGCATTTCAGCCTGGGCAGCGGAGACCCTCATTATAAGCAAAAGAGGAGAGAAAGAGAGAGAGACTGGCCCTAGAGCCCAGGATTAGGCTGTATGGGGAGTTTGGGGATCCCCAGGTTGGAGGAGAGGAAAGCTGCAGAGGCTGGAGACAGGTAGGGTCTGAGTCCAGATCACCCAAGATTATACAAACTGCTCCACATCCATCCTCCATTCTCAACCCAGATTCTCTCCATGTGGAAGCTCTGTCCTCCTTTTTCTATAAGCTTTTCTCCTTCAGATTTAACGAGGAGACCTAACCCAGAGTGAGTTCCAAGTCAGGGTTCGTTGAATTCACGGAGATACTTCTTCTGGTGGGGGCAGATGTGCCAAGGATCTGAGCAAGTCCCAAAAGTGACTTCTGTGTCTTTTTACTGGGTGATCGCACTTATGTAGCAAGACAAGTGCCACTGGGGGCTACACACGTCTGATTCATGGAGAATTCCACAACTCAATTGGATGGACGGTGAGATGCTTTGGAGCACGGTGCCATACCCCATGTCTGAACTTTTGTTAGATTTATTCCATTTCTACCTCCTGTTGCCCGCAGATGGAGAGATTACCTCCAAGCCCATGGTGCTGTTCCTGGGACCGTGGAGTGTTGGTAAATCTACCATGATAAACTACCTCCTTGGGCTGGAAAATACTCGCTATCAGCTCTATACAGGTAATCAATCTTCTTGTGTGATTGTTGGGATTTGAATGCTACATTTTCATGGTGTAAAAGCACCATGAAAAGTTAAATCACTGGCTGGGCATGAAGACTCATGCCTGTGATCCCAGCACTTTGGGAGGCCAAGGCAGTGGATCACTTGAGGCCATCAGTTTGAGACCAGCCTGGCCAACATGGCAAAAACCCCGTCTCTACTAAAAAAATACGAAAATTAGCCAAGGGTGGTGACACATGCCTATAATCCCAGCTACTCGGGAGGCTGAGACATGAGAATTGCTTGAACCTAGGAGGCAGAGATTGTAGTGAGCTGAGATTGCGCTACTGCACTCCAGCCTGGGTGACAGAGCAAGACTCTATCTCAAAAAAAAAAAAAAGAGAGAAAAAAGGAAAGTTATGCCACTACAAAATTTGAGGGACGGGTGCAGTGGTTCATGCCTGTAATCCCAGCACTTTGGGAGGCCAAGGCAGGTGGATCACGAGGTCAGATGGAGACCATCCTGGCAAACACAGTGAAATCCCATCTCTACTAAAAATACAAAAAAATTAGCTGGGCGTGGTGGTGGTCGCCTGTAGTCCCAGCTACTGGGGAAGCTGAGGCAGGAGAATGACATGAACCTGGGAGGTGGAGCTTGCAGTGAGCCGAGATCACGCCATTGCACTTCAGGCTGGGCGACAAAGCGAGACTCTTGTCTCACAAAAAAAAAAAAAAAAAAAAAAAGAAAGAAAGAAAGAAAAAGAAAAAGGCTGGGCATGGTGGCTCTATGCTTGTAATCCCAGCACGTTGGGAAGCCGAGGCAGGAGGATCACCTGAGGTCAGGAGTTCGAGACCAGCCTGGCCAACATTGTGAAACCCTATCTCTACTAAAAATACAAAAAATTAACTGGGTGTAGTGGTCCCCACCGGTAATCTCAGTACTTTGGGAGGCCAAGGTGGGCAGATCATTTGAGGTCAGAAGTTCCAGACCAGTGGGGGAATCGCTTGAACCCAGGAGATAGAGGCTGCAGTGAGCTGAGATTGCACCACTGCTTTCCAGCCTGGGTGACACAGCAAGACTCCATCTCAAAAAAAAGGTAACTGTTATGTTATATATGTTTTACCACAATTAAAAGAAAGCCCCAATAGCTTAGCAAACATATCCAATTCTGTTGCAAAAGTCTCCCTGTGACACCCGGCATATACACATGCTTCTCAGTAGGTCTGTTTCACAGAGATCACCTGTTCCTTCACCTCTCACCCCGTGTGCCAGGTGCCGAACCCACCACCTCTGAGTTCACGGTCCTCATGCACGGGCCCAAGCTGAAAACCATCGAGGGCATCGTCATGGCTGCTGACAGCGCCCGCTCCTTCTCACCCCTTGAGAAGTTTGGCCAGAATTTCCTAGAGAAGCTGATTGGCATTGAGGTTCCCCACAAACTTCTGGAGAGGGTCACTTTTGTGGATACACCAGGCATCATCGAGAACCGCAAGCAGCAAGAAAGAGGTAATTTAGCCCTCATTTCTGAACAGTGTGAGCTCTGTTTCAAAAAATTATTTTTGGCCAGGCATGGTGGCTCATGCCTGTGATCCCGGCTCTTTGGGAGGCCAATACAGGAGGATCCCTTGAGGCCAGGGGTTCAAGACCAGCCTGAGCAACATAGACCCCATCTCTATAAAAAAATGTAAAAGATTAGTCAGACATGGTGGCATGTGCCTATGATCCTAGCTACCCGGGAGGCTGAGATAGGAAGATTGCTTGAGTCAAGGAGGTTGAGGCTGCAGTGAGCCGTAATCGTGCCACTGCACTCCAGCCTGGGCAAGAGTGAGCCCCTATCTCATATAAATAAATCAATAAATAGGGTTGGGCACAGTGGCTCACATCTGTAATCCCAGCACTCCGGGAGGCCAAGGCAGGTAGATCATTTGAGCCCAGGTATTCTAGACCAGCTTGGACAACATGGTAAAACCCTGCCTCTACAAAAAATACAAAAATTAGGTTGGCATGGTGGCACATGTCTGTAGTCCCAGCTACTTGGGAGGCTGAGTTGCGAGGATTGCTTGAGCCCAGGAGGTCAAGGCTGCAGTGAGCTGTGGTCATGCCACTGCACTTCAGCCTTGGTGACACAGCAAGACTGTGTCTCAAAAAAAAAAAAAAAAAAGAAGGAAGAAAGAAAGAAAAGAAAACGACTTTTGACAGTGGGTGGTAGGCAAGCAGGGAGAGGAAGTGTGCCCAGTGTTGCCCAAAACCAGGAGAGGCATTCTTAACTTCCACCCCTTCTTGTCGTCACTGCGATGCCACTTGGGTTTTGGAGTGCCTGGTCCTCCTACCTCCCCGAGGACTGATTTGGTTTGGAGACGGCAATATTTTCCAAAGTGGGGGCCTAGTCCTCTCTCCAAGCAGCTCTGAGAGATTCAAGCTGGGGTTCAGTTGTCTTTGGGAGGCCCCGTCTGTCCTGTGTAGCCAAGGGCCTGGACTAATTGGATCGCAGTAACAGTATATTTGACTTCTGGCTAAATTGGGTCTGGTGCTCCTGGGCCTGCTGTAGGTTGAACCTGACTTTCAGCTCTTCCTATTCCCGGTTTCTGCTTTTCCAGGCTTGCTTCCCCATAAGCCTTTAGCAGGCTTCTTCAAAGCCCTGCTTGCCCTCAGGTAGCAGGGGAACGCTACTTTGGGCCTGTCTGACTTCACTTACGTGAGAGTAGGCAAAATCAGAAAGACAGAAACCGGAGTGGTTTTAACAGGGGCTCGGGGGAAGGGGAGATGGGCTGTTACTGTTAAATGGGTACAGAATTTTCAATTTGGGAAGATGAGTAAGTTCCAAAGAGGGATAGCGGTGATGGTTGTACAACAATGTGAATGTATTTAATGAACAAGGCTGACAACCAGGCCACAAGACTAGAAGCCAGATGCTAGCAGACATGCAGCTATGGAGTAGACCACTGAGTCCTGCCATGAGGCACAGCTATCTGCAGAGAGTCCTGAACAGAGCAGTGTGGGAACATGTGACCAGACGGTGGATCTCAGTTTATGGATACAACTCCCACTGTGGTTATAAATAGATCCTGTAGTAATGATACTAGCAGTAATATTAAAAGCAATTAATCATAGTAGTAATATTAGTAATATTATAGTATATTTAATTATATTATTATGGTATAACAACATTCATAGTAGTATTAGTAATATTAATAATGTTAAATAGGCCGGGCACGGTGGCTCAAGCCTGTAATCCCAGCACTTTGGGAGGCCGAGACGGGCGGATCACGAGGTCAGAAGATCGAGACCATCCTGGCTAACCCGGTGAAACCCCGTCTCTACTGAAAAAATACAAAAAACTAGCCGGGCGAGGCGGCGGGCGCCTGTAGTCCCAGCTACTAGGGAGGCTGAGGCAGGAGAATGACGTAAAGCCGGGAGGCAGAGCTTGCAGTGAGCTGAGATCCAGCCACTGTACTCCAGCCTGGGCGACAGAGCGAGACTCCATCTCAAAAAAAAAAAAAATAACAATAATGTTAAATAGTAAATTGTACTCCTACTAACACATTGGATAATTTTATGCATTATTGTAAAAAAAAAAAAGATTTCAATGTTTTTAAGACAGTTAGTCCTCATCTCCTCAGTTTTCTTATTTGCAAAGAAAACTAGGAAATAAGAAGCTAATGGACACATTGGATAATTTTATACATTATTGTAAAAAAAAAGATTTCAATGTTTTTAAGACAGTTAGTCCTCATCTCCTCAGTTTTCTTATTTGCAAAGAAAACTAGGAAATAAGAAGCTAATGGAATTAAAATGTATTCTGCACCAGCTGTATGACTGGAATTTTAGGTGCTCTCCTATATTTACAGCAACGTGATAATCTTTATATCAACTCAGATGTTGATATTGTTCTTGTCATTTTGGAGCTAAAAAAGTAGAGCTTAGAGGCATTTAATATACAGCTGGCCAGGGGCAAAGCTCAAATTCTAGTCCAGGTCTCAATGCCAAGCCCACACTCCTTCCCCCTAAATAATGCATTCATTCTTTCATGTTCTTCTAATTCCTCATTTCTCTCCCTCAGCATCTTTGCCATTGCCCCAGGTCCTTTTAGACAATAGGACAATCTCCATTTTGAACAGGTATTTAGCTTTCTTGGAAACTTGGATTTCACAGTAGATTAAAACAATGATCAGGTGGGATGTGGTGGCTCATGCCTATAACCCCAGCACTTTGGGAGGCTGAGATGGGAGGATTCTTAAACCTGGGAGGTTGAGGCTGCAGTGAGCTGTAATCATGCCACTGCACTCCAACCTGGGTGACAGACTGAGACCCTGTCTCAAAAAAACAAACCAACAAGAAAAACAAGGATCAGGCTGTTCTTGGTTGAAGGTTGGCAAGGGACAGGTTATGTCACTGATTTTTTAATAGTCTTTAGACACCCAGAAAATCCATAGTGCTGTTCCTTCTTTCAACCCCCAGAATGGTTCAGTCCTGAAAGGAGGTGTGCGGGCTTTGAGGGAGGTCTACTCAGTTTGACTTCTCGCTTCTGTCTCCCAAAGGGTATCCCTTCAACGACGTGTGCCAGTGGTTCATCGACAGAGCTGACCTCATCTTTGTCGTCTTTGATCCAACCAAGCTGGATGTGGGTCTGGAGCTGGAGATGCTCTTCCGCCAGTTGAAGGGGCGTGAATCCCAGATAAGGATCATCCTGAACAAGGCTGACAATTTGGCCACCCAAATGCTCATGCGGGTTTATGGGGCCCTCTTCTGGAGCTTGGCCCCTCTCATCAATGTCACAGAGCCCCCAAGGGTTTACGTCAGCTCCTTCTGGCCACAAGAGTATAAGCCAGACACCCATCAGGAACTGTTCCTCCAAGAAGAGATCTCCCTCCTGGAAGACCTGAATCAGGTGATCGAGAACAGATTGGAGAACAAGATTGCCTTCATCCGCCAGCATGCCATCCGGGTCCGCATCCACGCCCTCCTGGTTGACCGCTACCTGCAGACTTACAAGGACAAAATGACCTTCTTCAGTGATGGAGAACTGGTCTTTAAGGACATTGTGGAAGATCCTGATAAATTCTACATCTTCAAGACCATCCTGGCAAAGACCAATGTCAGCAAATTTGACCTTCCCAACCGTGAGGCCTATAAGGACTTCTTTGGCATCAATCCCATTTCCAGTTTCAAACTGCTCTCCCAGCAGTGCTCCTACATGGGAGGTTGCTTTCTGGAGAAGATTGAGCGGGCCATCACTCAGGAGCTTCCGGGCCTCCTGGGTAGCCTCGGGCTAGGGAAGAATCCAGGTGCTCTCAACTGTGACAAAACAGGGTGTAGCGAAACCCCAAAAAATCGCTACAGGAAGCACTAGGTGGTATAGCGGTTCTTGGGTTCCTGTTGGTGAATGAGCTTGTGTCCTAACTGTCTGAGAAGTCCCGGTTTATTAACCCTTTGAGCCACAGTGGCAGGAATTATTACATAGTGGAGATTTGAGAGTTCATTGAGGCCAGGGGTCGGGGCAGGTGCGTGGGTCTAGGGAGGAGAGTGGAAACTGTGAATTCTAGCGTGCTTGTCTTGTCGCTTCAATGAGGAGGCCTGATTGAGGCAAGTCAGCCTCCACCTGCTTTTCCTGGGTCCTGTCTTGGAAGGACAGAGAGCAGCTAAATTGTAGTGTATCTTCAATCAGTGAGGGTCAAAAAAGCTAAAAGCAGCTGAAATTCCTTGTCCCCTGGGAGCTGGGAAAACAGCGAAGGCCTGAGTCGTAGAGATTATCGGGTCCCTTTTGGCTTCTTTCCACACCCACAGTCTCGCGTTTGTTCCCTTGGCTGCCTCTTAACTTTGGGCTGACTTTCAACAGTGAACAATCTCTTGGGTCTGAATATACCTGGGTTTGTTTTTGTTTTTTTTGAGACAGAGTCTCGCTCTGTCGTCCAAGCTGGAACGTAGTGGTGCAATCTCAGCTCACTGCAACCTCCGCCTCCTGGGTTCAAGCGATTCTCCTGCCTCGGGCTCCCGAGTAGCTGAGATTATAGGCCTACCACCATGCCCAGCTAATTTTTGTATTTTTAGTAGAAATGGGGCTTCACCATGTTGCCCAGGCTGGCCTCAAACTCTTGACCTCAAGTGATCCACATGCCTCGGCCTTCCAAAGTGCTGGGATTACAGGCATGAGCTGCCACACCCAGCCTTCACCTGGGTTTTGAGCCAATCCCCAGGACTTGCTCCTGGTTTCCTCAAGGGGTGGGGCAGTGGTTTAGGACACTAGACAAGTAAGAACAGGAGTTCCCAGGAAGGACGAGAATCTGCTTCCCCCACTGCCACTTCTCTGATGTATTCCTCAAAGCCAGCTCCGCTCAGAGGCACGATCCCTTTATCGGACCCAGGAGGAGGGGACTGGTTGGTGTATCCAGGCAATTTACTCTTGGAAGTCACTTTAGGGAAGGTCATGGAAGGGCTCAGAGGGTTAATTGGTTTGCAGTGTGTCTTTGTCTATTGCATGTCTTGGAAAACTCAGATCCCAAAGGCGCTGGGTTTCAGAGAGGACAGTGGAGACCTTGCTCCTTTTCCTTAGGCCGCCAGTCTCTCCCAAATTTCAGAGCAGGCTGTTTCCACAACTCCCCTGTGGAAACACTCAGCAGCGGAGTTGCTCCTTCGCAGTTTCCACATCATGGCTTTTCCTTTCCTTTCTTCTCCATTCCCTGATGCATCAACACTTAAAACTCAGAGCAATTTCCTAGGAGTCAGAACCAGCACCAGCCACTCAGTGTTGGCGGCCACCAAGGCTTAACATTGACCTTCCCACCTGACCTTGACGCAGATGTCCACTGAACACACCGCAGGAAAGCCAGGGCCTTCAATACCGATGAGTGTGAATATGTGTGTACGTTGGCCAAGAGAGATTAGGGAGATCACATAGACTCGAGGGAGTAGAGAGCTTGTAACAGTCTTGCAAGGCTATAGCATGCACGGCTCTGCAGCAGGTGGTGGGGAGCAGAGGAGCAGGCCCTGCAGGGAAGAAGCAGCCTTTGGATGGTGAAATGTGCATGGTGCACGGTCTGTGCACGCCCAGGAGACCCAGCCCGGGCTGCCTCGAGGGACTCCTTTGTGCACAGCCAGCCGCTTCTCTTGGGAACAAGCTGTCCTGGGGGCCTTACCCATAAGGCAGGAGTCAGGATGCACCAGCTCAGCACCAGGAAGTCATCCTGGACCAGAAGGACAGTGGAAAGGTAAGCAGAGGGAGAGGCACTCCGAGGTCAGGCAGGGTAAGCCAGTTCACAGTCAGGTTAGGTCTACGCAGAGAACCTTGAGTTAGGAATTCCTGGTTCTCAGAATCGTTATCAGTCTGGTGCATGCTGTCACAGGGGCTGTTGCGTTTGGCTTTGTGGAGGGCCTGGAACCTTCCACAAGAACACCCAAGGTTCCAGGGCACTCAGGACAGTGTTTCCAAAGAACAAGTCGACCAGGAAAGAAAAGTGAGTTCTGCAAGGGGCATCCATGGAGCCCGTGATAGGGGCTGATGAGATGGAATCTGTCCCGCTTCTCATTAACCACCCTCCGCAAACCCCAGAACCCCTCACCTCATCTCTGTACCGTCTGCCCTCTTGGGGGATGGGCCCTCCCACTTTCCCCTGCCTGCTCCTCCATGCTGTGAGCTGCTTTGGCAGATCTGCTTTTCTGTGTAGTCAGGGGAAAAACAAAAACAAAAAAACACGCACAACTGTGTGGGCATTGTCATAGCTGTTGATGTCACCACTGCTTTGGGGGAAATGGCTGGGACGAGGCTAATACATTCATGCAATATTTATATTTTCAGGGGGCTACGTTATCAGCGTGCTCTCCCTGCCTTGGGCTTTTCTTTTCATCAGGTATCTGTTTTCCTTTTCGTGTTCCTTCTCTGACTTCTCTTGTCTCTGCTGCTCACAGGCCTGCCCGTCAGTCCCGCACAGATATTCAGCGTCTGGTTTCTGGCCAGCTCCGTGGAGGGGGCTTTAAGCAGAATTCTGACTTTTTGGGGTGGGGGATTAGCAACTGGGGGAAACTTAAGGATCCAGAGATTCCCCCAAGAGGAGTGTCTGGAAGGATCTGTGCCTGGACAGTGGCTGAACCTTTCCAGTGTTCTTTCGTTTCTGATTTCATCAGTCTCAATAAAGTTCCGATCTCTCTTTAACACCGCGTGCTTTCTCATGGTCTCCAGCTAGGTTAGCCTCTTCGTCCTCCTTTTATCTGGTAGAGTGAACTCATGTGTAAGTTTCTTGGGGAGAGACTGGAAATTAAGAAACTGCCCACCTGTGTGTTAGCTGGATGCCCCAGGACCTTCTTTGGGGCTGAGGCTGAGTTGCTCTCAACCACCCAGGAAGCCCAGGCGGGCGTGGTGTCCTCTGAAACTTAACTGCTCTCTCGGCCGGGCGCAGTGGCTCAAGCCTGTAATCCCAGCACTTTGGGAGGCCGAGACGGGTGGATCACAAGGTCAGGAGATCGAGACCATCCTGGCTAATACGGTGAAACCCCGTCTCTACTAAAAATACAAAAACTAGCCGGGCGAGGTGGCGGCGCCTGTAGTCCCAGCTACTTGGGAGGCGGAGGCAGGAGAACTGCTGCCTCCGCCTCTCCTCAGCACCTCAGTGCCTCCTTCCCCTGGGCATCCACGCGGCTGCCTCAGATACCTGCGGGCTCCAGTGGGGGCGGGCACAAAGGGTTCCCGAATGATAGGGCTGCCACCTCCTCTTGGCTTCACCTGAAAGTGATTTCCTCCTCCACGAAGTGTGGACTTGAGCCTCCCGCTTGGACCTGTCTTTAGAGAAACCTGAACCTGTCCTTGACTCCCTGAGCCCTTTCTACCACATTTTGCTGTTTCTAGTGTCCTTTTCAGAGCAGAGGTCCTTTAATTTTTATGTTTTACCTCTGGGGTCTTCGAAGGAGTTTCACATCTTGCTTGAGAACAGGTTTTTTTGTTGTTTTCGATCTTTTTCTTTTTTTTTTTTTTCTGAGATGGAGTTTCGCTCTGTCGCCCAGGCTGGAGTGCAGTGGTGCCATCTCGGCTCACTCCGCCTCTTGGGTTCAAGCAATTCTCCTGCCTCAATGTCCTGAGTAGCTGGGACTACAGGCACACACCACCATGCTTGGCTCATTTTTGTATTTTTGGTAGAGACAGAGTTTTACCATGTTGGCCAGGCTGATCTTGTACTCCTCACCTCAAGTGATCTGCCTGCCTCAGCCTCCCAAAGTGCTGGGATTACAGGCGTGAGCCACCACATCTACCCAATTTTTTTATTTTTTGAGACACTGTGGCACCCAGGCTGGAGTGCAGTAGCGCGATCATAGTTCATTGCAGCCTTGACCTCCTGGGCTCAAGCAATCCTCCTGCTTCAGCCTTCTGAGTAGCTGGGACTACAAGCACATGCCACCACGTCTGACTAATTGAAAAAAATTTTTTTTGTAGGGATGAGGTTTCATTATGATGCCCAGGCTGGTCTCAAACTCCTGGCCTCATTCCATCCTCCTGCCTCAGCCTCCCAAAGTGTTGGGATTAGGGATGTGAGCCATCTCGCAGGTAGAGAGCAGGTTTTGAAAGGGAAAAAACTGGGCCCTGGGGAGAAAGGGTGAGTCTGCAGTCCACGGTCTTTGAGCAACTGAGCAACCTGACCCAACTAAGGCCACTCCTGATCACCCACCCAACCCTGTGTCCCTCTTCCACCCTTTCCCGGGAGAAATCCAGAGCTCTTGCCTGGAAGAGGGAGGTCTGTTTTAAAGATAAATGTGAAGTAATATGCCAGAATCTGCCTCAAAATTGTGCTGTTTCACAAGCTTCACCATCTTCACGTTGCCTGCCATTAAGATGATAGAGAAACAGAAACAGAAAATGGAGAAAGGATAATCAGGGACCAGGATACACATGAAGTGAGGGGCATGAATGGAGTGTTTTTAAGGGTAAGTGGATGTATCATCTGAATCCATGGGGGTTACACATGGTTATATGCGTAAGGTGTGTGCAAATACATATGTAAAGCCCATGCATGTGGGGAAACAGGTGGCCAGGTACTTAGCACAGTGCTTGACATGCAGGAGCTCATCACCTGTGTGCCATCAGAGTGAATAAGTGGGGTTTGGGGGAGTAAAGGTGTCTGTGCGGGTTTTTGAGACAGGGTCTCGCTCTGTCACCCAGGCTGGGTGACGTGATGCAATCACAGCTCACTGCAGCCTCCAATGATCCTCCTGCCTCAGCTCAGCTTCCCAGGTAGCCGGGACTACAGGTGCACATCAGCACACCCAGTTAATTAAAAAAAATTTTTTTTTGGCTGGGTGCGGTGGCTCATGTCTGCAGTCCTAGCACTTTGGGAGGCCGAGGCTGGCAGATCACTTTAGGTCAGGAGTTCAAGACCAGCCTGGTCAACATGGTGAAACCCAGTCTCTACTAAAAATACAAAAATTAGCCAGGCATCGTGGAGGGCGCCTGTCATCCCAGCTACTCGGGAGGCCAAGGCAGGAGAATCACTTGAACCCAGGAGGCAGAGGTTGCAGTGAGCTGAGATCACGCCGCTATACTCCAGGCTGAGTGTTTTTTAGAGAGATGGGGTCTTGTCATCTTTCCCAGGCTAGTCTCAAACCCGTGGGCTCAAATGATCCTCTCACCTCAGGTAATTTTTCTTTACAAGAAAGTAAAGGCAATAAAAAAGCATTATAATAACAGAAACTGGCTGGGCTAGGTGGTTCACGCCTGTAATCCCAACACTTTAGGAAGCCAAGGTGGGAAGATCATTTGAGGACAGGAGTTCAAGACTGGCCTGGGAAACACAGTGAGACCACCTCTCTACAACAACAAAATTAGCTGGGTGTGGTGGCATGCGCCTGTAGTCCCAGCTACCCAGGTGGCTGAGGTTGAAGGATCGCTTGAGCCCGTGAGGTAGAGGCTGCAATGAGCCATGATCCCACCACTGCACTCCAGCCTGGGCAACAGAGCAAGAACCTGTCTCAGTTAAAAAACAAAACAAATAGAAACTGAGAGTAGTATGATGTGACATGAGGTTGTCTGTAGAATGCTGACCAGCTTGGCCAACGTGGTGAAATCCCGTCTCTGCCAAAAATACAAAACTTAGCTGGGTGTGGTGGTGCGTGCCGGTGGTCCCAGCTACTCATAGGCTGAAGCAAGAGAATCGCTTAAGCCTGGGAGGTGGAGGATGCAGTGAGGCGAGATCACACCACTGCACTCCAGCCTGGGCGACAGAGCGAAACTCTTGTCTCAAAACATATATATATATTAAAAGTAATTTTGTTAGATAATTTATTGAGGATTTTTCCTGAACAAAAAATACTTAAAAAAAAAAAATCTTAACTCCATCTCCATTTCATATTTGATCTTTACCATGATCTTGTAAAGTAGATGGGGGCAGGGATATTTCCTATTCCTAAACCCAAATCTAACATGGGGAAACTGCATCTACAGAGGTGCAGTTTTGCCTGAGTTCGGCCTGAATTCACTCTGCTAAATGCAAGACAAACCACACCAAAAGGCCAGTTTCCTACCCATCCCAATATCCTTTCTACTCTATCCATCGCATTGATTTGTGGTAATCTGGAGCTGACAGCAGATTGTGCACTGAGCACTGTATATTTTTCAGACACACTAAACAATGAGATTTTGTGAAGAGTGCAAAAAGATTTGTTATATTTCCATTTTCTCCAAACTTCTGAATTTTTTTCTCACCAGGATTCCAAAAAAATTTAGATATTCTGCATATTAAGGCATAGTCTCTCACCTGGGGGATGCAGCCATCTAGTAAAGGATACAACGCACAATTGTAAATCAGGATACATGGGTCTGGCAAAGAACTTTCTTTCTCATTTGCAAATATCATCATTTGCAAAGCCTGATCAATGCATATAAATTGTTAAATTATGTAACGGATTATTTCTATTGAGAAGAATCAATTGACACAACCTCAGGGCTCTTCTGAGAATACTGAGACACACTAAGGGGCTATGGAGTTTGGTTGGAGAAGGAGTGCAGTTTTAGCTACACTTTGAGGGATGGGCACGTTTGGTGGGTCACAGATTAGGGGGATGGAGCACAGGGGAAGATCCAGGGCGCCCAGACGCAGGCAAGGGAAGACCGCTGTGTATGGCGGGGATAAGGGAATGGAAGAGCAGTCAAGGTGAGAGGAGATGAATTAGGGAATAGTGGGCCTTAAGGGCAAGTCCAGGGAGTCTGGGTCTGAGGCCACTGCAGGTTTCTGAGAAGGGAAGATCCAGCGGGCGGCTGTGCTGGGGCGATCTGGGGAGGCCGGAGCGTGGCACGCAGGAGCCGAGCGCCTGCCCCTGGGCCTGCTGCGTGGGGTCTCTGTCCTCCCCCGGTGCTGCCCCACTCCAATCCGATGCCAGCGCCCCACAAGGCGGTCGCGAGCAGAAGCCCATCCACCCCATCGGCCTGGCCTCGCCGGGGGACCCCGCCCGCCCTGGGCAGGCGCCAATGTGTCCTTTCTCTGGATCCTTCGGGCATCAATTAAGATCGCGGTGACAGGGCCCCCAGGCCGTAGGAGGACCCGGACCGCCGCTCCCCGCGCGGTGTGGACGGGCTTCCGGCATCCGTGCGGGGACAGGGCTGGGGGCTTCGGTGACCACGGCCGGGTCCGGCCACTCTTCCTTCGTCTGCGGGAAAACGTCGCGGCTGGGGAGGGCCTCAGATTTCCCCGGCACGCGTCCTCTCCTCAGTGGGGAAACTGAGGCCCGGGGCAGGGCAGCTCTGGACCAGGGTCGTGACGGTGGGGAAAGTGGGCACCTGGCTGAACCTGGCCTTGTCCTTCGCGCCCAGATCCTCACACGCTGTCCCCGTGGGGGCCATTACCCGACCCTGCGGACAGGGATCGATCCCGCGACCACTCAGCAGTGACCCATTGCCCACCTGCCCGCTCGCCTCGCGCATGCGCACCGCCTTTCCTCCGGGCTCGGCCCCGCCCCCTCCGGGCCGCGCTCTTCGGACCGAGTCCGGGGCTGAGGTCAGCGCAGGCGCAGACGCAGACGCGTAGCGGCGGCGCTTCCTGAGCGCTGCGCTCGGGACAGTCTCGGGGCGGGCGGCGCCTCGGCGCTGGGGGCGGGGCGGGCAGGGCAGGCGCCCACTGGCTGAGCCGGATGGCAGAGCCGCCCCTCCGCCCTCTCCCAGCGCTGGCTCGCGTCCCTGGGGTCCGAGCTTAGTGGCGCGCAAGCTCCGTGGCCACCAGGGCCAGCCCTGCCCCCTCAGCTGAGGAAGCCGCTCCCAGCCTCCTCCGCCTCACGCCGCGGACTCAGCTCCCGGGCCTTGCGGGCGCTGCCTGTGGGGTGGGGAGGGCAGCGAACCTCTGTCCTCCCAGGCCGTCACCGCGCGGTTGGGAGGGCGCCAGGAGGCCTAGGCCTGGGCTGCCGTGCGCTGCCGGTGCCTCACCCCGCAGGTCGGTCCGCCTCGTGGGCGGTGGGGCGGACGACCGGGAAGCCCCGAGATCTCCAGATCCTCGATCAGGACCGAAAAAGCCCTGAACTTGCGCAGTGACTTCCCATTGAGTCCGCGAGGTTCTGGAGACACGGGAGACGGAAGGAACACCCAAGGCCGACTGCTGCCCTCAGTTATTGGGGTGAGGTTTCCACCTGAGGCCAGCGCCCAGGGCAAACAGGAAATGAGAGTTTTAGGAGATTCTCCAACCGGGATATCACCTCCCTTGCCCGCCAGAAACGAACCGCCCTCTTCTCCTGTAATTGAAAACCGAAGGGCGGCCCTTAGGGCGAATGAAAACTCCCCAAACCAGGAGGGTCAAGGAGGGTCATCATCTGAATAGAATGACTCCTGTGGCTCCTGGGGTTCCCTGAATCAGTCATTTTAGGAACTGAAAAGGCCTTACCCTCCAGGATCAAGTAGTCATTAGCCTCGCCCTTCCTCCCTCCCTCCCTTCCTTCCTCCCTTCCTTCCTCCCTTCCTTCCGTCCGTCCGTCCTTCCTTCCTTCCTTCCTTCCTTCCTTCCTTCCTTCCGTCCGTCCTTCCTTCCTTCCGTCCGTCCTTCTTTTTTTCTTTTATTTTTTGAGACTCGAACTCCCTGGGCTCAGGTAATCCTCCTGCCTCAGCCTCCCGAGTACTTGGAGTTACAGGCGCGCGCCACCATGCCCGACTAATTTGTTTTTACTTTTTTTTATCTTTTTTGAGACGGAGTCTTGCTCTGTCGCCCAGGCTGGAAGGCAGTAGTAGCCCTATCTCAGCTCACTGCAGCCTCAAACTCCCAGGCTGGAGGGATCCTCCTGCCCCAGCCTTCCCAGCAGCTGGGACAACAGGTGTGCATCATTATGCCTGGCTAATTTTTTATTTAAAAGAATTTTTGCTAACGCCGCGCATGGTGGCTCATGCCTGTAATCCCAGCTCTTATGAGACGCCGAGGCGGGCGGATCACGAAGTCGGGAGTTCCAGACCAGCCTGGCCAATATAGTGAAACCCTGTCTCTACTAAAAATAAAAAAATTAGCCGGGCGTGGTGGCGGGCGCCTGTAGTCGCAGCTACTCGGGGAGGCTGAGGCAGGGGAATTGCTTGAAGCCAGGAGGCAGAGGCTGCAGTGAGCCGAGATAGCGCCACTGCACTCCAACCTGCCCGACAAGGCGAGACTCTGTCTCAAACACAAAAACAACAACAACAAAAAACTTGACTGGGCGCTGTGGCTCACGCCTGTAATCCCAGTACTTTGGGAGGCTAAGGCAGGTGGATCACTTGAGATTGGGAGTTCGAGACCAGCCTGACCAACATGGTAAAACCCGTCTCTACTAAAAATACAAAATTAGTCAGGTATGGAGGCACAAACCTGTGGTCCCAGCTACTCAGGAGGCTTAGACAGGAAGATCGCTTAAAAACAGGAGGTGGAGGCTGCAGTGAGCCGAGATCATGCCCCTGCACTCCAGCCTGGGCAACAAGAGTGAAACTCCGTCTCAAAAATACAATAAATTGGCCGGGCGCGGTGGCTCAAGCCTGTAATCCTAGCACTTTGGGAGGCCGAGACGGGCGGATCACAAGGTCGGTCAGGAGATCGAGACCACCCTGGCTAACACGGTGAAACCCCGTCTCTACTAAAGAATACAAAAAACTAGCCAGGCCACGAGGCGGGCGCCTGTAGTCCCAGCTACTTGGGAGGCTGAGGCAGGAGAATGGCGTAAACCCGGGAGGCGGAGCTTGCAGTGAGCTGAGATCCGGCCACCGCACTCCAGCCTGGGCGACAGAGCCAGACCCCGTCTCAAAAAAAAAAAAAAAAAAAAAAAAAAATACAATAAATTGGGCCTCTCGCTCTGTCGCCAGGCTGGTCTCAAACTTCTTAGCTCAAGCAATTCTCCCACCGCAGCCTCTGTGCTGGGATTACAGGTATGAGCCACTGGACCCGCCTGGCCTCTCTTTGAAACCTGCCCAGTGACAGGGATCTCAATGCAGGGCATTGCATGTCTTCCGACAGGATGCTGGTTTAGGTCACTCCCTCGGCCCTGCAAGCCAGCTGTGTCCCCAGCGTTTCCCAGGGCAGAGACAGATGACTCCCTGTGAGAGTATTTTGGTGTCAGCGTGGAACGGCTTCCCTGTTTGCCCCCCTGGGTATACTGGAACCTGGGAAGGGACCTCTGCAGCTAACCCGGGGCTGGGCAGTGAGTTACTGAAAGGAAAAGGAATTTATTTTTAATTTCCTGGGTTTTTTCGGCTGTTGCTTTGGAGTGGAGACCATTTAGGCATCTGGTACCCTGATGACCTGAGACGAGAAGGAAAGTCCTTGGAAAGGAGTTAGGTGACTTCTGGGTAAGAATGAGCTGATACAAGCGTGGAGGGTGGGGAGAGCTGCTTAGTGGCCAACCTGACCATCATTGCCCTCTTCACTAGGGAGCTTTTATTCTCATCTGTGTCCTCCTCCTGTAACTTAACTCCCAGAAGTGGCAGGGAATTGGATCATGAAAGAGCCATGTAGTCCAACCCACTCATTTGTGTGTGTGTAACTGTGTCTGTCTATCTATCTATATGTATGTATGTGTGTGTGTATATATATATATGTATATATTTTTAGAGACAGGGTCTCACTGTGTTGTCCAGGCTTAAACTCCTGGCCTCAAGCAATACTCCTACCTCAGCCTCCCAAAGGGCTGGGATTACAAGCATGAGCCACTGTGCCCGGCTCCAACCCACTCATTTTAAAGGTGAGGAAACTTGAGGCCTGGAAATGGAAAAATGTGACCCAGGGTCACAGAGGGAGCTGGTGGCAAAGGTGAGACTTAAATTCAGGTCTCCCGATTCCCAGGCCTCCCCTTGTTCTACACCCCGTGTATTAGGATCCAGCAGAAAATGGATTAAATTGGGGACATTTAAAGTGGGGGCTTTGAGGTAGGATACAGGGAAACTGCTATGGAACGTGAAATATTCTGGAGCTGGTGACAGTGGGATCTTACCACCTCTGCACCTGGAGGCAGGCTGTGTGGAGGGCAGGCTTATTAGAGCTGGGACTTTAAGTCAAGGAACTCAAAAAGGGACGTGGAGGCATAAAAACCAAACCCTGTCCCCACCTTCTCCCTCCCTCTGGTTTTGGTTCCAGGCTCCACATGGACCAAACCCAGCTGGCAGTCAGAGGGCCAGAGCGTCTTGATGCACGGCATACAGACCGATTCCAGGGTGCAGTGCACGATGGAAAAAGAGGAATGTACCTGAAGAGGCAAATGAAAGATATCCAGCATCACAGGCAATCTTGCTTCTACTACTGTAAAAATAGTTTACATTTCTTGAGCACTTAGTCTGTGTCAGCCATGTCCATTATCTCATTGCGTCTTCCCATAAACCCGGTTTCCTCCATTGGACAGATAAAGAAACTGACTAGTGAAACAGCTTGAGGGACGGAGGTATGGACAGCTAAGCTGACATCTTCCCATCCAGAGTCTTATCTGGTGAATAGTAGTTCCCCTGTGAATGTTTGTGGAATGAATGAATGAATGAGGAGCAGACGTATATAGGGTTAGATGGCAAACCTCCCTGAGGAGCCTTAGCGGGGCCTTTTCTCCATGGGACTCGGAGGGTCTCTGCAGAGATGAGCCCTGTGCCTTTTGCTATGTCTCCTGTCGGCTTGTAATAGGCCAGCTTCTTCAGGTTAAAAGGGCAGGCATGAAAGTCTGAAAAAAACCCTTGGACTTGTGCTTGACTTTCCTAGTGGAAGTTAGCTTTCGGAATTAAAAAAGTCTGGGCTGGGCATGTTGGCTCACACCTGTAATCCCGAGGTGTGCAGATCACCTGAGGTCAGGAGTTTGAGACCAGCCTGGCCAACATGGCGAAACCCTGTCTCTACTGAAAATACAAAAATTAGCCGGGTGTGGTAGTGGGCACCTGTAATTCCAGCTACTTGGGAGGCTGAGGCAGGAGAATTGCTTGAGCCCGGGAGATGGAGTTTGTAGTGAGCCGAGATTGCACCACTGCACTCCCACCTGGACAACAGAGTGAGACTCTGTCTCAAAACAAACAAACAAAAAAAGTCTCTCTGAAGCCATCTTTACCCACGCCTTGATTCCTAATACCCCCACAGTCTGGGCAGGAGCCCAAGATGCTACCTCTCTCCCTGCTCAACTCATCCCCACGGCTCCACCCACGAGCTCAGTTCTGCTAATTGCATTACTGGTGCTGCTGCTGGAACACAGCGTTCAGGGATGAACCAACAACCAGTTTGGTGGGTGTTTCACCAGCACCCTGCGAGTGGCCTGCTGTGGAGCAGAAACCTCTACTGTAAAGCACCGAGCCATTTCTTCCATGCCTTCCTCTTGCTTTACTGCCTTTTCCTCTTGTTACTGGCCTCTTCTTTCCTAGAGGGTCCCATGAAGTCTTTCAGCTGTTGTTCATAATCTAAGCCCCTCAAACATAGAAAAGGAACCTGCTATATATTGATCACATGCTGTGTGCCTGACACACTGTGCCAGATGCTTCATATCTAGATCTCATTTATTTTCATAGCAATTTATTAGGTAAAAAAGGCAGAGAGCTCACAGCTGAGAAAACTAAGACTGGTTAGGGAACGTGTGGAAGATTACACAGCTGTTAAGAGGGGAGCTGGCATTTGAACTTTGGTCTAATCCCGAAGTCCATTCTTCACACTCAGGATAAACCGTATGCCTGGGCAACAGTGAGATCCCCATCTCTACAAAAAATTAAAAACAAAATTAGCTGGGCATGGCCGGGCGCGGTGGCTCACGCCTGTAATCCCAGCACTTTGGGAGGCTCAGGTGGGTGGATCACGAGGTCAGGAGATGAGACCATCCTGGCTAACACGGTGAAACCCCGTCTCTACTAAAAATACAAAAAAATTAGCCGGGCATGGTGGGGGCGCCTGTGGTCCCAGCTACTCGGGAGGCTGAGGCAGGAGAATGGCCTGAACCCGGGAAGGGGAGCTTGCAGTAAGCGGAGATGGCCCCACTGCATTCCACCCTGGGTGACAAAGCGAGACTCCACCTCAAAAAAATGAAAAAATAAAAAATTTGGCCGGGCACGGTGGCTCACACCTATAATCCCAGCACTTTGGGAGGCTGAGACGGGTGGATCATGGGGTCAGGAGATCGAGACCATCCTGGCTAACACAGTGAAACCCTGTCTCTACTAAAAAATACAAAAAAAAAACGAGCCGGGTGAGGTGGCGGGCGCCTGTAGTCCCAGCTACTCCGGAGGCTGAGGCAGGAGAATGGCGTGAACCCGGGAGGCGGAGCTTCCAGTGAGCTGAGATCCGGCCACTGCACTGCAGCCTGGGCGACACAGCAAGACCCTGTCTTGAAAAAAAAAGAAAGAATAAACCCTGCTGCTGCAGTATTTGGGTTTATCTTGTACCTTTGTGAGTCAGAGCCTTTTCCTTGTGCCGTTACCTGTATCCCTGGGGCTCGGGTGTGTGGAAGGTGCTGTTTCAGCTCACCCTTGTGGGTTTCCATGTGGAGTGCCTACCATTTCATTCCATCCATCGTCTGTCATTCCATCCGTCTATTCCTTTGCTGCTGATGGCTCCTGCATCTGGGAGGCCATTTCATCTGTTTCTGAATGGCAACATCCAAGCCCAGTTCAAATGCCACCTCCGCCATTGTCTCCCTTGGATCTCATTTGCCTCTGGATTCCCAAACTTACCTTTGTTACCCTTCCCTGAAGGATTTCTTACGTTACTGCCTATGTTACAGTAATCTGGGCGTGTCATTAATTTTCCTTGTTGTGGGAGGCAGGGATTATTCTGCATTAGTACTTGAATCTCTCCAGAACCTTAAACTAGCAAGCCGCCAGCGAATACACACTTCGGGGAGCCCTTTATGGGGAAAAGGGTTTGTAAAGTGAAGATGTCTTCCTCTACTTTACATGTTAACTTTGCTTAAAAACAATATTCAGCTTATGATAAATGTCCTGGTTGAGTCTAGGGTGATAGTAGGGCACTCCTAGGGAGAAATTCCTTGTGTTTTCCTTGAGAGCTTCGAATTTATTTTTTGGGGTTTTTTTTTGAGACAGGGTCTCACTCTATCGCCCAGGCTGGAGTGCAGTGGTGTGATCTTGGCCCACCGCAACCTCCACCTCCCAGGCTCAAGCGATTCTCCTGCCTCAGCCTCCCGAGTAGCTGAGACCACAGGCACGCGCCACCATGCCTAGCTAATTTTTGTATTTTTAGTGGAAACAGGGTTTCACCATGTTGACCAGGGTGCTCTCGAACTCCTGACCTCAGATAATCCACCCGTCTTGTCCTCCCAAAGTGCTGGGATTAGAGGCATAAGCCACTGCGTCTGGCAAGAGAGCTTCGAATGTGGGGAAGTGAAGAGACACCATTGAGGGCAGGCAGTGGAGAACAGGCTGCTTAGGTAAAAGGCCCCCCAGACCCCACGTATTTGACTCTCCAGATGGGGCCCAGCAGAGTGGTGAGCTGTGTCCTTTGACTTTTATCACATGCTGCAGCTTTTCTGAGGCCACCACTTGTGCTCCCAAGTCCCTTTATGTTTGTTCTGATCAACAAAGGCTATCATTCCTCCTGTGTTTACCACTGGGGATGAGGGAGACCTTGGCCGTAATGGCAATCCTCCCTCCCTGGGACCCCAGTCAGTTCAGAGCACCTAGTTCCCATAACACCCAAGACAGACAGATGCTAGCGCCCTTCGGCAGAGAACGGGTGTGGGCTGGGATGACTCACCTGCTCTGTGGCCGCAGCTCAAAGCCCTTGGGTGCAGCTCAAAGCCCTTGGGAATCAAAACACTTCCCTAGGACAGGCACAGAGGCTCTCCTTAGAGACAGCAGTTTGGGTTCCTGCTTCTGCAAATGCATGTCACCGTACTGAAATGTTTCAAAGTCCAGGTCAGTGAGGAGCCATCCAGCTGCATGGCCATGGAGAACAGGCAGAATCAGCAGCCTCAGAAAGCAGTGCCCTGATCTGGTTATCAGATGACCCAGGTCTCAACCTGGGCTCTTTCAGGAGCTCACTGTGTGTTTATAAAGGAAGATCATTCGATTTTTTTTTTTTTTTTTTGAGATGGAGTTTTGCTCTTGTTGCCCAGGCTGGAGTACATTCGTGCGATCTTGACTCATTGCAACCTGCACCCTCCGGGTTCAAGCGATGCTCCTGCCTCAGCCTCCTGAGTAGCTGGGATTATAGGTGCATGCCACCACACCTGGCTTATTTTTGTATTTTTAGTAGACAGGGTTTCACCATGTTGGCCAGGCTGGTCTCGAACTCCTAACCTCAGGTGATCCACCCGCCTCGACCTCCCAAAGTGCTGGGATTACAGGCGTGAGCCACCACGCCTGGTCTAAGAGCATTCATTCTTTAAGTAAACTTTTTTTTTTTTTTTTTTTTTTTTTTTTTTTTTTGAGACAGAGTCTTGTTTTGTTGCCCAGGCTAGAGTGAAGTGATGCCATCATGGGCTCAAGCGATCCTCCCACCTCAGCCTCTTCAGGAGGCTGGGACTACAGTCCCACCACACCTGGCTAATTAAAAAAAAAAAAAAATTTTTTTTAGGGGTGGGATCTCACCATCTTGCCCAGGCTGGTCTCCAACTCCTGGGCTCAAGCGATCCTCCTGCCTTGGCCAACCAAAAGTGCTTGGATTACAGGAACGTGCCACTGCACAAGGCTTAAACTTTTTTTTCTTTTTTTTCTTTTTTTTTTTTTTGTGTGTGTGGACCCCTGACTTCTGCTGTGCTAACTAAGGACGGAGAGGGTGATGAGAAATCCAAATCTATCCCTCACTATGATGGTCTCTCAGTCTCTGTAAATGAATACAAGTCAGGGTAATGAATGTAATACTTAACTAAGGTGTTTTGAAGTATGGAAGAGAAACTAATATCCTAGGGAAAAGGAGTGAGTCAGGTTAGATTTAATTGAAGAGATGACATTTGAGCTAGCTCTTGAAACTGGAATTCCGTTGGCTGACTGGAGTAAGTCTGTTGCATCTCTGGAGAATATTGTCAGAGGAATGTAGAAGAGGGTGAGGGTGAAGAGAGACAAGATTTGAAGGTCCGTCTGGTCTCAGGAGTCAAGGGCCTTGGTAGAACATGTGAACTTCGGACCTTATCCTGAAGGCAGCAAGACGTGATCAGATCTGTGTTGTAGAAAGATCACTGTGGCTGCAACGTGGAGGATGAATTAAAAGGGTCAAAGATGAAGAGAGAGACACCAGGTAGAAGAAGGTTAGACTGTTATAGGCGGGAAAGTTTGAGGACCTCAACTAGGGTGTTACAGAAGAGAATTGCTCTAGATAATCCCTAAAACCAAAGTTTTATGCTTCTGAACCCACCAGTGCTTTGGCGCTTGTCTTTTTTTTTCTTCTTCTTCTTCTTTCTTTATCTCTCTCTCTCTTTCTTTCTTTCTTTCTTTTTTTTTTGAAATGGAGTCTCATACTGTTGCCCAGGCCTGAGTACAATGGCGCAATCTCGACTCACTGCAACCTCTGGCCTCCTGGGTTCAAGCGGTTCTCCTGCCCCAGTCTCCCAGGTAGCTGGGATTACAGGCACACGCCACCATGCCCAGCTCTTTTTTTTTTGTATCTTTTTTTTTTCTTTTTTTTTTTTTTTTTTTGGAGGAGTCTCGCCGTTAGCCAGGCTGGAGTGCAGTGGCGTGATCTTGGCTCACTGCAACCTCCACCTCTTGTGTTCAAGCGATTCTCCTGCCTCAGCCTCCCGAGTAGCTGGGACTATAGGCACGTGCCACCACGCCTGGCTAAGTTTTTGTATCTTTAGTAGAGATGGGGTTTCACCATGTTGGCCAGGCTGGTCTCAAACTCTTGACCTCTTGATCCACCCACCTCGGCCTCCCAAAGTGCTGGGATTACAGGTGTGAGCTACCACGCCCGGCTGCTTTGGCACTTTTCGTACCTGCCTCCTCCCACCCCACTCCTAGCTGATTGTCCTGATTGCTTGCTCATGACCCATCCTTGGGGGACGGTGACCTGTCTGGGTTTTGAACCAATCCAGTTTCCCTGTTTATCTGTTCTGTTCATCCCTGAAGTCTTACTTCAGATGAGACTCAGCTCATTGGAGACCAACTAGGGGGAAGCTGTTATCTATGTCAGAGTCCTTCCCACCCCCACCTCCAGCCCCCTCTCTCCTCTGGCATTGGATTTGAGGTGTCCAGATTGGTACTGGCGTCTATGCCATCCTTCCCGTTACTCTTTCCAGGAGGAAAGATGAGATACCAGCTCTCATTGGAAGATGTTGATGAACAGGAAGTAGGAAAATGGTTTAAAGACTGAGTTTGTGACCTTGGTCTAAGAGCAGAAGGTGAGATACAGGGCAGTCATTGAGCAAGTCTGACTACCTTGACCTAAATTTGGACCCTTTCTATAAAATGTAATCCAAAAACCAGAAGTACATCCCTTCTTCTAATTCCTTCACTGTTTCTGTTCCTGGCCAAGGTTACACATCCTGCCTCTTCTTGCTCTTATTGTTTGTAAAACAGTCATCTTGTGATTCTTTTTTGTTTGTTTGTTTGTTTGTTTTTGAGACAGAGTCTCGCTCTGTCACCCAGGCTGGAATGCAATGGCATAATTTCGGCTCACTGCAACCTCTGCCTCTCGGGTTCAAGAGATTCTCCTGCCTTAGGCTCCCACCACCACCCTGGCTAATTTTTGTATTTTTAGTAGGAACAGGGTTTCACCATGTTGGCCAGGCTGGTCTTGAACTCTTGACCTCAGGTGATCCACCCCGCTTCGGCCTCTCAAAGTGCTGGGATTATAGGTGTGAGCCACTGTGCCCTGTCCATCTTATGATTCTTAGACCTGTAGACTTTAGCAGTCAACAAATAGGTTGGGAGTGCCTGTGGTGTGCCTAGCCTGATAGTAGCTGCGACAGGATATATACACCCCCTGGCTACGTTCTCAAGGAATCAGGAGACTGGTATTTTAGATTAGTTGGGAAAGCAAAACACAAGAGCTAATAATAGAAAAGAAAATGAGAGTAGTTAAAAGAGTGTTTAGAATTTGGTGATACAGGCCGGACACGGTGGCTCATGCCTGTAATCCTAGCACTTTGGGGGGGCCAAGGTGGGTGGATGGCTTAAGCTCAGTAGTTTGAGACTAACCTGGGCAGCATGGTGAAATCCTGTTTACAAAAAATACAAAAATTGGCCAGGCGCAGTGGCTCACGCCTGTAATCTCAGCACTTTGGGAGGCTGAGGCAGGTGGATCACCTGAGGTCAACAGTTCGAGACCAGCCTGGCCAACATGGTGAAGCCTTGTCTCTACCAAAAATGCAAAAAAAATTAGCTGTGCATGATGGCATGCACCTGTAGTCCCAGCTACTTGGGGAGGCTGAGGCAGGAGAATCACTTGAACCCAGGAGACTGAGGTTGCAGTGAACCAAGATCGCACCACTGCACTCCAGCCTGGGTGACAGAGGGAGACTCCATCTCAGAAAAAAAAAAAAAAAAAATTAGCCAGGCTTGGTTGCATGTGCCTGCAGTCCCAGCTACTCGAGAGGCTAAGGTGGGAGAACTGCTTGAGCCCAGGAGGTTGAGGCTACAGTGAGCCGTGATTGTGCCACTGCACTCCAGTCTGGGTGATGGAGCAAGACCCTGTTTCAAAAAAGAAAATAAAAAAAGAATTTGAGGCCGGGCGCAGTGGCTCACGCCTGTAATCTCAGCACTTTGGGAGGCTGAGGTGGGCGGATCACGAAGTCAGGAGTTCAAGATCAGAATGGCCAACATAGTGAAACCCTGTCTCTACTAAAAATACAAAGATTAGCCGGGTGTGGTGGCATGTGCCTGTTGTCCTAGCTACTTGGGAGGCGGAGGCGGGAGAATTGCTTGAACCTGGGAGGCGGAGTTTGCAGTGAGCCGAGACCACACCATTGCACTCCAGCCTGGGTGACAGAGTGAGACTCAGTTTAAAAAAAAAAAAAAATTGGGCCGGGCGCAGTGGCTCAAGCCTGTAATCCCAGCACTTTGGGAGGCCGAGACGGGCGGATCACGAGGTCAGGAGATCGAGACCATCCTGGCTAACCCGGTGAAACCCCGTCTCTACTAAAAAATACAAAAAACTAGCCGGGCGAGGTGGCGGGCGCCTGTAGTCCCAGCTACTCCGGAGGCTGAGGCAGGAGAATGGCGTAAACCTGGGAGGCGGAGCTTGCAGTGAGCTGAGATCCGGCCACTGCACTCCAGCCCAGGAGACAGAGCCAGACTCCGTCTCAAAAAAAAAAAAAAAAAAAATTAATGGTACAGGCTGTAGATACTGTAGAGCCCTAGAAAAGGGAGCAAGTGTCTGGGTGCAGTGGCTCACGCCTGTAATTCCAGCACTTTGGGAGGCCAAAGCAGGCAGATCACTTGAGGTCAGGAGTTTGAGACCAGCCTGGCCAACATGGTGAAACTCCACCATCCCTACTAAAAATACAAAAATTAGCCAGGTGTGGTGGTGCACGCCTGTAATCCTAGCTACTTGGGAGGCTGAGGGAGGAGAATGTCTTGAACCCAGGAGGAGGAGGTTGCAGTGAGCTGAGATGGTGCCACTGCACTCCAGCCTGGGCAACAGAGTGAGACTCTGTCTCAACAAAAGAAAAAAAAAAAAGGAGCAAGTGGTGTCTAGTTGTCTCTAGGTGTCTTGGGTTTCTTCAAGCTTGGGGTTGGATCCACCTAGATCTAGCCTGAGGGTCTGAGAGCTGAGAGCTGGATCCCAGCTAGTCTTAGTGTGGTGTTGGGGGCCAAGCAGCACTTTATGTGGCCTTCCTGGGGAGACATCCCTATCATCCAAATGTTTATGCTCTTTTCTCAGCCTGCATCTTCCTACTCATCAAGAGTCCCTATTCATCCTTCACGGCCCAGCCCAAATGCCTATTTTTTCTTTTTTTTTTTTTTGAGATGGAGTCTCGCTCTGCCACCCAGGCTGGAGTGCACTGGCCGGATCTCAGCTCACTGCAAGCTCCGCCTCCCAGGTTTACGCCATTCTCCTGCCTCAACCTCCCGAGTAGCTGGGACTACAGGCGCCCGCCACCTCGCCTGGCTAGTTTTTTGTATTTTTAGTAGAGACGGGGTTTCACCGTGTTAGCCAGGATGGTCTCGATCCCCTGACCTCGTGATCTGCCCGTCTCGGCCTCCCAAAGTGCTGGGATTACAGGGTTGAGCCACCGCGCCCGGCCGCCTATTTTTTCATGAAGACACTTTCTTCTCATCAGTTAGGATTGTTGCTGTCTTCTGTGTTCCTCTGCAGTCCTTTGTTTACAACTTTATTGTGATATTTATTTTATCTCATCATGTATTTATGAGTGTTTTCATCAGTTCCACAAGACTGTGAGCATCTTGTTAGCAGGGACTATATCTGATTCATTTCCCTAACTCCTGATGACTAGCTTAGAGTGTTATTCTGCTCAGAAAATGTTTGCTAAACGAGTGAACAGATTCTATTCCCTCTGGTATTTGAGTCCTAAAGAATCAGTTCTAGGCTGGGCGCCATGGCTCATGCCTGTAATCTTAGTGATTTGGGAGGCTGAGGCAGAAGGTTCCCTTGAGGCCAGAAATTTAAGGCCAGAAATTCGAGACCAGCCTGGGCAACAAATAAAACAATACAAATAATAAAATAATATTTCTATAAAAAAAAATTAGCAATGTGTTGGCCAGGCGTGGTGGCTCACACCTGTAATCCTAGCACTTTGGGAGGCTGAGGCGGGCAGATCACAAGGTCAGGAGTTTGAGACCAGCCTGACCAACATGGTGAAACCCCATCTCTACTAAAAATACAAAAATTAGCTGGGCATGGTGGTGCATGCCTGTAATCCCAGCTACTCATGAGGCTGAGGCAGGAGAATGGCTTGAACCCAGGAGGCGGAGATTGCAGTGAGCCAAGATCACACCACTACACTCCAGCCTGGGAGACAGAGCAAGACTCTTTATCTCAAAAAAAAAAAAAAAAAAAAAAAAATTAGCTGGGTGTGGTGGTGCATGCCTATAGTTCTAGCTACTCAGGAGGCTGAGGTGAGAGGATCCCTTGGCCCAGGAGGTTGAGGCTGCGGTGAGCTATGATGGCCCCACTGCACTCCCGCTTGGGTGGGTGACAGTAAAGTAATCCTAAAACCAGAAAGGAGAAGGGTTGTTTGTAGGGTCAGTTTTTGGCAGAGGAACACATAGTGAGATTAAAAGTCATTTTAAGTAGGACTTGTGTGGACACACAAAAGAAGGGTGTCAGTCTTCTTTTGGTTTTGACCCTTTAAGACCAAAGGAGCAACAGTAGAGTGTGAGTGGTGGGAAGGCCTCCTCTAGTGTATGGAAAGAGCATTGGAATCAGAATTGGGAATTAGTTCTGATCCAATCTCTGGTGACATTATTTGCTTTGTTAACCTGATGAGATTGTTCTGAGAACCAAGTGAGATAAGAAAGATGTGAGTTGTTTGAACTCTCAGATCATCAGCTACTAAGGTCAGCTTGAGCTTGGCCCATCTCCGTTTGAATTCGGATCTGGTCCCAAGACTAGATCCATGGTAAAAAGAGAAGAACACTGTGTGACTTGGGTAAATCCCTTCTAGTCTGTGAGCATCAGTTTTCTTATTTGTGAAACTGAGATAGTAATCT
>NC_045450.1:4154923-4167096 GCF_002776525.5 Piliocolobus tephrosceles | reverse complement strand
TGGGGGCAGCGCCTGTAGTCCCAGCTACTCGGGAGGCTGAGGCAGGAGAATGGCGTGAACCCGGGAGGCGGAGCTTGCAGTGAGCCAAGATCGCACCACTGCACTCCAGCCTGGGCGACAGAGCAAACTCCGTCTCAAAATAATAATAATAATAATAATAATAATAATAATCATCTCTATCCCACCTAATTTCTTGGGCTCCTTAGGAGGATTAACTGATAATGAATATGACACTGCCTTGTAAACTATAAGGGCCTGTGCAAATGCTATGCATTTATTTTTAATTAATTAATTTATTTTTAAGGCAGAGTCTTGTGCTGTCGCCCAGGCTGGAGTGCAGTGGCGTAATCTTGGCTCACTGTAACCTCTGTCTCCCGGGTTCAAGGGATTCTCGTGCCTCAGCCTCTTGAGTAGCTAGGATTACAGGCACCTGCGATTACAGGCACTTGCCACCCCACCCAGCTAATTTTTGTATTTTTAGTAGAGACAGAGTTTCACCATGTTGCCCAGGCTACTCTCAAAATCTTTGGCCTCAAGTGATCCACCTGCCTTGGCCTCCCAAAGTGCTGGGATTATAGGTATGAGGCACTGTGGCCTGGATTTATTTTTTAATCTGTGTTTGAGGGCTCTGAATGAAATTTGCCAAGGCTGTTACACATCTAGACAGTGACATCATATACATGTTATTGAGGTCCAGGGTGGGGCACAGAAGACAGGCCCAGAGTCATGGGGGCAGGGAAGATCACAGAAGGGAACCCCACCCATCGTCTGCCTGTAGAAGGCCTGATTCTGTTGTCACTCATTTGTCTGACTTGAGGAAATTTGGTCTCTGGGTTTCCAAACTGTCACAGACTCCACCATGACCTCTGTGATCAGGGGTTACTTTGATTAAAGCTCTAGAGTAAGGGTCACTCTAGTTTTTTTCTCTGTCTCCAGGGTTGAGCTTGGGGCATGGACACAAGAGACATTCAGGATAAGTTTGTTGTTGAACAAAATACAAGTAATGCATTTGTGAGACCTCATTCTCACTTCGTTTTACAAAGTCAGTTGCACATCAGCCTAAAAACCCAGGACATGATTCACAGAAATGGAGCTTGAAAGCATGACTGATCAATATTAATCAAAGGCCAAGTGACCGGGCACGGTGGCTCACACCTGTAATCCTGGCACTTTGGGAAGTTGAGGCGGGTGGATTGCCTGAGCTGAGGAGTTCACGACCAGCCTAGGCAACAGGGTGAAACCCTGTCTCTACTAAAATACAAAAAATTAGCTGGCCATGGTGGTGTGCACCTGTCGTCCCAGCTACTTGGGAGACTGAGGCAGGAGAATTGCTTGAACCTGGGAGGCAAAGGTTGCAGTGAGCCAAGATCACACGACCGCACCCCAGCCTGGGGGGCAGAGGGGAACCCCCCCCCAAAAAAAAAAAAAAAAAAAAAAAAAAAAGGCCAAGCTTCACAAATGGCATGTTACCATCCAGGCGCTTTGTGAATCCTGGGAAGTCACAAAGCCAGAGTCTGATGGGAAAGGCTTTCTGTCTGCCTGTGGCCAGGCAGTTTTTGAATCCCTTCATTGGTCCTGCTGGCCATAGGAGCTGAAAGAAAATGGCAGAATCAGCAAATCTTTATTGTGTGCCTGCTCTGTGTTGGGTGCTTTGGAGAATAAGAAGAAGGTCAAGTCAAAGAGGAGCAGGGAATTCCTGCCTACAGGCAGTGTTTGCCCCGGGCCAAGGGAGTGGGAGATACTCAGTGACAGAGGACAGTACCCACTGGGGCTGGGAAGGCTTCTAGAGGGGAAGGAGATGTGTGAAGAAGACATAGTTAGTCGTGGAGACTCACCTCTGCCCGTGAAATGTCTGGTTTTGGTAACAGGTCCCAGTTAGGAGACTATATTAGTTTTCTATTGCTGCGTAACATATGCCCACACAATGGGGCAGCTTAAACCGGCGTCCATTTATCATCTCACAGTTCCATAGGTCAGAAGTCCAGGCAGGCTCTGCTGGGCCCTCTGCTTAGGACCTGGAAAGGCTGAAATCAAGGTGTGAGCTGGCCAGGCACTCATCCAGAGGTTCCAGGAAAAAACCCACTTCTGAGCTCATGGAGGTGGGGGCGATTCCATCCTTTCAGCTGTAGGATGAGGCCCCGGTTTCCCTGCTGGCTGTCCTCAGGGTGCTGCTCTCTACTCCTAGACGCCACTCTCTGATCCTTTCCGTGTGGCCCCTCCATTTCCAATCTAGCAACAGTGCATCAAATCCCCCTCCTATTTTGAGTACCTGACTTCCTCTTCTGTTACCACCTGGAGAAAATAGTCTGCTTTTTAAAAAGAAAATTTCGGCTGGGCATGGTGGCTGATGCCTGTAATCCCGGCACTTTGGGAGGCTGAGGTGGGTGGATCACCTGAGGTCAGGAGACCAGCCTGGTCGACATGACAAAACCCCGTCTGTACTAAAAATACAAAAATTACCCAGGCATGGTGGTGCGCACTTGTAGTCCCACCTACTTGGGAGGCTGAGGCAGGAGAATTGCTTAAACCCGGGAGGTGAAGGTTGCAGAGAGTCAATCAAGATCTCGCTACTACACTCCAACCTGAGTGAGAGTGAGACTCCCATCTCAAAAAAAAAAAAAGGTGGAATCCAAGATGATCAGCAAGTCTAGAGCATGGGGAAGAAGATGGCAGGATCCTTTTTTTTTTTTTTTGAGACGGAGTCTCGCTCTGTCGCCCAGGCTGGAGTGCAGTGGCCGGATCTCAGCTCACTGCAAGCTCCGCCTCCCGGGTTTACACCATTCTCCTGCCTCAGCCTCCTGAGTAGCTGGGACTACAGGCGCCCACCACCTTGCCCAGCTAGTTTTTTTTTTTTTGTATTTTTTAGTAGAGATGGGGTTTCACCGTGTTAGCCAGGATGGTCTCGATCTCCTGACCTTGTGATCCAGATGGCAGGATCCTTAATAGAAATATAGTCACACGTCGCTTAATGATGGGAATATGTATGTTTTAAGAAATGCATCATTAGGTGATTTAGTCATTGTGCAAACATCACCAAGTGCACTTACACAAACGTAGATGGCACAGCCTACTGCACACCAATGCTATATGGCGAGCAGTTCAAACCTGTACAGCAGGCTACTGTGCTAAATACCGTAGGCAACTATAACATAATGGTATGTATTTGTGTATCTGAACACATCTAAACATAGAAAAGGTACAGAAAATATACTGTTTTATAACCTTATAGAGCCACTGTTGCAGGCTGGGCGTGGTGGTTTACGCCTGTAATCCCAGCACTTTGGGAGGCTGGGATGGGCAGATTGCTTGAGTCTAGTAGTTTGAGACCAGCCTGGGCAACATAGTGAAACCCCTGTCTCTACAAAAAATACACAGATTAGCTGGGCGTGGTGATGCATGCCTATAGTCTCAGATACTCAGGAGATTGAGGTGGGAGGATTGCTTGAGCCTGGGAGGTCGAGGCTACATTGAACTGAGAGTGTGCCACACTGCATTCCCACTCCAGCCTGGGTGACAGAGTGAGACCCTGTCTCAGGAAAAAAGAAAAAAAAAAAAAAACCACCGTTGCATATGCGGTTCATCATTGACTAAAACATCAGTATCCAGTGTGTGACTGTAAACCCCAGGGCTAATTCCACGGTGACAGGAAGGGCACCAAGTTTCTGTGTGGATTTCAAATATTCTGTATCCTCAGGCTTTGTTAATCCATGTCTTTTGCCTTCAGAGAAGTCAGTTCCCCCAGCAAGGAGCGGTGTTTTCCCTTTAGGTTTACTCCTTGCCTCCCAGTCAAGGTCTTTCCCCTTGCCCTTACCTGTGTGCTTTAAAAAGCACTACTTTGTTTGTTTGTTTGTTTTGGTTCAAGTGATTCTCCTGCCTCAGCCTCCTGAGTAGCTGGGATTACAGGTGTGCGCCACCACACCTGGCTAATTTTTATATTTTAGTAGAGACGGGGTTTCACCATATTGACCAGGCTGGTCTCGAACTCCTGACCTCAGGTGATCTGCTTGCCTTGCCCTCCCAAAGTGCTGGGATTACAGGCATGAGCCACTGGGCCCAGCCAATTAAAAAGCACTATTTTTAACCAAGGAACTTTACTTGCTTTGTTTTCGTTTTTGCAGACAGATGCAGTATTAAAGTTGAATGCATTTGAATGCCATCACTGTGCGTAGTTCAACATTTGACCTCTTTGGCAACTAAACAGTATTTGATATATATTATGTTGTTGCACATTTTCTAGAGGAGCATAGCGGGATGGGGCCTGTTTTTGGTCCTCGTGTCTTGGAGAGCTTTCCTCTTCATGCTGGTGGGCCACACTTGGCTGGAGATTCTTTTCTGTTCTTTGAATCTGGACTACAATAGGACAAATTAACTCCAGTGGTCATACAAGTCATGAAGAAATGAATTTAATAGTGTATCAGTTAGGATTCTGTTATGACATGTACCCAAATCATCTGGAAATAGTTTAAGCCAAAGAGAAGATTTTATTTAAAAGATTCAGGGACATATCAGATCTAAGGTCAGGAATACAACTGTGACTCAGGAAGGGACTTTAAGTAGGAACGGGAAAACCAGCAAGAAGCCAGGCATCCCCTCGGTGTGCTTGCTGCGACGTGCACTCTGTGCAGAGTGACTGTCCCTGCTTCCAGTCCACCCAGAAGGCAAGAAAGGGCCAGCCTGAGACCCTCAGATTGTAATCCCCTTCATTCAAGAGAACAGCCAAGGCTGTCTGTGGTGGCTCATGGCTTATCCCAGCACTTTGGGAGGCCGAGGTGGAAGGATCATTTGAGTCCAGGAATGTGAGACCAACCTGGGCAACATAGTGAGACCCCACCTGTACAAAAAATACAAAAAAATTAGCTAAGCATGGTGGCACATGCCTGTAGTTCCAGCTACTCAAGAGGCTGAGGTGGGAGGATTGCTTCAGCCTGGGAAGTCAGAGGCTGCAGTGAGCAGTGATTGTGCCAGTACACTCCAGCGTGGGTGACGGAGCAAGACCATCTTAAAAAAAAAAAGATAGATCAGGAGACTGGCCAAGACTCAGTGAGGATCTGTTTGTCTCATTTCCAAATGTGTCCTGGAGAACCAACGTTAGTGCAGTCAACAGTGGTCAGTGTGGAGTCGCAAAACACAAACTCCAGCTGTTGGAAGCCTGGCCTGTAGGAGGGGTCCACTTCCTCCAAAGGCACCTGCTTCAAATATCCCCCCTGCTAAACCAGAATCATTGCTGTTGGGATGACCTTTCTATTTCAGAAGGAACTAGAGGACTCTGCAGAGATGGTGGCGGAGGCGGGATCTATGTCTGGAAGGGCCATGTATAAAAAACATGGACCTGCCGTGTTTCTGGTCCTTACCACTTCTGAGTTGTCTGATTTTACAGAAGAGAACTTGAAAGATGTAAGACATGGCCAAGAATTCATCATCTGCCTCTGCTCTAAAACCACATTCTACTAAAAAAAGGTACTCACACTGAATTGTTTGAAGGTTTTTTGTTGTTGTTGTAAAGGATGCAGACTTAAAAATTATTTTTGGAAGACAGTTTGCAAACTATTAGTAGAGAATACTAAGAAGAAGCTTTTTGGGGTGGATTTGTTTAAACAGGCCCCTAACTGATGGGAGAATGGCTGTTTTCATGTTCCTTGAGAACCGTTGTCTTTTAATAGAGACAGCATCGATTCTGGAGTCAGAAGACTAGATTGGGTCTCAACTCTGACACCAGGTTTGTGGCTTTGGACAAGTTATTTTATCTCTACGCCTCAGTTCTAATTCTGAGAAGTGAGATAAGTATCATATTAAAATCTACTTCCTGGTGTCAGGAAGAGTAGATGAATTAATGCACATTTATGTACTTGGCCTTCTTTGCGCTTAAGCGTTCAGTAAATAGTCTTACAAAAATGATGACACCTGTTTGATATTAGTGAAGGGTTAATGAGAAAAGATCAAATTGTGCTTGAATGTTATTTTTTTAAAGCGTATTCTGTGAATAATATTTCTCTAGAAAGCATTTTGCTAATGTTGTCTATGTTTAGCTATTTAATAAAAAGTTATATTTTTATTTTTAAAAGGAAAAAAAGTGAACGTTTTGTGTGTCATAAGAAAGGCACCCCTGGCCTATGCCTTTTGATATGGGTCATGAGATTTATTTTTTGATTTTATTTTATTTTTGAAACAGAGTTTTGCTCTGTTGCCCAGGCTGGAGTGCAGCAGTACAATCTCGGCTACCTGCAACCTCTGCCTCCCAGGCTCAGGCAATTCTCCTGCTTCAGCCTCCTGAGTAGCTGGGATTACAGGCATGAACCACCATGCCCAGCTAATTTTGTATTTTTAGTAGAGACGGGGGTTTTGCCATATTGGCCAGGCTGGTCTCAAACTCCTGACCTCAGGTGATCCACTCGCTTTAGCCTCCCAAAGTGCTGAGATTACGGGTGTGAGCCACCACACCCAGTCAATTTTTTTTTTTTTTTTTAATTATAATAAAATACACATGACATAAAACTTACTAACTTGGCGGCTGTGGTGGCTCACACCTGTAAGTCCAGCACTTTGGGAGGCTGAGGTGGGTGGATCATGAGGTCAGGAGATCAAGATCAGCCTGGCCAACATGGTGAAATCCCATCTCTACTAAAAATACAAAAAATTAGCTGGGCGTGGTGGTGCATGTCTCTAGTCCCAGCTACTCAGGAGGCTGAGGCAGAAGAACCACTTGAACCTGGGAGGCGGAGGTTGCAGTGAGCCGAGATTGTGCCACTGCACTGCACTCCAGCCTGGGTGATAGAGTAAGACTCTGTCTCACAAAAACAAAAACAAAAAAAACCAAAAAAACAAAAACATTTACTACCTCAAGCATTTTAAAGTGTATAGCTAAATGGTAGCAACAACATTCACATTGTTGTGTAACCATCACCAATCTATCTCCAGAACTCTTTTCATCTTGCAAAACTGAAACTCTCTACCCATTAAACCATAACTCAGCCAGGTGCTGCACACCTGGGAGGTTGAGGCAGGAGGGTCCCTTGAGCTCAGGAGTTCAGGATCAGCCTGGGTAACATAGTGAGACCTCATCTCTACAAAAAAGTCTAAAAATTAGCCAGGTGTGGTGGCACATGCCTATAATCTCAGCTACTTGGGAGGCTGAGGTGGGAGGATCACTTGGACCCAGGAGGTTGATGCTGCATTGAGCTGTGATTGTACCACTGCACTCCAGCCTGGGTGATAAAGTGAGACCCTGCCTCAAAAATAAAATAAAATAAACAGTAACTCCCCATCCTTCTCTTTGGCAATCACCATCCTACTTTTGGTCTCTAGGAATTGACTCTTCTAGGTAACTCATATAAGTGGATTCATACAGCATTTGTCTTCATTTAAGATAATGTCCTCAAGGTTCATGCACATTGTAGCATGTGTTGTGTTGCCCAGGGTGGTCTTGAACTCCTGGCTTTAAGCTATTCTCCTATCTCAGCCTTCCCAGCAGCTGGGACTACAGGTGTGCACCACCATACCCAGCTAGAATTTCCCTGCTTTTTGTTTGTTTGTTTCGAGATGGAGTTTTGCTCTTATTGTCCAGGCTGGAGGGCAATGGTGCAATCTCGGCTCACTGCAACCTCTGCCTACTGGGTTCAAGCGATTCTCCTGCCTCAGCCTCCTGAATAGCTGGGACTACAGACATGCATTACTACTCTCAGCTAATTTTTGTATTTTTAGCAGAGATGAGGTTTCACCATGTTGATCAGGCTGGTCTCAAACTCCTGACCTCAGGTAATCCACCTGCCTCGGCATCCCAAAGTGCTGGGATTACAGGCATGAGCTACCATGCCCAGCCTGTTTGTTTGTTTTTTTTGTTATTTTTTGAGACAGGATCTGGCTCTGTCACCCAGAATGGAGTACAGTGATGTGATCTTGGCTCACTGGAACCTCTGCCCCTCAAGCTCAAGCCATCCTCCTACCTCAGCCTCCTGAGTAGCTGGGACTACAGGTGTGCGTCACCATGACTGGTTAATTTTTGTAATTTTTGTAGAGACAAAGTCTCACTTTGTTGCCCAGGATGCTGGACTTGAACTCCTGAGCTCAAGCGATCTGCCTGCCTTGGCCTCCCGAAGTGCTGGAATTACAGGTGTGAACCACCACACCCGACCATAGAATTTCTTTACTTTTTGGCCAGGCATGTTGGCTCACACCTGTAATCCCAGCGGTTTAGGAGGCCGAGGTGGGCGGATCACTTGAGGTCAGGAGTTCGAGACCAGCTTGGCCAACATGGTGAAACCCCATCCCTACTAAAAGTATAAAAATTAGCCAGGCATAGTGGCAGATGCCTGTGATCCAGCTACTCGGGAGGCTGAGGTGGGAGAATTGATTGAATCTGGGAGGTAAAGGTTGCAGTGAGCCGAGATAGTGCCACTGTACTCTAGCCGGCGTGACAAAGCGAGACTCTGTCCCAAAAAAAAAAAAAAAAAAAAACCTTTATTTTTAAGAAAAAGGGGGGTTTCACAGTTTGGCAAAAAAAAAAAAAAAAAAAAAGAAAAATTTTTTTGTATGTATAGACCACATTTTGTTTATTTGTTTATTCATTCATCTGTGGATGGACAGTTGGGTTGATGGACAGCTGGCCATTGAGAATAATGCTATGGACAGGGTGTACAGATATCTCCTAGAGGCCCTGCTTTCCATTCTTTTAGGTATATACCTGGAAGTGGAATCGCTGACAAATAGTTCTATTATTAGTTTTTCAAGGAACCACCATGCTGTTTTTCACAGCAGCTGAACTATTTTCCATTTCCACCAACAATGTACAAGGGTTCCAATTTCTCCACATCCTGGCCAATACTTGTTATTTTCTGTTTTTTTGACAGTAGCCAACCGGATGGATGCAAGATAGTATCTCATTGTGGTTTTCGATTTGCATTTCCCTAATGACCAGTGATGTTGAGCATATTTTCATGTTTTTTTTGGCCATTTATATATGGGTTGTGAGTTCTTGATTAGACAGTGCTATATGATGATGCTATACTTAGTTGTAGGAAATGTCCCTAATGGGGCAAAATGCTATGTTTTACATCTCTAGAGACAGGAAGTAGATTGGTGGTTGCCTAGGGCTGTGGCAAAATGAGAGTGACTACTAATGGGCAGGGGCCGCTTTCTGCAAATGGTAAAACGTAGTGAATTAGATGGTGGTAGTGATGACAATACAATTCTAGGAACATACTAAAAACCATTGAATTGTACACTTTGAATGGGTGAATTTTATGTTCTCTAATGTCTCAATAAAGCTGCTGTAATATGCTTTTTTTTGAAAATAGACCTAAAATAGTAGCAGTGATGCTAGGTAGCAAAGGTTGCCACTTCATTGGCCAACTTTACCCAGTAGGAGGGAATGTTCCACATTTTTGGTGAATTTACAACCGAGAGGTTCTCTCCTTGGAAAATCTGGAGGAGTGCCCCCTTGCAAGCTCACTTTCTGGACCAGTGAGAAAGATCAGTGACTAATAAAGCTAGAGGAAAGACCACAAATGATTTGAGTTTAGAGGTGCTAGAAACGCATTTTAGTCGAGTTTGGGGTAGAAGGTGTCCAAGTCCCTTTCCAACAGTGATACTGTCAGAAACCTCAGGTGTTACCGAAGAGAACATCGCCCCTTCACACCTCCTCTCTGTTCTTTTCAAAATGAGGAAAGGGCTGGGCGCCATGGCTCATGCCTGTAATCCCAGCAGTTTGAGAGGCTGCCAGTGGATCACCTGAGGTCAGGAGTTCCAGACCAGCCTGGCCAACATGGCGAAACCCCGTCTCTACTGAAAATACAAAAATTAGGCGGGCGCAGTAGATTACACCTGTAATCCCAGCACTTTGGGAGGCCAAGGCGGGCAGATCACGAGGTCAAGAGATCGAGACCATCCTGGTCAACATGGTGAAACCCCATCTACTAAAAATACAAAAATTTGCTAGGCGTGGTGGCGCATGCCTGCAGTCCCAGCTACTTGGGAGGCTGAGGCATTAGAATTACTTGAAGCCAGGAGGCAGAGGTTGCAGTGAGCCAAGATCATACCACTGAACTCCAGCCTGGGTAACAGAGTGAGAGTCTGTCACAAAACAAACAAACAAACAAACAAACAAACAAACAAACAAACAGAATGAGGAAATGGATCCAGAGAGAGGAAATGACTGGGCCTAGGTGCATGGCCAATTAGTAGCAGAGCCAGAGCTTCTAGCTCTCTTGCCTGGGCAACTTCATTCAAGCTCCACGCATCCAATCTAGTCCAGCCAACAGCCTCTGTCGCCAGAACATCAGCTGCTGAGGAGGAGTGGGGATGACGGATACCAACTGCAGCCTCTCCAGAGGGCTTCTGTCCATGCGCACTGCAAATGTCTGACTTTCCCCACATGTGGTTCCGGCAGCTTTCGTTGGAGCAGCATTCTCTCCTGTTTGCACTCAGCTGCAACCCCCTTCCTGCACCATCTGGAACGCGGCTAGGGCTCTCCATCACTTTGCCCACCCCCTCCGCCATGTTCTGCTGAGTGTGGGCCCACACCAACGCAGATCTCCTAAGTACAGAGAGTTCTCCTTTTATTTGTTTCTGATTGCTCAGGGAGGAAAAAATGTTGCTTCTCAAGCTTCAGAATCTTTGCACATAAGTAGTGACAACTAAGAACAAATTTGCAAAATCTTCCCCTTGGTCTGAACTACAGGCCTCCTCTGCCTACACACGGTCCCTGGCCCAGACCTGCATCAGGGACAAGGTTAGTGGTTTAAAGGGGTTTGATCCCTGGGCTACAAGGGGGGCGATTCTGTCCCCTCAGCCTCATAGACTGCTCCTCTGCCACAGCCCTGATCTTATTCTCTGACGTCAGGAGTCCTAGAGAGCTCTACATAATCTTGGAAAGTCTGGCCTGTAACTCAGTCCTTCTGCAAAGGGGGGATGCTCCATCCCCTCTCCTCTCCAACCCCTTCTTCTTCTCCTTCTCCTTCCTCTTCTTTTGTTTTTTGAGATGCTGTCTCACTCTGTTGCCCTGGCTGGAGTGCAGTGGTGCTATCTCTGCCTCCCGGGTTCAAGCGATTTTCCTGCCTCAGCCTCCCGAGTAGATGGGACTACAGACGTGCGCCACTACACCGGGCTAATTTTTGTATTTTTAGTAGAGATGGGGTTTAACCACCTTGGCCAGGCTGGTCTTGAACTCCAGACCTCAAGTGATCCACCCACCTTGGCCTCCCAAAGTGCTGCGATTACAGATGTGAGCCACTGCGCCTGGCCTGACCCCACCATCTTTTCCTCTCCTTTCCTTCTTGCTCCTCCCTCCCTCCCTCCCTCCCTCCCTCCCTCCCTCCCTCCCTCCCTTCCTTCCTTCCTTCCTTCCTTCCTTCCTTCCTTCCTTTTGTTCTTCTTCTTTTTCTCCTCCTCCTCCTTCTTCTTTTTTTGAGACAGGGTATTGTTTTGTCACCCAGGCTGGAGTGCAGTGGTACAGTCATAGCTTACCACAACATTAACCTCCTGGGCTCAAGCAATCCTCCAACCTCAGCCTCCTGAGTAGCTGGGACTACAGGTGTACACTATGACGCCCAACTAACGTTTTGTTTATTTTCGTGGAGATGGGGTCTCACTATGTTGCCCAGGCTGGCATCTTCTTTTCATCTCCAGATTTTCTCACCCTTGTGAGCAAACATCATCCAGTTACTATCCATGGGTAACGCTGTCTCAAAGATGTGGCTATTTTCCGCATGCAGCTATGATCATACAGTTAGCTCGTTCATTTCATTTGGAATACAAACCATCTGGCAATGTCTCGGACCAGAAACCAGCTGGAGAAGTTAGGGTGTTCAGGCAGAAATCTCTTTCTCTTTATGTTACTCATGAAGGTGGAAATGAAAGGGTTTTGTTGCCTCTTGGCGCAGGGTGTGACGGGAGCAATGCACACGGAGGTGTCCCTGGTAGTGGCACTGGCATTCAAAGGGAGAGAAATTCCAGGCAAGGTGTCACCCAGGAGAAACGGGCATAGGTGCTCAGCCCAGTGTTTTTTGTTTTTTGTTTTTCACCTGGAGCTCCTCTTTATGACGATGAACACAGATTCAGGATATGTAGGAAGGGCGTCCCCACAGCCTTCCCTGTCTTTGCCATGAATCTTCCTGCATCGGCCCCTGTATTTGCATTTTTTTTTTTTTTTTTTTTTTTTTTGAGATGAAGTCTCACTCTGT
>NC_045450.1:4129204-4154823 GCF_002776525.5 Piliocolobus tephrosceles | reverse complement strand
TGGGGGTTTCACCATGTTGGCCAGGCTGGTCTTGAACTCCTGACCTCAGGTGATCTGCCCACCTCGGCCTCCCAAAGTGCTGGGATGACAGGCGTGAGCCACCGTGCCTGGGCTGGCCTATTTATTTGACTAAGAAAGGGTCTAAGAAGCAGCTATGCAGCAATTGTCTCCAGTTTGTAATCAGGAACCACCTATCCCAGCCTCTGACCTCTGTTCTGGTCATACCCAATTAGTCCGTAGTTCCCCATATCTCCTCTAGCCTCCATTTGGTAAACACGGTTCCAAGGTCCAAGACCTTGTCTCTACAAAAAACTAAAAATAAAAAAATTATCCAGGCACTTGTGCCTGTAGTCCTAGCTACTCGGGAGACTGAGGTGGGAGGATTGCTTGAGCCCAGAAGCTCAAGGTTGCTGTGAGCTGTGATCATTGCACTGCACTCCAACCTGGGCGACAGAGTGAGACTGTCTCAAAAAAAGAAAAAAATATATGGTTCCATCTGATTGGATTCCCTTTGCTGTCTCAGCTCTTTGCCCAGCTGAGTAAGACCTGTTGTACTGCAACACTGTCATCTGGGAAGCTGGATTTGTTGGCTCTCTTCTGTGCTGCATTTTCCCCTGCCTACCTTCTTCAAAGCTTTTATCTCTTAGCTGGGTGTGGTAGCGTGCACCTATAGTCCCAGATACTCAGGAGGCTGAGACAGGAGAATTGCTTGAACCTGGGAGGCGGAGGTTGCAGTGAGCTGAGATCGCGCTACTGCACTCCAGCCTTGGTGACAGAGCGAGACTCTGTCTCAAAAAAAAAAAAAAAGCCTTTAAAAAAATTATTATACTTTAAGTTCTGGGATACATGTGCAGAATGTGCAGGTTTGTTGCACAGGTATACACATGCCATAGTGGTTTGCTGCACCCATCAACCTGTCATCTACATTAGGTATTTCTCCTAATGCTATCCCTCCCCTAGCCCCTCACCCCCCGATAGACTGTGGTATGTGATGTTCCCCTCACTGTGTCCATGTGTTCTCATTGTTCAACTCCCACTTATGAGTGAGAACATGTGGTGTTCAGTTTTCTGTTCCTGTGTTAGTTTGCTGAGAATTATGGTTTCCAGCTTCATCCATGTCCCTGCAAAGGACATGAACTCATCCTTTTTTATGGCTGCATAGTATTCCATGGTGTATATGTGCCACATTTTCTTTATCCAGTCTGTCATTGATGGGCATTTGGGTTGGTTCCAAGTCTTTGCTATTGTGAACAGCGCTGCAATATACATACGTGTGCATGTGTCTTTTTTTTTTTTTTTTTTGAGACGGAGTCTTGCTCTGTCGCCCAGGCTGGAGTGCAGTGGCTCAATCTCAGCTCACTGCAAGCTCCACCTCCCGGGTTTACGCCATTCTCCTGCCGCAGCCTCCCGAGTAGCTGGGACTACAGGCGCCGCAACCATGCCCGGCTAGTTTTTTTTGTATTTTAGTAGAGACGGGGTTTCACTGTGTTAGCCAGGATGGTCTCGATCTCCTGACCTCGTGATCCACCCATCTCAGCCTCCCAAAGTGCTGGGATTACAGGCGTGAGCCACCGTGACCGGCTGCATGTGTCTTTATAGTAGAATGATTTATGATCCTTTGGGTAATAAGGATTGCTGGGTCAAATGGTATTTCTGATTCTGGATCCTTGAGGATTCGCCACACTGTCTTCCACAATGTTTGAACTAATTTACGCTCCCACCAACACTGTAAAAGCATTCCTATTTCTCCACATCCTCTCCAGCATCTGTTGTTTCCTGACTTTTTAATGATCGCCATTCTAACTGGCATGAGATGGTATCCCATTGTGGTTTCAATTTGCATTTCTCTAATGACCAGTAATGATGATCTTAAAAAAAAAAAAAAGCTTTTATCTTCTTGTGTTGCAACTACCTGTTGACAAGTCTCTGTCCCCCACTAGATTCTGGGCTCTCTGATGGCAGGGGTGTTGATATGAATCATGGTCTTAGCTCCATTCCTGTCATTTGCTGGGTGAATGAATGAATGGAATGGCAAATGCACCCATGTTTGCCAAACATGCATGTGCATTCCAACCCTTTCTGATCGAATGAAATCTCCAGAGGGAAATGTATGTACTTGAGGTGTTGAGAAGGGGACTGTGTAGGGCAGATGTGTGAATTGAATTTCCACTGATTCTGTGGGGTGCTAGTTTCCCACTGCCGCTGTAACAAGTTATGCAAATGGAATGGCTCAAAACAAAAAATGAGGCTGGGCATGGTGGCCCATGCCTGTAATTCCAGCACTTTGGCAGGCCCAGGCAGGTGGATTACCTCAGGTCAGAAGTTCCAGACCAGGCTGGCCAACATGGTAAAACCCCATCTCTACTAAAAATACAAACATTTGCTGGGCATACTGGAGGGTGCCTGTAATCCCAGCTACGTGGGAGGCTGAGGCAGATGAATCACTTGAACCTGGGGGGCAGAGGTTGAAGTGAACTGAGATCACGCCACTGCACTCCAGCCTGGGCAATAGAGTGAGACTCCATCTCAAACAACAACAACAACAACAACAAAAAACCACACATTCGTTTGTTGTTCTGCAGTTCTGAAGCTCAGAAGTCTGAAGTGAGTCTTAAAAAATGGAGCTAGGCCGGGTGCGGTGGCTCAAGCCTGTAATCCCAAAACTTTGGGAGGCCAAGACGGGCGGATCACGAGGTCAGGAGATCGAGACCATCCTGGCAAACACGGTGAAACCCCGTCTCTACTGAAAAAAATACAAAAAAACTAGCCGGGTGAGGTGGTGGGCGCCTGTAGTCCCACCTACTTGGGAGGCTGAGGCAGGAGAATGGCGTAAACCAGGGAGGCGGAGCTTGCAGTGAGCTGAGATCCGGCCACTGTACTCCAGCCTGGGTGACAGAGCCAGACTCCGTCTCAAAAAAAAAAAAAAAAAAAAAAAACAATGGAGCTAAAATCAAGGTGTCTGCAGGTCTATTCTCCTTCTGGAGGCTTCAGAGAGAATCAGTCTCCTTGCCTTTGCAGCTTCTAGAGTCTGCCTGCATTTCTTGGCTCATGGCCCCTTCCTCACATGGCTCCAGTCTCTTGCTGGAACTCACTCTGCTCTCCTGCCTCCCACTTATAAGTGCCCTTGTGATTAAATTGGGCCCAGTTGAATAACGCAGGCTGATCTCTCAAGATCCTTAACTTGATCTCACATCTGCAAAGTCCCTTTGACCATATAAGGTGACATCTTCACAGGTTTTGGGGATTGGAAGTTGGACATCTCTAAGGAGGAAGTTGTCCAGTTTACCACATTCAGAAAGCTCCTGACATGGCTTCCTATTTTATTTTATTTTATTTTATTTTTTTAGACAGAGTCTCTCTCTGTCACCCAGGCTGGAGTGCAGTGGCGTGATCTCGGCTCACTGCAACCTCCAGTTCCTGGGTTCAAGTGACTTTCCTGCCTCAGCCTCCTGAGTAGCTGGGATTACAGGTGCCCACCACCACACCCAGCTAGTATTTTGTTTTTATTTTTATTTTTATTTTTTGAGATGGAGTCTCGTTCTATCGCCCAGGCTGGAGTACAGTGGCGTGATCTTGGCTCACTCTGCAAGCTCCGCCTCCCGGGTTCACGCCATTCTCCTGCCTCAGCCTCCAGAGTAGCCGGGACTACAGGCACCCGCCACCATGCCCAGCTAATTTTTTGCATTTTTAGTAGAGACAGGGTTTCACTGTGTTAGCCAGGATGTTCTCAATCTCCTGACGTCGTGATCCGCCCGCCTCGGCCTCCCAAAGTTCTGGGATTATAGGCGTGAGCCACCACGCCCTGCCTGATCAGTTTTTGTTTTCGGCATGTGCTCTGCTGCCCTGCCCCACCCTCACAAACCACAGGAATGAGGTCTCCAGTGCTGTACACAGGGGTTTGCAACCACTAGATGTCTACTAGGTCGAGTTGCATGAAAATGCCATGATTTGGCTGTTTTTTGTTTTTTTTTCCAAGACGGAGTCTTGCCCTGCCACCTAGGCTGGAGTACGGTGGCACGATCTTGGCTCACTGCAACCTCCACCTCCCAGGTTCAAGTGATTCTCCTGCCTCAGCCTCCTGAGTAGCTGGGACTACAGACACATGCCACCATGTCTGGCTAATTTTTGTATTTTCAGTAGAGACGGGCTTTTGCTATGTTGGCCAGGCTGGTCTTGAACTCCTGACTTGAGGTGATCCACCTGTCTTGGCCTCCCAAAGTGCTGGGATTACAGGCTTGCAGGCTTGGGCCACCACACCCATCCTTTTTTTTTTTTTTTTTTTTGGAGACGGAGTCTAGCTCTGTTGCCCAGGCTGGAGTGCAATGGCATGATCTCGGCTCACTGTAACTTCCAGATTTAAGCAATTCTCCTGCCTCAGCCTCCCAAGTAGCTGGGATTACAGGTGTGTGCCACCACGCCCTGCTAATTTTTGTATTTTTGGTAGAGACCGGGTTTCACCATGTTGGCCAGGCTGGTCTTGATCTCCTGACTTTGATCTGCCCGCCTCGGCCTCCCAAAGTGCTGGGATTACTGGCATGAGCCACTGCACCTGGCCGATTTGACTGTTTTTAACCTACATAATGCTACGTATCTTTGGACAAGGAGACATGGTATTCATTGCTGAGGTGTCCTGACCCGGGGCCTTGGCCAGAGGCCTCCTTCCTGGTGCTGGAGTCCCTGTGCACTACCGCACTTCACATCCCATCCCTCACCGCTCCTGGACACTGCCTCCGTTCTGGCCGAAAACAAACTGTTTTTGAAATGTGAAATCAGATGTCAGTGTACTGATTCACATTGAGAAATAGAACCCCCAGACTAACCAGATATCATCTCTCTCGGAGCAGGAAAATCTACCCTGGAGGTCAATTTGCCATGACGAAGTTGCTCTGTAAGAAACTCCCAGGACGCATGCTCAGACTCAGGGGTCTGCGCAGGGCTGGGCCAGCCTGAAGCAGACGGGCTGCAGCCCCGCAGGGTCCCGTCTTCAGCAAGGAGGACAGGGTGACAGCTAGGTCGTCTTCGCAGGACCGAATGTGCCCTGTTGCAGATCATGAGAACTGATTGGTGAGCATACCAGATAATCTCAGGGTTGTGGGGTGATCCTGGGCACAGCTTGGTCCCTATGGAGAGCAGTTTGCAGCCTATTGGGGATACCTGTGGTGTATGACTACGTGATTTTTCACCCCTGAGATAACTCATGCTGGCCCTCCTTCCCTCCCTGTCTCCCTGCCCTTCTTCCTGTGTTCTGTCTTTATTCCTTTCCTTTGGGGGCTGTTTTTTTTTTTCTAATTGTAATTTACTCACAATAAAATGGATATTATATATTTTTAATTTTTATTTGTTTTTGTTATTTTATTTTATTTTTGAGACAGAGTCTCACTCTGTAGCCCAGGCTGGAGTGCAGTGGCGCAATCTCGGCTCACTGAAACCTCTGCGTCCCGGGTTCAAGCGACTCTCCTGCCTCAGCCTTCCGAGTAGCTGGGATTACAGGCACCCACCGCTTTGTATTTTTAGTAGAGACAGAGTTTCACCATGTTGTCCAGGCTGGCCTTGAACTCCTGACCTCAGGTGATCTGCCCGCCTCGGCCTCCCAAAGTGCTGGGATCACAGGTGTGAGCCACTATGCCCGGCCTTATTTTATTTTATTTTTTTTGAGACGGATTCTCGCTCTGTCGCCTGGGCTGGAGTGCAGTGGCCGGATCTCAGCTCACTGCAAGCTCCGCCTTCCGGGTTTACACCATTCTTCTGCTTCAGCCTCCCGAGTAGCTGAGACTACAGGCGCCTGCCACCTCGCCTGGCTAGTGTTTTGTATTTTTTTTTTAGTGGAGATGGGGGTTTCACCATGTTAGCCAGGATGGTCTCGATCTCCTGACCTCGAGATCCACCCGTCTCGGCCTCCCAAAGTGCTGGGATTACAGGCTTGAGCCACCGCGCCCGGCCTATTTTATTTTTTGACATGACGTCTCACCTTGTCACCCAGGCTGGAGTGCAGTGGCGTGATCTCAGCCCACTGCAACTTCTGCCTCCCAGATTCAAGTGATTCTCCTGCCTCAGCCTCCCAAGTAGCTAGGATTACAGGTGTGTGCTACCATCCCTGGCTAATTTTTGTATTTTTAATAGAGATGGGGTTTCATCATATTGCCCAGGCTGGTCTCAAACTCCTGGCCTCAAGTGATCCACCTGCCTCGGCCTCTCAAAGTGCTGGGATTACAGGTGTGAGCAACCATGCCTGGGCTATATATAATATTTTAGGGATGGGGTCTTGCTATGTTGCCCAGGCTGAAGTGCGGTGGCTACTCACAGGCGTGATCACAGCTCACTACAGTCTCTAACTCCTAGACTCAAGTGATCCTTGATTTGTAGGCTAAAATGCACATATTTAAAAGGTACAGCTCAAAACGTTTTAACAAGTGTGTAGACGCATGTAACTCCCATGTCAATCAAGATGTAAAATATCTCCATCACTCCAGAAGGTTCCCTTGTACCTTTTCCAGTCAAGCCCCTTCCCAGATGTCCACCTACTGAAATGATAAATGAATAAATGAGCATAACACTGTCTATCAATACAACAGAATATGATTGAGATATAAACAGAAGGATATCGTGACACATGCTACAGCATGGAGGAACCTTGAAAACATGATGCTGAGTGAAAGAAGCCAGTCACTAAGGGTCACATGTTGTATGATTTTTTTTTTTTTTTTGGGAGATGGAGTCTCACTCTGTTGCCAGGCTGAAGTGCACGGGTTGGGATCTTGGCCTGCTGCAACCTCTGCCTCCCGAGTTCAAGTCGTCCTCCTGCCTCAGCTTCCCGAGTAGCTGGGATTACAGGCATGCACCACCACACTCAGCTAATTTTTATATTTTTAGTAGAGATAGGGTTTCACCATGTTGGCCAGGCTGGTGTCAAACTCTTGACCTCAGGTTATCAGTCTGTCTTGGCCTCCCAAAGTGCTGGGATTATAGGTGTGAGCCATCACGCCCTGCTTTTTTTTTTTTTTTGAGACAGGGTCTTGCTTTATCGCCCAGGCTGGAATGCAGTGACATGATCATAGCTCACTGCAACCTTGACCTCCTGGGCTCAAGCAATCCTCCTGGCTCAGCCTCTCAAGTAGCTGGGACTACAGGCGCACACCACCATGCCTGGCTAAGTATTTTTGTATTTGTTGCAGAGATTTTTTTTTTTTTTTTTTTTTTTTTTTTAGTCGGAGTCTTGCTCTGTCACCCAGGCTGGAGCGCAATGGCATGATCTCGGCTCACTGTAACATCTGCCTCCCAGGTTCAAGCAATTCTCCTGCCTCAGCCTCCTGAGTAGCTGGGATTACAGGTGTGTGCCACCGTGCCATGCTTATTTTTGTATTTTTAGTAGAGAAAGGGTTTCTCCACGTTGGCCAGGGTGTTCTCAAACACCTGACTTCAGGTGATCCACCTGCCTTGGCCTCCCACAATGTTGGGATTACAAGTGTGAGCCACCTCGCCCAGCCGAGATTTGTATTTTTGTAGAGACATGGGGTTTCGCCGTTTTGCCCAAGCTGGTCTTGAACTCCTGGGCTTAAGCGATCCACCTGCCTTGGCCTCCTAAAGTGCTGAGATTATAGGCATGAGCCATTGCACCTGGCCTAAAAGGGTGAATTTTATGGTATGTGAAATGTATCTTAAGAAAGCTGTTATTTTGTTTTATTATGTATTTATTTAAAGAGATGGGGATCTCACTATGTTGGCCAGGTTAGGCTTAAATTCTTGTCCTTCTGCCTCAGCCTGTCAAAGTGCTAGGATTATAGGCATGAGCCACCGTGCCTGGCCAAAGCTGTTATTTTTTAAGAAAATATTGAACATCGTCATCATTCCTGAAAATGCCTTCACAATGTGTCCCAGTCAGTCCCCATGTGCCAGAGCCTGCCATTTTTCTGTTTTTTTTCTTTTCCACATTGATTCATGGTGCTTGTTCCCAAACTCCGTATAGTTGGAAACATATGTTAGGTACTCATTTACTCCGTCGCCCAGGCTGGAGTGCAGTGGCACGTTCTCGGCTCACTGCAACCTCTGCCTCCCAGGTTCAAGCAACTCTTGTGCCTCAGCCTCCCTAGTAGCTGGGACTACAGGCATGTGTCACCATGCCCAGCTAATTTTGTATTTTTTAGTGGAGATGAGGTTTCACCATGTTGGCTAGGTTGGTCTCAAACTCCTGACCTTAGGTAATCTGCCCATCTTGGCCTCCCAAAGTACTGGGATTACAGGTGTGAGCCACCATGCCCCGCCTAGCGTTATGTCTTTGAGATTTGTCTGTGTCATTGTGATAGTACCTTTTGCCTTTCCCACCACCTAAATATGTGACTTTACCACAGTTTATCCATTTTCTTATAAACAGACACTAGGGGCCACTTCTGTTTTTTGACTATTACAAATAATTTTGCACAAGGCTTTTCATGGACATTTGAAATGGAGTTGCTGAAAAAACGAAATCGCTGGGTCATAAGATTGTACTTTTTAGTTTAATAAAGAAACCAGGTTGGGCACAGTGGTTCACCTGCCTCTTTGGGAGGTTGAGACAGGAGGATTGCTTGAGCCCGGGAATTCAAGGCCAGCCTGGGCAACATCATGGGATGCCATCTCTACAAAACACAGAAAGGGGGGGTGCGATGGCTCACGCCTGTAATTCCAGCACTTTGGGAGGCCGAGACAGACTGATCACCTGCGGTCAGGAGTTTGAGACTAGCCTGGCCAACATGGTGAAACCCCGTCTCTACTAAAAATACAAAAATTAGCTGAGTGTGGTGATGTGCGCCTGTACTTCCAGCTACCTGGGAGGCTGAGGCAGGAGAATAGCCTGGACCCAGGAGGTGGAGGTTGCAGTGATCCAAGATCATGCTACTGCACTCCAGCCTGTGCAACAGAGCAAGACTCCATCTCAAAAAAAAAAAAAAAAAGAAAAGAGAAAGAAAACTTTAGCTGGGCCTGGTGTCACGTGCCTATAGTCCCAGCTACTTGGGAAGCTTAGACAGGTGGATGGCTTGAGGCCAGGAGGTTGAGGCTGCAGTGAGCAGTGATTGCACCATCACACTCCAGCCTGGGCAACAGAAAGAGACCCTGTCTCAAAAAAAAAAAGAGAGAGAGACTGATAAGACGGTTTTCCAAAGCAGTTTTTGTTTTGTTTTGTTTTTGAGACGGAGTCTCTCTCTGTCGCCAGGCTACAGTGCAGTGGCACGATCTTGGCTCACTGCAGTCTTCGCCTCTCAAGTTCAAGCAATTCTCCTTCCTCAGCCTCCAGAGTAGCTGGGACTACAGGCACCTGCCACCACGCCCGGCTAATTTTTTTTTAGTAGAGATGGGGTTTCACCATGTTTGCCAGGATGGTCTTATCTCCTGACCTCACGATCCACCCACCTCAGCCTCCCAAAGTGCTGGGATTACAGGCGTGAGCCACCGCGCCCGGCCCAAAGCGGTTTTATTATTTTACACTCCCATCAACATATGACGGTTCTAGTTACTCCATATTTTTGCCAACATTTGATGGTGTCAGTCTGCTTAATTGTAGTCATTCTGGTGACTGTATTCAAAATGTAAAATTTTGATGAATTTGTTTATTCATTTTTTACAGAATGCTTTTTGTGTTTTACCTTAGAAATATTTGCCCATCTCAAAGTCGTGAAGATACTTTCCTATGTTTTCTTTTAGATGCTTTATGAATTTAAATTTTTATTTGGGTCTTGGATCCATTTCAATTTAAGTTTTTAGTGTGACGTAAGGAGTTGAGGTTCGTTTGTTTTCCTTACAAATAGACAATTTGTTTTTCCTTACAAATAGACAATTATTCTAGCCCATTTGTTGAAAGGGTTTTCTTTCTCCATTGAATTACCTTGGTACATTTGTTGAGAATCAGTTGGCCGTATTTATGTAGGTCTATTTTTGGACTCTGTTTTCTGCTCCATTGATTCTATTTTGTGTATCCTAATGCCACTACCAAATGGTCTTAGCTACTGCTATTTATAGTAGGCCTTCAAATCAGCCAGTGTAAGTCCTCTGAATTTTTTCCTTATTGGGATTATTTTGGCTATTCTAGATCCTTTTCCTTTCCACTTACATTTTAGAATCTGCTTGCCAATTTCTAAAAAAAGTGTTTTTTTTTTATTTTTATTTTTTTTATTTTTATGAGAGAGGGTCTTTTTCTGTCACCCAGGCTGGAGTGCAGTGGCATGATCGTAGTCACTGCAGCTTCAACCTCCTGGGCTCAAGCAATCCTCCCACCTCAGTCTCCTGAGTAGCTGGGACTATAGGCACATTCCACCATGACTGGTTAATACTTCTATTTTTTTGTAGAGATGAGGTTTTGTCATGTTGCCTAGGCTGGTCTCAAACTCCTGAGCTCAAGTGATCCTTCTGCTTTGGCCTTGCCGGGCTGCCTTCCGGAATTTTACTTAGGATTACATTGAGTCTATAGATCAATTTGAGACAATTGACCCTCACAGTATTGAATCTTCCAGTCCATGAACATGGTACATTTCTTCATTTATTTAGATTTTCTTTAATTTCTTTCAACAATGTGTTACAGCTTTCAGTGGAGAAGATTTGCATGTCTTTTATTAAATTTATTCCCAAATAGCATTTTTTATTTTAATGAAGGAAACTGGAAGCCCCAGAGAGGTGAAGGTGAAATGGTAGATGGACAATTATGGGGCTGATATTTGGGGTTGGAGCTCGATTCAGCACCCAAAATGATCACCGTCAAGAAGCAGCTGGTGATGTGGGGTGATTCTCACTTTGTCCTCTCCGTGTGGATGTCACAATCAAGCCACTTTGCTGTCTGGGGGACATGACAGCTAGGAAGGCTGTGTTCCATTGCAGCGAACACCTTCTTGGTCCTCTCTTCTCGACTCTGGGTGTCCCACACCGGTCAGCCACAGGCTGGCTGTGCTTACAGTCCCCTCCTGAGAGAAGCTTCAGTGTCTCCAGCTTCTGATGCACATTGTCAGGCTTTCCCCTGAGCAACAGTGGCCAGTGGCCTCCGTGAGACCCAGGCTTGGACAGCCCTGCCCTAGGGGACTAGAAAATGTAGTAACAACCACGGACTTGGTAGGAGAGGAGAAGCCAAGAAATGGATAAGAAGAGGCAGAGCATGAGAGGGGAGCTGAGTGCTTTAATGGCAGAGCACTGGGGAGGGGGCCCATGAATGGCAGTTGCCTGAGGGTCTACCAGACAGGCTGCTCTCCGAACAGCCTTGGGCTTCCAATGGACTTCTGGTTCTGGTGCCTGGTGGGGGGCCTCGCTTTCGTGGGACTCTTGCTTTCCCCAGAAGGCTTAGGTGTTTTGACTTTCCCAAGGCTCCTTTGAGGGCCGGCGCCCTGGCTAAGCTTCCCCTCTTCCTTATTCCACAAGCATCCCCACCGTGCTGCCCACCCACTGTGAGAACGGAAGCGGAATCGCTGCCGCTGTTATCCGGGAGTGCCACACTCACACGACTGTGACTGCTCTCGGGGCTCTCGTGTTCCCTCAGTTGGAAGCCTTTTGTTTTCTCTAGGTTACTAGGCTATGTCAATGTGCGGGTGCATACACAAAAATAATTGGGACAGCACACTTTGTCTTTACGGTTTTGTCACGCACAGGCAGAAGTCTTACTGATAATTTGGAGTGGGCCAATCAGAGGCATCCTGGATAGCGGGGAGTCTGAAAGGCAGGCCAGGCCAGGCAAGGCAGTTCACACCCGTCATCCCAGCACTTCAGGAGGCTGAGGTGGGAGGATCTTTTGAGCCCAGGAGTTTGAGACCAGCCTGGGCAACAAAGGGAGACCCCATTTCTATGAAAATTTGCTGGGGCTGGGTGTGGTGGCTCACGCCTGTAATCCCAGCTGAGGGACTTTGGGAGCTAAGGCAAATGGATTGTCTGAGCTCAGGAGTTCGAGACCAGGCTGGCCAACAAAGGGAAACCCCGTCTCTACTAAAAATACAAAGATTAGCCGGGTGTGGTGGCGCATGCCTGTAACCCCAGCTACTCGGGAGGCTGAGGCAGGAGAATCACTTGAACCCAGGAGGCGGAGGTTGCAGCGAGCCAAATTGCAGCACTGTACTCCAGCCTGGGTGACAAGAGCGAAACTCCACCCCCACCCCAACCAAAAAAAAAAATTAGCTGGACGTGATGGTGCATACCTGTGGTCCCAGCTACTTAGGAGGCTGAGGCAGGAGAATCTCTCCTTGTCCAGTAGGTTGAGACTGCAGTGAGCCACGTTCATGCTACTGCACTCCATCCTGGTTGACAGAGTGAGACCCTGATTAAAAAAAAAAATAATGGCCGGGCACGGTGGCTCAAGCCTGTAATCCCAGCACTTTGGGAGGCTGAGACGGGCAGATCACGAGGTCAGGAGATCGAGACCATCCTGGCTAACATGGTGAAACCCCGTCTGTACTAAAAAATAAAATAAAATAAAAAATAAAAAAGCCTGCAAGGAAGGCCTGGGAAAGCTGGGTTTCGCAGGACAGATGCTTGGGGAGCTTGCGAGACTGCCTTGAAGTAGAGGAGCATTTGCTCCCAATGCCATATGGGGAGGAGAGGAGCTTTCTAGGAGCTGTACAGTCATGGGACAGGCTTCCTGGCACTCTGATTTCTGTATCCCTGGAATAAACAAGCAGATGCTGACAGAGACGCCTGCATTGGGCAGGGTCATGAACTCTTCAAGATCCATTTGACACTGTTTCTAACACTTTACCATGAGTCAATTCATGAGCTCTCAAGAAAAGCTCTTCAGGGGAGGAGCCCCCCAGAATTAATTTTTTGTTTTTGGAGGCAGAGTCTCCCTCTGTCACCCAGGTGGAAGTGAATGCAGTGGTGGGGTCATGGTTCACTGCAGCCTTTACCCCCTAGGCTCAAGAGATCCTCCTTCTTCAGCCTCCCTGAGTAGTTGGGACTGCAGGCTTGTGGTCTGGTTAAGTATTATTTATTTATTTTTGAGACAGAGTCTCTCTGTTCCCCAGGCTGGAGTGCAGTGGCTAGATCTCGGCTAACTGCAGCCTCTGCCTCCTGGGTTCGAGCAATTCTCCTGCCTCAGCCTCCCAAGTAGCTGGAATTATAAGTGCCTGCCACCATGCCTGACTAATTTTTGTGTTTTTAGTAGAGACAGGGTTTCACCATGTTGGCCAGGCTGGTCTCAAACTCCTGAGCCCAAGTGATTCTCCCATCTCAGCCTCCCAAAGTATTGGGATTACAGGTGTGAGTCACCATGCCTGGTCTGGTTAAGTTTTTAAAAAATTGTATAGAGACAGAGTCTTGCTATATTGCCCAGGCTGATGTTGAACTCCTGGCCTCAAGTGATTCTCATACTTTGACCTGCCAAAGTTCTGGGATTCTAGGTGTCAGCTACCGTGCCCCAGAAAGACATTTTGTGTTTGTTTGTTTGTTTGTTTTTTGAGATGGAGTCTCATTCTGTCACCCAGGCTGGAGTGCAGTGGCGTGATCTCAGCTCACTATAACCTCTGCCACCCAGGTTCAAGAGATTCTTCTTTCTCAGTCTCCTGAGCAACTGGGGCCACAGGCACATGTCACCATGCCTGGCTAATTTTTTTTTTTTTTTTTGAGATGGAGTCTCGCTCAGACTGGAGTGCAGTGGCGCAATCTCGGCTCACTGCAAGCTCCACCTCCCAGGTTCACACCATTCTCCTGCCTCAGCCTCCCGAGTAGCTGGGACTACAGGCGTCCGCCACCACGCCTGGCTAATTTTTTGTATTTTTAGCAGAGATGGGGTTTCACCGTGTTAGCCAGGATGGTCTCGATCTCCTGACCTCAGGTGATCCACCCGCTTTGGCCTCCCAAAGTGCTGGGATTATAGGCATGAGCCACTGAGCCCAGCCCACGCCTGGTTAATTTTTGTATATATGTGTGTGTGTGTGTGTGTGTGTGTGTGTGTGTGTGTGTGTGTGTGTATTTAGAGATGGGTTCTCACTGTGTTGCCCAGACTAGTCTTGAACTCCTGGGCTCAAGTAGTTCTTCTGCCTTGGCCTCCTAAAGCACTGAGATGACAGGTGGGAGCCGCTGCACCCGGCCAATTTCACTTTAAGGGGTCCCATGCTGCTATATGAGAGGCAGCCAACATACCTGGCCTACCTGGCCTTCCTCTTCACCTTTGAAAATGACTTTCCACACTAGCCTGTAGACTACAGACGATTTCTCCAGGTGAACCTATTAATTGCAGAAGAGATTCCAGAAATCTCAAAAAAAAAAAAAAAAAAAAAAGAATTAAAAGTGAAATTGGTTGGCTGACACCTTGGAGCAGAGACTCTTATCATTTACCTCTTTTTAGTTGGACTGGAAAGTACAGGCCCTGCCCACAGCAGAAGCTCATCAATGTTTTTTGATGATCCAGTGAGTATCTTTTACAAATTACAGGATTCCTGAGACAGGCTATAAGATGAATGAACCTTGAGGACACTGTGGTAAGTGAAATAAGCCAGATACAAAAGGACAATATTGTGTAATTTCACTTACAGGAAGGACCTAGAATAATTAAACTGATGGAGACAGAAAATGGAATGATGTTTGTCAGGGAATGGGGAGGAGGGGTGAGGAGTTAGTGTTTAATGGGGACAAAGGTTCAGTTTGAGATGATGAAAAAATCTGAAGATAGATGGTGGTAATGGTTGCACAACAATGTGAATATACTTTTTCTTTTCTTTTTTTTTTTGAGATGGAGTCACTCTCTGTCGCCCAGGCTGAAGTACAGCGGCGTGATCTCGGCTCACTGCAACTTCTGCCTCCCGGGTTCAAGTGATTCTCCTGCCTCAGTCTCCTGAGTAGCTGGGATTACAGGTGCCCGCCACCACGCCCGGCTAATTTTTGGATTTTAGTAGAGATGGGGTTTTTCCATGTTGGCCAGGCTGGTCTCTAACTCATGGCCTCAAGAGATCCGCCAGCCTTGGCCTACCAAAGTGCTGGATTACAGGCGTGAGCCCCCGCACCCTGCCAGCAATGTGAATATACTTAATGTCACTGAATTGCATATTTTAAAAATGGTTACAGTGGTAAATTTTAGGTTACATATATTTTACCACAATCAAAATTATGTGTTTGTAATCTAATCAGTGACCTAAATTTTTGCAATTATTATATAATCAATGATTTCTCAAAGGTGATACAGTCTACCAATATTCATGAGATGTAAAAACATTGCTGGGTTTGTTCATTTATTCAGCCAACATGCCTTGGCTGCCTGCTCTGTCGGAGCTCCTGAGCTAAGCTTGAGGATATAAACTCAATCATCTCACCACTTTGGGAGGCCATGGAGGAACAGTTGAGGTCAGGAGTTTGAGACCAGCCTGGGCAACACAGCAAGACCCCCTCTGTAAAAAAAAAAAAAAATAGAATCACTCAGATGCCTACTCTTTCCGAACTAGGTTCTGAGGGTGAGGATCAAGAGCCAGCCCATGAACCCCTGATTTGGTGCGTGAAGCTTGTACTCTGGCAGAACATCTGGCCTGGCATCTGAGGCAGCACTTATCTGGAGCCTCTTGTATGAGGAGGATCTCAAAAGAACCAGGGGGGAGCCCTGGGAGAGGAGCCTTGGGCCAGCCCTGGACACAGACATGGATTCGTGACGGTGTCGGGCCAGCCTGAGAAATAGCAGGAAATCTGGCATGGCGTAGGGTGGGGCTCTAGGTGCCTGATGAAAGTGAGATGGAGGGAGTGCATCCTGGTGACTGCAGCGTCCTCAAAGCCACTGTTACCCTCACCTCCACCTCCTGTCAGCTTGTGACCTTGGTAAGGTTGAAAAATCTCTTGGGGCTGAACATGGTGGCTCATGCCTGTAATCCCAATGCTTTGGGAGGACGAGGCAGGTGGATTGCTTGAGGCCAGGAGTTTGAGTCCAGCCTAGGCAACATAGCAAGACCCCATCTCTACAAAAAATAATAATAATAATAATAAAAAGCCAGGCATGGTGGCATATGCCTATGGTCCCAGGTACTTGGGAAGCTGAGACAGGAGGATCTCTTGAGCCCAGTAGTTTGAGGCTGCAGTGAGCCGTGATCACACCACTGCACACCAGCCTGGGCAACAGAGCAAGACACTGTCTACCCACCAAAAAAATGAACAAACTAAACTCTGTAAATCTGTTTTTCTCATCAATAAAACAGATAATACTTCTCACACTGATAGGATTAAATCAGAAAATCTGTGTAAAGTGTTTAGCTGAGCTATATCTTTTTTTTTTTTTTTTTCTGAAACGGAGTCTCACTCTGTTGCCCAGGCTGGAGTGCAGTGGTGCAATCTTGGCTCACTGTAACCTCCACCTCCCAGGTTCAAGCGATTGTCATCCCTCAGCCTCCCAAGTAATAGCTGAGATATATCTATATTTCCATCTCTACCTACAGATGATACCATCTTGTCTATATCTGTATGTACACACACACACAAGACAGGGCAGGGTGCGAGAACTCTGAAGGTTTGGAAACAAGCCTTGATTATTTATAGGTTTCACTTCTCTGTTTTGCAGCCAGGGCATTTGGCTCTGGGAAGTGGTGAGAACATCCTGGGTGTGTCTGGTGCCCTGGGTGTCTCCAGCCCAGCATCTTTGTCAGAGTGTAGCTGGGGGTGTGGAACCAAGGACAGAGGGGATGGGTGGGGCCTGGGAGTGGCAGCAAGCATGGGTGTTGAGGCCAGGGAAGCCTAAGACTGGTTCTTTCATGGGTTACCATATTGGGGCCCAGGTGAGAAGTCTAATCCTTTGTGTGGCCCAATTTGACTTGCCGCCACAGAAACCTCACCATCTCAGCACGATCCATTCACCTGCTTCCTGGAAAAGCAGTTTGGGAGGCAATTGGATCATTTTATTATTATTTCTTTTTAAAAAACAGAGATAGGGTTTTGCCAGGTTGTGCAGGCTGGTCTCGAACTCCTGGGCTCAAGCGATCTGCCTGCCTTGGCCTCCCAAGGTGCTGGGATTATAGGCGTGAGCCACCACGTCCAGCCAATTGGATCATTTTCTTTTTTTTTTTTTTTTTTTTTTTTTTTGAGACCGAGTCTTGCCCTGTCGCCCAGGCTGGAGTGCAGTGGCACCATCTCGGCTCACTGCAAGCTCCGCCTCCCGGGTTCACGCCATTCTCCTGGCTCAGCCTCCTGGGTAGCTGGGACTACAGGCGCCCGCCACCGCGCCCGGCTTATTTTTTGTATTTTTTAGTAGAGACGGGGTTTCACCGTGGTCTCGATCTCCTGACCTTGTGATCTGCCCGCCTCGGCCTCCCAAAATGCTGGGATTACAGGCTTGAGCCACCACGCCCGGCCCATTTTCATCAATGAAAGATGGTGCATTCTCATACCTGCATGGGTGTCACGTGTGAATGACGTAAATGTGATAGAGCCCAAAAAAACGATTTGCTCAGGAACAGACCATTGAGGGTGGAAAATGGAGTCAAGTCACGAACCTCTATTAGCCATTTTTGGATGGAAAAAAAATTGCATCTTCATTTTTATGAATTCCAAATAAGGACATTTTTATGTCCTTCCATTATGAGTATGGCAACAGACCACGGTATTATTTACGGGGCCGTAGCTTCATTGAAGTGGATAGCACAGATACTTAATCAAAGAAGACTGACGTGGAAAATCAGTGAAAAGATCTAGGCTATCTTCTCTACTTTGGCTTCTGCGAGATATGGGGACACAAATGGCATTTGTTCCATTGCTTTATGAGCCGTGTCTTCTTAACTGTTAAGGGAAGATGCCTGGTGTGATGCCCACGAGGCATCAGGAGCAAACACTTCAGGTTATCATTGGTGGAAATTTCCACAGATGCGTCTTCAGGCTAAGAGGTCAATTTATTGGGTTCATGTGGAAGGCTGGAAAGGCTTGATTAACTAGTCAGTCTCATTCACTTTTTTTTTGCCTGAGATGCAGTCTCACTCTGTCGCCCAGGCTGGAGTGCAGTGGCGAGATCTCAACTCACTGCAACCTCCACCTCCTGGATTCAAGCGATTCTCCCACCTTTGCCTCCTAAGTGGCTGGGACTACAGGTGCACGCCACCACACCTGGCTAATTTTTGTATTTTTTAGTAGAGATGAGGTTTTGTCATGTTTGCCAGGCTTGTCTCCAACTCCTAACCTCAGGTGATCTGCCCACCTCGGCCTCCCAAAGTGCTGGGATTACAGGTGTGAGCCACTGCACCCGGCCTGTTATATTCATTTACTTTAAAGGAAAGTATTTGCCAAAGGACCTTTTCTCATGAGGAACGTTTTGACTAATCACCTTCTTTGTGTTAGTGTTAATACTGTCATTTTCCTTACCTATGAGATGTCTGAGTATTCTCAAATTACTCAGCCTTCCCGTGATTTTAACATCTTTCATCCAATCTTCAAATTTTACTTTCACTTCCACAATCTTGTCCAGCTCAGTAGGTAAAAGTCGCATGCCTAGGCATGTTCCCTAGCTGTGCTCTCAGCATAAATTAGATACTGTATCAATTTGGAGTGCATAAGGAGGCAAGTAACAGAAAGCCCTGTTTTAGAGGCTGATGACAATAAGGAAGTCCTTTTTCCTGGGTAGGAAAAAGTTCATGGTAGGCACTTTGGGGCTGGTATCTGTATTGGTTAATTCTCACATTGCTATAAAGAAATGCCTGAGGCTGGGTAATTTATAAAGAAAAGAGATTGAATTTGTTCACAGTTCAATAGACTGTACAGGAAGCACGGTGCTGGCATCTGCTCAGCTTCCAAGGAGGCCTTAGGAAACCTACAATTATGGTGGAAGGTGAAGGGGAAGCAGGCTTGTCCTACATGGTTGGAGCAGGAGCAAGAGAAAGAGAGAGGGGAGGTGCTGTCTGTCTCGTTCCTGCTCCACCAATCACTGTCACTATCGTAACAACAGCACCAAAGGGGGATGGTGTTAAACTGTGAGAAACCGCCCGATGATCCAATCACCTCCCACCAGACCCCACTTCCAGCACTGGGCAGCAAGGAGAGACATGCTGGCGGTTTGCTAAGATCTGAGTGAGGTGTCCCAGGTTACTTTAGAAACCCGGTTCTAGGTTTCAGAATGTGGGCTGATAACCCCTTGCCTGGGGGATTGTATAATTCGAAATCGTACCTTTCTGTCCACGCCCAGGTCTCTGGTGAGAAGCTGGTTGATCAGGGCTAGATCCAGCGTTCAGGTACAGCCTGGGGATTACATTTCAGCATGAGATTTGGGTGGGGACACAGATTCAAACCATAAGAGTATTAATGACCATTGATGCCTTCAAGAACCCAGGCTCTTCCCATTTTTCTGTTCCTCTGTCCTTAGCATAGACTGCATTCTCAAGCCTCTTGTCTCATGGTTGCAAGATGGCTGCTGCACCTCCACACCTCACATTGATGTTCTAGGCAGAAAGAAGAGGAAGGGCGAAGGGATGAAAGGCTTTCCCTTAGCAAGTCCTTACCTTCTTATTCAGGAGGGGGAAATCCTCCCCAGAGCTTGGATGAGCCCATCAACAGTGTCTGTTTTATATTAACTATCTCATTTAATCCCTATCTTAACCCCTGAGGTAGGGAATTTTTTTTTTTCTTGAGTCGGGGTCTCACTCTGTCGCCCAGGCTGGAGTACAGTGGCGCGATCTTGGCTCACTGCAACCTCCACCTCTTGAGGGTTCAAGCAATTCTCCTGCCTCACCCTCCTGAGTAGCCGGAATTACAGGCGCCTGCTACTATGCCCAGCTAATTTTTTGTATTTTTAGTAGAGACAGGGCTTTGCCATGCTGGCCAGGGTGTTATGGAACTCCGCCCACCTCAGCCTCCCAAAGTGCTGGGATTACAGATTATTTTAGGTAAAAGATTACCTGAAACGGCAGCAGGTTTTAGGTAATCTTTTCTTAGGCTGGGCATGGTGGCTCATTCCTATAATCCCAGCACTTTGGGAGGCCGAGGTGGGTGGGTCTCCTGAGGTCAGGAGTTAGAGACCAGCCTGGCTGGCATGGCGAAACCCTGTCTCTACTAAAAATACAAAAAATTAGCCGGGTGTGGTGGCGGGCACCTGTAGTTCCAGCTACTCAGGAGACTGAGGCAGGATCACTTGAACCCGGGAGGTGGAGGTTGCGGTGAGCCAAGATCGTGCCACTGCACTCCAGCCTGAGCAATGAGAGTGAAACCCTGTCTCAAAAAATAAAGGAAATAAATATTTTCTCTGCCTTACAGATGAAGAAACGTAGACTCAGAGTACTTGTGGAATGTGTCCAAGGTCACACCATAAGTGGCAGACCTAAGACTAACGAGAACAGACGATGTTTCTTTCTAGCCTGTGTTTCCTCTTTATACACAAAGCACCTGCTCATTCATGTTTTCTTTTGGGTCTCCCAGAACTCTTGAGATGGGCAAGGCAGTTATTGGAATATCCTCATTTTCCAGAAGAGGAACTGCAGACCCAAAGAGGTAAACCAGGCCTTGCCTGAGGTACCCAGGTGGCAACTTTCAGAGCTGGGATTCAATCTCAGGTCCAGTGTCCTGTCTTCTGGACCCCACTGGCTGGGTGTGATCAGCAGGCAATCAACTCACTGAGAGATGCAGACACACAGAAGCAAAAGGGACAGATGGACTTCACGTGCTTCAGTTTTGCACAAGCCTACTTTTTTTTTTTTTTTTTTTTGAGACAGGGTCTCACTCTGTTGCTCAGGCTGTAGTGCAGTGGTGCGATCATGGCTCACTGCAGCCTCTAACTCCCCAGGCTCTGGTGATCCTCTCACCTCGGCCTCCCTAGCAGCTTGGACTACAGGCACATGCCACCATGCTCAGCTAATTTTTGTATTTTTTGTAGAGTTGGGGTTTAATCATGTTTCCCAGGCTGGTCTTGAACTCCTGGCCTCAAGCGATCCACCTCCCTCAGCCTCCCAAAGTGCTGGGATTACAGGCGTGAGCCAACGCTCCTGGCCTGGCACAGCTTTTTTTGTGGTGTTTTTGTCATTTCTCTGGCGGGGATGGCAGGTGTATCTGGGACCACAGGGTGATGAGCCAACACTTGGTCTGGGACTCAGCCTTGCACACAGACGTGGTCTGCATTACCTTTTTCTACCAGCTGATCTCACGCCTTTTGTGTGTGCGTTTTCCAGCCTTGCTTCCAGACTAGTATTTGGTGCCAGAAAGGGAATTTTCTAGATCGAAAAGTCAGACTTTATCCCAATTGTTATCTTCCTCTCCTTGAACACAGGCAGCACAGAGAAATGGATGTTTCTTGACAACCCAGTCTAGTCATATGGCAAAATAAATGAAAAAACAGAACCCATGTCCAAGTGAGTTTTCTGCTTGCCTTGATAGAATTAATTATGGTTGGAAGCCAGGCACGGTGGTGCACGCCTGTAGGCCTGGGCAAGATGGCAAGACCCCATCTCTACAAAAATAAAGAATAAAAAATATTAGCTGGGTGCAGCAGTGCACATCTGTGGTCCCTGCTACTGGGGAGGCTGAGGTGGGAGGATCTGTTGTGTCTAGGAGCTTGAGGCGGCAGTGAGCCACAGTGATTGCACCACTGCATTCCAGCCTGGGGGACAAAGCTGGAACCTCTCTCTTAATTTTTTTTTTTTTTTTTTTCTTGCAGTTCTGGAGGCTAGGAAGTCCATGATTAAGTGCTGGCAGATTCAGTGTCTGGTGAGGGCTGCTTCCTGGTTCATAGACGTGCCTTCTTGCTGAGATCTCAGATGGTGGGCGGGGCTTGGCAGCTCTGGAGCCTCTTATAAGGGCACTAATCCCATTCATAAAGGCATCATCCTCATGACCTGATCACCTCTCAAAAATCCTACCTCCTGGCTGGGCGTGCTGGCTCAAGCCTGTGATCCCAGCACTTTGGGAGGCCGGGCGGATCACGAGGTCAGGAGATCGAGACCATCCTGGCTAACGTGGTGAAACCCCGTCTCTACTAAAAATACAAAAAATTAGCCGGGCGAGGTGGCCGGCGCCTGTGGTCCCAGCTACTCGGGAGGCTGAGGCAGGAGAATGGCATGAACCTGGGAGGCGGAGGTTGCAGTGAGCTGAGATCCAGCCACTGCACTCCAGCCTGGGCGACAGAGCAAGACTCCGTCTCAAAAAAAAAAAAAAAAATCCCATCTCCTAACACTGTCACCTCTGAGGTTATGGATTTTGTTGGAGACAGAAACATTCAGACCATAGTGGTACTCGATAAAATGTTTATTAGTATGTATTAATTCTGGGAGTCAAGCAAACCTAACGAATTGATCACTGGGATTTTGACACCACAATCAGATAAACAATTTAAAAATACGTTGCATATTCTGTGGTTATTCCATGACTCAAAGTTATGTATTAAAATAAACCACTATCAACTTTAGGAGACTGAGGCAGGTGGATCACCTGAGGTCAGGAGTTCGAGACCAGCCTGGCCAACATGGTGGAACCCCATCTCTACTAAAAATACAAAATTAGCTGGGCATGGTGGCAGGCACCTGTAATTGCAGCTACTCGGGAGGCCGAGGCAGGAGAATCACTTGAGACCGGGAGACGGAGTTTCCAGTGAGCCGAGATCGTGCCATTGCATTCCAGCCTGGGCAACAAGAGTGAAACTCCGTCTCAAAAAAAAATAAATAAATAAAATGGAATAAATAAAATAAACCACTGTCAAAGTAGTGTTGAAAATTAGGGGATGAAGGCTGAATTTAAATCTGCTTTCAACAAGGAAACTTCATATGGTAATCATTTCTTTTCCACTTTCACTAGTGGTCTGAAATGTGGACAGCATTTGCTGCTGACAGAAGCAAGCCGGCTGCCTGCTGGGTGCCCATCAGCTTTTTTTTTTTTTTTTTTTTTTTTTTTGAGATGGAGTCTCGCTCTGTCGCCCAGGCTGGAGTGCAGTGGCCGGATCTCACCTCACTGCAAGCTCTGACCCCGGGTTTACGCCATTCTCCTGCCTCAGCCTCCCAAGTAGCTGGGACTATAGGCGCCCGCCACCTCGCCCAGCTACTTTTCGGAATTTTTTAGTAGAGACGGGGTTTCACCGTATTAGCCAGGATGGTCTTGATCTCCTGACCTCGTGATCCACCCGTCTCGGCCTCCCAAAGTGCTGGGATTACAGGCTTGAGCCACCGCGCCCGGCCGCCCATCAGCTTTTGATTGACACAAAGGAGGGGGCTGCCTGTGGGAGAAATGACATAAATGAATGATGTGGTGTGACAGGCAGGGCACTGCTGGATGTGACTTGGGAGGAGAGCATTTAGGCGGTCACAACCACTTGCTGTCCGGTGTACAGTGGAAGCAACTGGGGAAGAATCCCCTTTCTGTTTGTCAACCAAGAAAGAGAGTCCATCTATTTTGCAAACACCATGTGTTGTCAAACTAGGTGCTGTTTAATAATGAGCTTCATAATCTGTTTGTTTGTTGTTCCAACCTGCATCATCTTGAAGTGTCTTTTTTCTTTCTTTCTCTTTCTTTCTTTTCTTTTCTCTTTCTTTTTCTTTTCTTTCTCTCTCTTTCCTTTCTTTTTCCTTCCTTCTTTCCTTTCTCTTTCTTTCTCTCCTTCCTTCCTTTCTCTCCTTCCTTCCTTTTCTTTCTTTCTTTCTTTTTCTTTCTTTCTTTCTCTTTTCTTTCTGTTTCTCTCCTCCCCTTCCTTCTTCCTCTTCTTTCTTTCTCTTTCTTTTCTTTCCTTTCCTCTTTCTTTCTTTCTTTCTTTCTTTCTTTCTTTCTTTCTTTCTTTCTTTCTTTCTTTCTCTCTTTCTTCTCTCTCTCTTTCTTCCTTCTTTCTTTCTCTTTTTCTTTTACTTTCTTCTCTCTCTCTCTGATGAGGTCTTTTTGTATTACCCAGGCTGATCTCAAACTCCTAGGCTCAAGTGATCCTTCCACCTCAGCCTACCAAAGTGCTGGGATTATAGGCGTGAGCCACCTCACCAAGCCAAAAAAGAGCAGAGACTTAAAACAGATATCTATACATGCATGTTCATAGCAGTAATATTTACAGTAGCCAAAAGGTGAAACAAACCAAATTTCCATCAGCAAATGAGTGAATAAACAAAATGTGCTCTATCCGTGCAGTGGAATATTATGCAGTCTTCAATAGGAATGATATGATTGCACCAGCCATTAGAAAGGGCAGGCAGAACTCCTGCTCCCTGCACAAAGCCTGTTAATAAGGAAGAAAGAAGCCCCTAGAGCTGAATGACTCCAGGCCGGGCACAGTGGCTCAAGCCTGTAATCCCAGCACTTTGGGAGGCTGAGGTGGGCAGATCACCTGAGGTCGGAGTTCGAGACCAGCCCGGACAACATGGTGAAACCCCATCTCTACTGAAAATACAAAAATTAGGCCAGGCATGGTGGCTCATGCCTGTAGTCATAGCACTTTAGGAGGCTGAGGCGGGCAGATCACGAGGTCAGGAGTTTGAGACCAGCCTGGCCAACATGGTGAAACCCCATCTCTACCAAAAATACAAATATTAGCCGGGCGTGGTGGCGGGTGCCTACAACCCCAGCTACTCAGGAGGCTGAGGCAATATAATCGCTTGAACCCGGGAGGCAGAGGTTACAGTGAGCTGAGATTATACCATTGCACTCCAGCCTGGGCGGCAAGAGTGAAACTTCGTCTCTAGCAATTACAACAAAAGAACTGAATGACTCCGCCTTGTCTCCAGGAACGAGGCGCTGGCCATTTGCCCATGTGACCTGGCAAGTGATGCCATTTAGCTGCCGTGTTTGAGCCAGGCTCACTAACCAAGGGCAGCTCCTACCTAGAACTTCCGGGGGGATAATATCCATTGAGCACCAGGCTGTGAACAGGGCTCGTGGATGAAGCCTGCTTGCACTGCCCACCTTCCAGCACCTTTTGTCAGCAGGGTGCTGCTCTCTCATGACAGCCATCACTTTGGGATCACCTGAGCCTCAAAAATGCACCAGGAATTCACTTTGCAGCACGGCACATTCCAGATCCCCATGTAGGGCGGCCACACCCAGATTCCAAAGGAGAACCTGGGCAGACTCAGCTCCTCCTTAAGGCCTTCCCCCCTTCTCAGGTGTTTCTGCCTCGTGACTTTGAGCCGTGGTGTGGCAGGAATGTGGTCTGCTTCTGCACTTGTGCGTGACATCATTTGTCCCTGTCGAGGGACAGGTTTCTTCATTTGAAGCAAATTTCTACAGCCATCCTGGTTTCGCTTTGGCAGCAGATACAGCTGAGGAGTGTGCATGGCTGGCTTTGTGCATGCCTCTTCCTCAGGTACAGCCCTAAGCTCACTCTCTGCCTCTCCATCTTCCAAAGGCTTCCAGCTGGGTGCTGAGCTGCCTTGCACCATAACTGCAACCTGCAATTCTGCTTCATTTCCTGATGTCTTCTCTTGCGCCTTGTGCCAGGTGGCTTCACTGGTCTGCGTGATCCTCCATAGCACAGCCCACGCTCTTGGGCTTTGCCTGGGACATTTGTCCTTGTGTCTTCTGGCCACTAATCTGACTATGTTAGAGTTCTGTGGAGAAACAGAGCTGATAGGCTATGTGGACAGATAGATGGATAGCTAGCTAGATCTATATCTGTCTATCCATCCACCCACCCATCCATCCATCCACCCACTCACCCATCCAACCAACCGTCCATCCATCCATCCAGCCAGCCATCCACCCGCCCACCCACCTATCCATCCATCCATCCACCCACCAATCCAACCAACCAACCATCCACCCAACCACCAATCCAACCA
>NC_045450.1:4110888-4129194 GCF_002776525.5 Piliocolobus tephrosceles | reverse complement strand
CAATCCAACCAACCAACCATCCACCCAACCACCAATCCAACCAACCATCCATCCATCCATCTATCCATTCATCCATCCATCCATTCATCCATCCATCCATCCCTATCCTCTACCTACCTACCTAAAGGAATTGTCAGTTGGGTGCAGTGGCTTATGCCTATAATCCCAGCAATTTGGGATGCTGAGATGGGAGAATCTCTTGAACCCAGAAGTTTGAGACCAGCCTGTACAACATAATGGGACCCCATCTCTACAAAAAATTTGGAAATTATTTGAGTATGGTGGCATGCACCTGTAGTCCCAACTACTCTGCAGGCTGAGGCAGGAGGATTGCTTAAATAAATAAATAGTTTTGTGGGATTAGGGGGCCAGCAAGTGTGAAATCTGTAGAACAGCTCAGCGGGCTGGAGACTCAGGAAAGGGCTGATGCTGCAGTCTTGGTTTTTTTTTTTTTTTTTTGAGACAGAGTCTCACTCTGTCACTTAGGCTGGAGTCCAGTGGCGTGATCTCGGCTCACTGCAACCTTTGTCTCCCACGTTCAAGCAATTCTCCTGCCTCAGCCTCCTGAGTAGCTGGGACTACAGGACTGTGCCACCACACCCGGCTAATTTTTCTATTTTTCGTAGAGACGGGGTTTCAGCATGTTGACTAGGCTGGTCTTAAACTTCTGACCTCAGGTGATCTGCCCACCTCAGCCTCCCAAAGTGCTGGGATTACAGGCATGAGCCTGCACCCAGCCAATGCCGCAGCCTTGAGCCTGGAGGCAGAATCTCTTTCTCTGGGAACCTCAGTCTTTTCTCTTAAGGCCTTCAACTGATTGGATAAAGCCCACCCACAAGGTGAAGGGTGATTTCCTTTACTCAGAGTCTACTAATTTAAATATTAATTAATCACACCTAAAACAATACCTTCGCAGCAGCATCTGGACTGGCGTTTGACCAAACAGCCAAATACCGTAGCCTGGTCAAGGTGACACATAAAACCACACCCTCCTTCAAGGCTTCCCTCCAGTGTGGCTGGTTGATAATAAGCCGGTGTTAGTTGAGTATTTACGGCATACCAGGAATTGTGTGAAGTGCTTTTTTTGGCTTGTTTGATTTAATCCTCATAATAGCCCTATGATGTAGGTTCTATTTTGGTCTTCGGTTGACAGGGAAGAGACCTGAGGTTGAGAGAGGTTGAGTAACTATCCCAAGGTAGCACAGCAAGCTGAAGAGCCAAGGTGTGAAGCCAGGCAGTCCCACTGCAGAGCCCGCTGCTTTAGCTGCACACAGTCCTCTTCCAGAAGGGACTCCTTCCACTTATCTAACCCCTGGCTCCCAGCTGTCTTCTAACTTGCAGGTTTTGGAGGCAGTTTCTCTTCATCTATCTGTAAGATGCCTACATCTTATCCTCCTTCCCTATTTGCTGGGAGCAGATAATGGGTTTGTTGCATTTAAATGAAGCCCAGAATTGCCTGTAGCCAGGCACCTCTGACCTCTATCACTCTGGAAGCCTGGGCACTCCTGAATGGCCACTGTCCCTGGCTGGGTACTGCTGAGGTCATACCTCCTGCAAAAGGCATTGTGAACCCCCAGCCCTTACAGCTCCAGCGGATACCAAACCAGGAGCAAGCCCAGCTCTGGTCCGAGGGGGTCACACAAGATTAGCCCCCAGCAGGGCACCGTGGCCTGGCCTCGGCAGAGGCGATTAACGCAATTTCCACGATTTCCACCTTCTCGGGAGACTTAAGGAGCCCAGGAATGTGATGTTAGCACTGTCCTGGCAGTGCTGCCCTAGCTCTCTGGGCTTTGCTTGCTTTTCTGGACCTCCCTGAGCCTCATGAACCACTGATTTCCGCCCTGCCTGGCCCTGCATTCTACCTACTTGCTGCCCAGGGAATCAGCATGCTGGCCCTGTTCTCTGATTCTTGGATGGATGGGTTGCCCAGACCCGCCCAAGGCTGATTCTGCTTCCCACTGCCTGCCTGCCTGCCCCAGGCCTGACCCTTCCTAGTGTTGTGGCAGGGGCAGCTACCCCTGAGGACTGGGGATGCTGTAGGCCTGAATCTGCTTCACCCCTGAATCAGGTTGGACAGTATTCCCCCAAAAAGACATGTGCAATTCCTAAACCTGGTCCCTGTGAATATGACATTATTTGGAAACGAGGTCTTTGTGGATATAATTAACCTAAGGATCTCGAAATGTGATTACCTTGGTGGGCCCTAAATCCAATGACAGGCGTCCTTTTAAGAGTGGCCAACGTGGCAAAACTCTGTCTCTACCAAAAATACAAAAAATTAGCCAGACATGGTGGTGTGCACCTGTGGTCCCAGCTACTTGGGAGGCTGAGGTGGGAGGATTGCTTGAGCCTGGGAGGCAGAGGTTACAGTGAGCCAAGATCGTGCCACTGCACTCCAGCCTAGGTGACAGAGCGAGACTCTGTCTCAAAAAAAAAAAGAGAAGTAATTAATGCAGCTGATTAGAAGGTGGCCTTTAAGGACACAACTGAGTTCAATGCTTCCTCTAGTATTTGTTGGCTAAATTTGATTTCCTCATTGGGTGGTTGTGGATCGAAGGAAATAATAAGTGGAAAATGACTGTCACAGAGTAAGTGACCATAAATGGTGGTTATTATTCTAAGGGTCAAGTGGAGAGAAACACTGGGATAGAAACCTGTGGTTCGAGCCCCAGATTCCTCCTCTATCATGGGACGGCTGTGACTTTCCGGGAGGCATTTACACTGGCTCTGAGTCTTGGAGCCTGCATCTGTCTGTCCGAGGGGCTGGTTTGTCCTGTCCTCTTACTTGCAGGACTACTGTGAGACTCGCAGGACTTTGGGTGCAACCCTCTTTTTTCTTTTGAGACAGAGTCTTGCTTTGTCACCCAGGCTGAAGTGCAATGATGTAATCTCAGTTCCCTGCAACCTCTGCCTCTTGAGTTCAAGCAATTCTCCTGCCTCAGCCTCCCAAGTAGCTGGGATTACAGGCACCTGCTAATTTTTTATATTTTCAGCTTATTTTTTGTATTACATGCTCAGCTAATTTTTTCTATTTTCAGTAGAGAAGGGGTTTTGCCATGTTGGCCAGGCTGGTTTTGAACTCCTGACCTCAGGTGATCCACCCACCTTAGCCTCTCAAAGTCCTGGGATTATAGGCATGGGCCACCGCGCCTGGGCTCTTCTTTTTTTTTTTTTGAGACCGAGTATCACTCTGTTGCCCAGGCCGGAGCGCAGTGGCGCGATCTCAGCTCACTGCAACCTCCGCCTCCCAGGTTCAAGCGATTCTCCTGCCTCAGCCTCCCAAGCAGCTGGGATTACACGTACCTGCCACCATGCACAGCTAATTTTTGTATTTTTAGTAGAAACGGAGTTTCACCATGTTGGCCAGGCTGGTCTTGAACTCCTGATGTCAAGTGAACTCCTCACCTCAGCCTCCCAAAGTGCTAGTATTGCAGGCGTGAGCCACTGTGCTTGGCCCAAGAGTTTGTGTGCAACCCTCTTGCAAGCCATTTTTCAAAAGCCCAGGGTGTTTGTATGATGATTTCACATAATACAATGTTCCAGCATGTTGCACCCTGGTATCTGTGAATGCACCTTTGTGCAACTCAAGAGGTGGGAAAAGGTGGTTTCAGGCTTTGGATTTTACCGGGATTTGAACTGTGTTTACTAAAGAAAGTTGGCTCTCAACCAGGGAGAACGAAACTGCAAACAAGCATTTCCTTTTCAGCATTGCATGATTTTGCTTCTTGCTTCGTGTGGCTTTCCCTGTCTCCTACTGTGGTCACCGATGGGCTTCTGGTAGCAGGTATGATGAGGGACACTGAAGTGCAGACAGTCTGCACTGAAGCCCCAGAGCCCAGGAGCCAGGCTGCCCCATTGCCGGCCCTTCCTGCACCCCGTGGGGGACGAGCCTGAACCTCTGAGCCCTGTTGGGACTGCTTACCCAGGATTATTCCCTCAGGTGGCATAAATGTGCCACCTGAGGGAATCACCGCCTTCCAGCTGTTAGAACCTCAGGTGACACGCACCTAATTTTAAATTGCATGGTGGTAAATAACAGACGCAGGTGCAGACCGCGAGGGGAACACAGGCAAGAGATGAGCTTTTTCATCTTGGGGAAGTGAATGAAAGCCTCACCTGGCAGCTTTCCTTGGAGTTATTCCCGTGATGAATCCAATCCCAAGAACCTCATATTCCCATCCCTGAAGATTCATGACGAGAGAGGTACATGCAAGAGGGGTAATTGTGCAGGGTGAGGGGTGTGGTTGGGAGAGCCAGAAAAATGACTGTGCAGTGGAAGTAGAAAAAAAAAATTAAATTTAAAGTAACAAATAGATTTTATTTTTATTTTTGAGATGGAGTCCCGCTGTGTCGCCCAGGCTGGAATGCAGTGGTGCAATTTTGGCTCACTACAACCTCTGCCTCCCAGGTTCAAGCGATCCTCCTGCCTCAGCCTCCCTAGTAGCTGGGATTACAGGCGCCCACCACCCCACCCGGCTAATTTTTGTATTTTCAGTAGAGACGAGCTTCACCATGTTGACCAGGCTGGTCTCAAACTCCTGACCTTGGGTGATCCACCTGCCTTTGCCTCCCAAAGCGCTGGGATAACAGGCGTGAGCCACTGCAGTCAGCCGCAAATACACTTTTAATTGATCTCAGATAAAAACTACTCAGGGAAGGTCAGTAATCGTTTAAGCCCATAATCTGTTAGAACTTTATCCTGAGTAGCCTTGAGGTTGGGTTAGCTGATTCTTTCCCGTGGTTCCGACCATCCACTGTGTTAGAAAAAACAAGGTATTGTCTCAGTTTAGGCTGGCAACCAATTCCAGTCTCTCGTATTCTGAATTTTTTCTTTAACTCTTCTACTTTGTTGACGTAAGCTTTAGCTTTCGTGGGATCTTCCTCGGCAGCCGCTTTCAGCGCATTCCAGGGATCTCACTTGGCCTTGCCCTTGAAGTCCAGCATGCTGGGCCGCTGTGTATTGATGTTGCCCGCAGTCACTGGTGTGTAGCGTCCATAGAGGACAGCATCTCATCATACGCCGGCTTTGTCTTGAAGTGCTTAATATCCTGCACAGCTTTTCCTTTTTATTTTTTTGGAGACAGGGTCTCACTCTGTTGCCCAGGCTGGAGTGCAGTGGTGCCATCTCAGCTCACTGCAACCTCCTCCTTCTGGGCTCAGGTGATTCTCCTGCCTCAGCCTCCCGAGTAGCTTTGATTACAGGTGCATGCCAGCCATGCCCCGCTAATGTTTGTATTTTTAGTAGAGACGCATTTCACCATGTTGGACAGGCTGGTCTGGAACTCCTGACCTCAGGTAATCCGCCTGCCTTGGCCTCCCAAAGTGCTGGGATTACAGGTGTGAGCCACCACACCCGGCCCTCCACAACTTTCTGAAACTCAGCCTGAGACTGACTTGCAAGGACTCCAGGGAGCCGGAGGAGGAGGTAAGGAGCAGGATGCGATTGCTAGGACTGCACTGGCAAGTGCCTTTAGGGGAGGCGCAGCCCCACGCTCTCCAACCCTGTTCGGGAAGTAGAAATTTAAAAATAGTGTTTCTCAGGCCAGGTGCAGTGGCTGATGCTTATAATCCCAGCACTTTGGGTGACCGAGGTGGGAGGATCACCTGGGCAACATAGTGAGACCGTGCCTCTTCAAAAAAAAAAAAAAAAAAAAAAATGCTGGGCATGGTGTGTGCAGCTGCAGTCTCAGCTACTCGGGAAGCTGAAGTGGGAGGATTACTTGAGCCTGGGAAAGGTGAGGTTGCAGTGAGCCATGATCGTGCCACTGTACTCAGCCTGGGCTACAGAGTGAGATTCTGTCTCAAAAAAAAGTAAAAAAAAAAAAAATACTAATAAAATAAAATAAAAATAAATAAAAAGCTTTCCTTGCATGATGGGGCAGAATGTGGAATGACTTTCATCCTGACCTTTCAGCCTGGCCCTACCCACCGACCCCTTGGCCTGCTTATCTAGTCCTGCACCTCCTGGCTCGGCCACTTATCTGCCCAGGCCACACCACGTGCTGTTTCTCACAATGCACCCTGCTCCCTGGCCCTCAGTGCCTTTCTTTCTGGAACTCTTCCCTCTTTGCCCCATGGCTGCCTGGCAGGGTCCTACCACCTCTTTCAGGACACCGTTCTCACCCTTCCTGTACCAAAGATGCTTTTCCAAATCTGCTCTGTCTACACGAACCTCCTATCTTTCTGCACTCCCCCAGGTCCCCTTCTAATGACACTCACCATAGCCTGCTCTGTTCTGAGCTGTGGCAAGTCTGTGCGCTCGAGGAAGGCACGTGGTGGTGGTTTTCCACTTGCATGTTCTTAGGCTTATGATTTTTTTTCCATTATTATTATTTAGAGACAGAGTCTTGCTCTGTTGCCCAGGCTGGAGGGCAGGGGTGCAATCATAGCTCACAGCAGCCTTCAATTCCTGGGCTTAAGTGATCCTCCTGCCTCAGCCTCCTGAGTAGGTGGGACTACAGACAGAAACCACCACACCTACCTGTGTTTTATTTTTTAAAATTTTTTAGTCCAGGTGCAGTGTTTCATGCCTATAATCCCAGCACTTTGAGAGGCTGAGGTGGGCGGACCACTTGAGGTCAGGAGTTTGAGACCAGCCTGGCCAACGTGGTGAAACCCCATCTCTACTAAAAACACAAAAAATTTAGCCAGGCATGGTAGCACACGCCTGTAATGCTAGCTACTTGGGAGGCTGAGGTTGGGAGGATGGCTTGAACCCAGGAGGCTGAGGTTGCAGTGAGCAGATATTGTGCCACTGTACTCCAGCGTGGGTGACAGACTGAGACTCCATCTCAAAAAAAAAAAAAAAAATTTAGCCGGGCATGGTGGCACACACCTGTAACCTCAGCGACTCGGGAGGCAGAGGTTGCAGTGAGCCGAGATGGTGCCACTGCACTCCAGCCTGGTAGACAGAGGGAGACCTTGTCTCAAAAAGAAAAAAGAAATTTTTTTTGTAGAGATGGAATCTTGTGTCATTGCCCAGGCTGGTCTTCAACTGGCCTCAAGCAATCCTCCTGCCTTACGTCCCAAAGCACTGGGATTATAGGCACGGGCGACCATGCCCAGCCTATTATTACTATTATTAATTATGGTAAAATACACATACCAGAAGGTTTACCACCGGATTAGTTTGTTAGGGCTGCCGTATCTAAGTATTGCTGATGAGGTGGCTTAAACAACAGAAATGTACGTTCTCACAGTTCTGGGGCCTAGAAGGCTGACAGCATGGTGTGGATGGGGTTGGTTTCTTCTGAGGCCTCTCTCCTCTCGTAGATGGCTGTCTGTTCCCTGTGTCTCCTCATCATCTTCCTTCTGTGCCTCTGTATGTCCTAATTTCCTCCTCTTTTTTTTTTTTTCCTTGAGACGGAGCCTTGCTCTGTTGCCAGGCTGGAGGGCAGTGGCTTGATCTCGGCTCACTGCAACCTCCACCTCCCCTCCCGGGTGCAAGTGATTTTCTTGCCTCAGCCTCCCCAGTAGCTGGGACCACAGGTACTGGCATTCGCCACTATGCCTGGCTAATTTTTATATTTTTACTAGAGACAGGGTTTCACTATGTTGGCCAGGCTGGTCTCAAACTCCTGACCTTGTGATCTGCCCACCTCTGCCTCCCAAAGTGCTGGGATTACAGGCTACAGCCGCCGTGCCTGGTCCATAATTTCCTCCTCTTATAAGAATACCAGTCATATGGGTGGATCATGAGGTCAGGAATTCAAGGCCAGCCTGGCCAAGATGCTGAAACCCCATCTCTACTAAAAACACAAAAATTAGCCAGGTTTGGTGTCACGTGCCTATAATCCCAGCTACTTGGGAGGCTGAGGCAGGAGAATTGCATGAATCTGGGCGGCAGAGGTTGCAGTGAGCTGAGATCATACCACTGCACTTCAGCCTGGGCGACAGAGCAAGACTTCATCTCAAAAAAAAAAGGATACCAGTCATAGGCTGGGCGCAGTGACTCACCCCTGTAATCCCAGCACTTTGGGAGGCTGAGTTGGGTGGATCACCTGAGGTCAGGAGTTGGAGACCAGCCTGGCCAACATGGCAAAACCCTGTTTCTATGAAAAATACAAAATTAGCCAGGCGTGGTGGTGCATGCCTGTAGTCCCAGCTACTTGGGAGGCCGAGGCAGGAGACTCACTTGAACCCGGGAGGCAGAGGTTGCAGTGAGCTGAGATTGTGCCACCGCACTCCAGCCTGGGTGGCAGAGCGAGACTCCGTCACAAAAAAAAAAAAAAAAAAAAAAAAGAATACCAGTCATAGGACAGGCGCAGTGGCTCATGCCTGTAATCCCAGCACCTTGGGAGGCTGAGGCAGGTGGACCAACTGAGGTCAGGGGTTCGAGACCAGCCTGGCCAACATGGTGAAGCCCTGTCTCTACTAAAAACACAAAAATTAGCCGGGCGTGGTGGGATGAGCCTGTAATCCCAGCTACTCGGGAGGCTGAGGCAGGAGAATCACTTGAACCTGAGAGGCGGAGGCTGGGCAACAGAGTGAGACTCCATCTGAAAAAAAAAAAAGAATACCAGTCATAATAAATGAGGGCCCATCCTAATGACTTCATTTTAACTTAATCACCTCTTCAAAGACTTTATCTCCAAATGTAGTCACATTCTCAGGTACCGGGGTTGGGGACTTTGTCATCTGGAATTTGGAAGGATACAATTCTGCCCTTAACATCGCCATAACCATTAAAACATTTTTTCTGAGACAAGGTCTCACTCTGTCACCCACCTTGGGATGCAGAGGTGTGATGACGGCTCACTGCAGCCTCAGACTCGCAGGCTCAAGTGATCCTCCTGCCTTAGCCTCCTGAGGTGCCAGGACCACAGGTGCATGCCACCACACCCGGCTAATCTTTTAAAAAACTTTTTAGCCAGGCGTAATGGCTCATACCTGTAATCCTAGCACTTTTGGGAGGCTGAGGCAGGCAGATCACTTGAGGTCAAGAGTTCAAGACCAACCTGGCCAACATGGCGAAACCCCGTCTCTACTAAAAATACAAAAATTAGTCAGAAATTGTTTGAACCCGGCAGGTGGAGGTTGCACTGAGCTGAGATTGTGCCACTGCAATCCAGCCTGAGCAACAGAGTGAGACTCCGTCTCAAAAAAAAAAAATTTTTTTTTTTTGTAGAGATGGGGTCTCATCACCATGTTGCCCAGGCTGGTCTTGAACTCCTGGCCTCAAGTGATAACCGCCACCCTCCCCCGGCCCTGCTTTGGCTTCCCAAAGTGTTGAGATTACAGGCGTGAGCCACTGCACCTTTTCTTTTCTTTTTTTTTTTTTTTGAGACAGAGTCTCGCTCTGCCATGCTGGAGTGTAGTGTCGTGATCTTGGCTCACTGCAAGTTCCGCCTCCCGGGTTCATGCCATTCTCCTACCTCACCCTTCTGAGTAGCTGGGATTATAGGCGCCCACCACCACGCCTGGCTAATTTTTTGTATTTTTAGTGGAGACAGGGTTTCACCGTGTTAGCCAGGATGGTCTCGATTTCCTGACCTCGTGATCTGCCTGTCTTGGCCTCCCAAAGGGCTGGGATTACAGGCGTGAGCCACCATGCCCGGCCGGGTCTATAACCATTTTTAAGTGTACAGTTCAGTGGCATTAAGTATATTCATGTTGTTGTGCGGTGATTACCACAATCTGTCTCCAGAACTGTTTTCATCTTACAAACCTGAAACTCTTTATTGGTTAAATAACTTCCCATTACCCCCACCCTGGTCCCTGGCAACCAGCAGTTTCTTTCCTGTCTCTGTGAATTTGACTACTTTAATTGCCTCATATAAGAGGAATCGTATAGTATCTGTCTTTTTGTGTCTGGCATGTTTCACTCAGCGTCATGTCCTCCAGGTTCATCCGTGTTATAGCATGTCAGAATTCCATTCCTTTTTAAGGCTAAACAATATTATACATAGGAAAGCAAGTTAGTTTTACATTTATCTGTAGTATTCAGCGATTTACCACATTGCTTTGTCACCCACATTGCAGTGAGCCGACATACAATCAGGATTTGTTTCATTAAATTGGGTTAATCTACCTGAAGGGCTGGGGTGGAGAATGGGGTCTAGGAAGAACTCTGTGGCACTCAGCTGTCATTCCTAGAACTCAGACTTTCTTTTTTCAATATCAATACAAAGCTATTTTGATAGTCCCTAAAGTATTTTAGACATAGCCTAAAAGTATAGTTCCAGTTTTTATCAGGGAATTAAGGCCCAAAAAGTATTAGGTTGGCCAGGCATGGTGGCTCATGCCTATAATCCCAGCACTCTGGGAGGCCGAGGCGGGCGGATCACTTGAGGTCAGGAGTTCGAGACCAGCCTGGGCAACCTGGTGAAACCCCATCTCTCCTAAAAATAACTGAAAATACAAAAATTAGCCGGGCGTAGTGGCGCACGCCTGTAATCCCATCTACTCGGGAGGCTGAGGCAGGAGAATTACTTGAACCCAGGAGGCAAAGGCGGCAGTGAGCCGAGATCATGCCTCTGTACTCCAGCCTGGGTGACAAAGGGAGACCCCATCTCAAAAAAACATAAAATAAGTTTGTGAGCCAGACAAACTTCAAGTAATTCTCCTGCCTCAGCCTCCTAAGTAGCTGGGATTACAGGTGTGTGCCACCATGCCCAGCTAACTTTTGTATTTTTAGTTATTTTTAGGAGAGATGGGGTTTCATGATGTTGTCCAGGCTGGTCTTGAACTCCTGACCTCAGGCGATCTGCCCTCAGCCTCCCAGAGTACTGGGATTACAGTCATGAGCCACTGCACACAACCAGTAAACTTATTTTTGAGTAATGTTAATGATATTTTGGTACTACCCTGTGGCTAAAATAAACACACATCTTCCTAACAAGGCTGCAGGTTTCTCCCATGCTGGCTACAGAGGCGTGCTTCCAAGGAAGTTCAGGTTCATCATCGTAGATCCAGCCCCGTCTTTAAGTGACAGCCACAGAACTTCAGGGCAAAGGTTGGCAGCACACCAATAGGATTGAAGGTATCCCTAATGATGGTTTGCTAAGCGAAGGTTTTGATACTGAAGGCTGAGACTTCCAGCCTCCAGCCCCTCTCCGCTGAGTGGCAGCAGGCGGGAAGGGTCTTCTCTGGAAAATCTGACTAATTAATCCAAAGAAAAATACCAGCAGATGGTGACACAGGGGTGGGATCCCCTACAAAATGACCTGGCCTGGTTATTCTGAAGAAAACGTGATTATGAGAATCATCCTGGGAGATTTACGTGTCTGCGCCCCTTCCCCACCCCCAGATGGTTGCATCCAGGTGTCATGCTCATTCTCCACCCTCTGTTTGAAACCTGCTTTTTCTCTCCGGAACTTCTCCCTGTAGCTCTCTGTAGTTCTGAAGTTGCACCGCGCTGTGTCTTGGAGTGAGTCTATTTCCAGTCATTGTGTTGGCCACTTGCTGCTCCTTTTCAATCACATCCTTCATTTAGGAAAACATTTCTTGAATGGTTCCTCAGTAGTTTCTCCCTTCTGTGTTCCCTCTTCTTTCTGAAACTATTATTTGGATGCTGGGTTTCTTGGGCTGTTCTTCTCATTTTCTTGTAGAGACGAGAAAATTCCATTACTCTTTTTTTTTGAGCCGGAGTCTTGCTCTGTTGCCCAGGTTGGAGCGCAGTGGTACAATCTCAGTTCACTGCAACCTCCGCCTCCTGGGCTCAAGTGATTCTCCTGCCTCAGCCTCCCGAGTAGCTGAGATTATAGGTGCCCACCACCACTCCTGGCTAATTTTTGTATTTTTAGTAGAGATGGGGTTTCTCCATGTTGTCCAGGCTGCTCTCAGACTCTTGACTTCAGGTGATCCACCCGCCTTGGCCTCCCAAAGTGCTAGGATTACACGTGTGAGCCACCGTGCCTGGCCCTATCTCTCTTATTTCTCTCTCTCACAGTTCTAGAGACCAGAAGTGTGAAATCAAAGTGTCCGCAGAGCCACGTTTCTTCTGAAAGTTCTAGGGCAGGATCTCACCTTGTCTCTTTCGGCCTCTGGAGGCTTCCAGGACCGCTTTGGGTTCCTTGGCTGGTGGCTGCATCACTGTTATCTCTGCCTCTGTCTTTATATGTCTTCTGTCTTATCTGTCTTCTTCTCCGCATGTCTTGTGTCTCTGTGTCTTCTCCTCTTCTTTTTCTTTTTTTATCTTTAATTTTTTTGGTTTTTTTTTGAGACTCCATCTCGCTCTGTCGCCCAGGCTGGAGTGCAGTGGCACGATCTCAGCTCACTGCAAGCTCCGCCTCCCGGGTTCACGCCATTCTCCTGCCTCAGCCTCCCGAGTAGCTGGGACTACAGGCGCCCGCCACCTCGCCCGGCTAGTTTTTTTGTATTTTTAGTAGAGACGGGGTTTCACCGTGTTAGCCAGTATGGTCTCGATCTCCTGACCTCGTGATCCACCTGCCTCAGCCTCCCAAAGTGCTGGGATTACAGGCGTGAGCCACCGCGCCGGCTTTCAGTTTAATTTTTTATTTTGAGACAGGGCGCCCAGGCTTGAATACAGTGGCATCATCACAACTCACTGCACCCTTGAACTCCTGGGTTAAGTGATCTTCCCACCTGAACCTTCTGAGCAGCTGGGCCCACAGGTGCGCGCCATCACACCCAGCTAATTAAAAAAAGACATTTTTGGGCTGGGTGCGGTGGCTCATACCTGTAATTCCAGCACTCTGGGTGGCCAAGGCAGGTGAATCACTTTAGTCCAGGAGTTTGAAACCAGCCTGGGTGATATGGCAAAACGCCGTCTCTCTAAAAATACAAAAATTAGCCAGGCATGGTGGTGCATGCCTGTGGTCCCAGCTGCTCGGGAGGCTGAGGTGGAGGGATCACTTGAGCCTGGGAGGAGGACGTTGCAGTGAACCAAGATCATGCCACTGCACTCCAGCCTGGGCAACAGAGCAAGGCCCCATCTCAAACAAAACAAAACAAAATAAAACAAAACAAAAAAAAACCGTGTGGGGCTCACTCTGCTGTCTGCGTTGATCTCAAACTCTTGGGCTCAAGTGATCCTCCGGCCTTGGCCTCCCAAAGCCTTAAGGATAGGCATGAGCCACAGTGCCTAGTTCCTCTTCTTAAAATGATGCCAGCCATCAGATTTAGGGCCATGTAGTCCAGTACAACGGTATCTTAACTAATTATGTGTGCAAAAACCCATTTCCAAATAAGGTCACATTCTGAGGATCCTGGTGGACATGAATTTTGAGGGGACATTGTTCAACACACTTTACAGCTCTTGCATAGTTTTTCCTACACCCAATCCTGGGCTCCTCACCATTATTCCACACAGGATGGAACAGAAGCTCCAGCAGGACCTGCGCCGGGTGACAAAGCTGAGTGACAGACACCATGCTTTACTTCGAATCTCCCATCTGCTCTTTCAACTAAGCTCATCTTGTTGGGGCCACCAATCGGTTCCTCCTTACCTTAAAATGTGATTGCCAGCTGGGTGCGGTGGCTCACGCCTGTAATCCCAGCACTTTGGGAGGTGGAAGCAGGTGGATCACTTGAAGTCAGGAGTGTGAGACCAGCCTGGCCAACATGGCGAAACCCTGTCTGTACTAAAAATACAAAAATTAGCTGGGTGTGGTGGTGCATGCCTATATTCCCAGCTACTCGGAGGCTAAGACAGGAGAATTGCTTGAACCCATTTAAAAAAAAATAAAAATATATTAATATAACTCCCATATGCAGTCATTCAATGAATATGTGTTGGCTTCTGAACTGGGCATAGCTGGATTTAGAATCTATGAATGTGGCTAGATGGAATACACCAGGTTATGGAGGCACCTGCAAGGTGTTCTGGTGATCTCCAAAAGATCTTTTGCTTTGCTGAGATGCCTGATCCTCTTGTCAACATGAAGGCAGCTGCTGGAGACTTGTGAACAGCCACTAGGGTTAAGGAAGTCAATGGTAGGGAAAAAATGTGGGTACAGGTAAGCACATGGCTCACGCCTGTAATCCCAGCACTTTGGGAGGCCGAGGCAGGAGGATCACTTGAGATCAGGAGTTCAAGACCAGCCTGGCCAACATGGTGAAACCCCTCCTCTACTAAAAATACAAAAATTAGCCGGGTGTGGTAGCATACGCTCATAGTCTCAGCTACTTTGGAGGCTGAGGCAGGACAATTGCTTGAACCCGGGAAATGCAGGTCGCAGTGAGCTGAGATCATGCTACTACACTCTAGCCTGGGCGACAGAGTGAGACTCCATCTTGAGGAAAAAAAAAAAAAAGTGGGTACATTCCTCCAAACTCACCCTCATCAGTTGAAAGAGAAAAAGACTCAAAGCTTGTAACTGCAGCTTTGGATGCATGATCAGGCAATAGCAGGGAATCCCATCTTCTAGCAGATGGTGCTCCAAGATTGTTGTCTACCTGACAAATGAAAATCACGTAGGCACTGCCAAGTCCTCAGGGGCTGGTGTGATAAGAATGGCTACAGCTCAATCATTAGGCAACTTATCTCAAAGCCTATCATGGTTGCCACCCAGTCTGACCTCTGATATCCTGGAGCCAAGGTCCTCACCCATCATGTGAATTTGCATGTGAGGGAGGGTGAGGAGGAGACACTGAGGCCGGCAAGGCGTTCTGCAAGCTTTTGCAGAGTTTGCATGGACACATTCTGATTCCCGCTGTGTCCAGGTGGGAGTTCTGTACACATCACAGATGGAAAAAAGAGAATCTCTGTGGATTTGGCAGCACCCTGGATTGGATGTTTGAAGAAAGCTGTTGCATCTGCCCCATGTCTTCTGTGGATCAGGTACCTTTATGCTTCTGGGAGGTCAAGGAGAGAACCCAGAACCCTCCGGTGACTTCCTTTGGATCCTGGCACTATGAGAAGATGGTTAACCTCCTTTATAGAACTCTCCTTCACATCCAGTCCTTCAGACAGCCTAACTGATCCCATTTTCTTAACCCAACCCCTCCCCTGGACATCGTTCCCAAGCCCCTTAAAGATATGGGTGACAGCCGGGCACGGTGGCTCATGCCTGTAATCCCAGCACTTTGGGAGGCAGAGGCGCGCGAATCATGAGGTCAGAAGTTCGAGACCAGCCTGATCAATATGGTGAAACCCTGTCTCTACTAAAAATACAAAAATTAGCCGGGCATGGTGGCGGGTGCCTGTAGTCCCAGCTACACTGGAGGCTGAGGCAGGAGAATTGCTTGAACCTGGGAGGCAAAGGTTGCAGTGAGCCAAGATTGCACCATTGCACTCTAGCCTGGGTGACAAAGCCAGACTCCGTCTCAAAAAAAAAAAAAAAAAAAAAAAAAAAAGAAAAGAAAAGAAAAAAGAAAAAAGATGAGGATGGCATATCCTTATACCTCCAGGGCCTGACACACAGTGCCAGGCACCACATCCCCACTCCCCCGAGGTTGATGGCATGATACACACTCTGACCTGGAGACTGGGGAGGCTTGGCCAGCTTATAGGTTTCAACAGCAGTTTCAACAGCAGGGAAAGTGGCCGAATTGCTTCCAGAGAAGTAGGGAGGTGAGTATGATCATCACTTGTGTTTAAAAATCCGACATGACCAATTTACAAACACACAAGTCACCACAAATGATTTGGGGAGAAGAAAAGTGCAGACAGGCGACGTTTCAGATGGTTTCAGCAAACCAGGAAGCGGGGAGCACAGCATTGCAGCCAGCGAGGGGAGATGGAAGCTGTGAGCCCTGGCTCTGAGGGCCTCCCGTCCAGCTGAGCTGATGGAGGAGACGGGTACAGTCTGTGCTGGGCCATCGTGAGGCTTGCAGAGGGTAGTGCCAGGGTCACGTAGGGCGTCATGGCCTCAGAAGTCTGAGATCTGGTTTTCAATCTGAACTCATCACCCTTACTGGGAAACCTAGGATCCGTTTCTCTTCAATCCTGGGTTTCATTTCACATCTTTAAACAAGGGACAATAGTATCTACCTCAGAGGGTTGTGGCAATGACCAAATGTGTCACAGGTGAAAATGTCCAGTGGTTTCTCGCATTTATGACATGTTCTGTCAATGATAGTTCACTATTATTATCCCATTCACTAAGCAAATGCGTGTGATGCACCATGCGTTTCTGAACCTCATATGTGAGAGTGCCTGGCATAGAGTTGATGTTCATTAAAGGTTTATTTTTTTAATTTTTAGATAAACTTATTTTGAAATAGTTTTAGACTTGAAGAGTTGCAAAAATACTGGCGAGTTTCCTTATATCCTACATCCAGCTTCCTTTAATGTCTTTTTTCCCCGAGATGGGGTCTTGCTCTGTCGCCCAGACTGGAGTATAGTGCCACTATCTCGGCTCACTGCAACCTCCATCTCCTGGATTCAAGTGATTCGTGCCTCAGCCTCCCGAGTAACTGGGATTACAGGCGCATGCCACCACGCTCAACTAATTTCTGTATTTTTAGTAGAGACGGGGTTTCACCATGCTGGCCAGGCTGGTCTTGAACTCCTAACCTCAGGTCGTCTGCCTGCCTCAGCTTCCCAAAGTGCTGGGATTACAGGTGTGAGCCACTGCACCGGGCTCAGCTTCCCCTTATATTAACGTCTTACCTAACTATAGTAAGAGGATCAGAACCAGGAAATTAACAATGGCAATGCTTTTAACTAAATTGCAGATCTCACGTGAATTTCACCCGCTCTCCTGCCACTGTCCTTTCCTGTTGCATGTTCCCAACCAGGATCCCATGTTCCATTTGGTTGTTGTATCTATCCCCTTAGGGATGATTCCTAGTTTGTGACAGTTTCTCAGTCTTTGTCTTTCATGACCCGTAAGTATCCAAAGACACTTTCGATGGGTACTGGTTAATGACTTTGTAGAACAGGTCTCAATCGGGATTTGGTGTTTTCTTGTGATTCGATTGAGATTACACACTTCTGCAGGAATACCACAGCAATATGTTACTTTTAGTTTTTTCCTCCTTTGTTGTAGTAAAATACACTCAACATAACATTTACCATTTAAACCATTTTATTTTATTTATTTATTTTTTTGAGACGGAGTTTCACTGTTGTTGCCCAGGCTGGAGTGCAATGGTGCGATCTCGGCTCACCGCAACCTCCGCCTCCTAGGTTCAAGCAATTCTCCTGCCTCAGGCTGTCGAATAGCTGGGATTACAGGCACATGCCACCACGTCCGGGTAATTTTTGTATTTTTAGTAGAGACGGGGTTTCTCCGTGTTGGTCAGGCTGGTCTCGAACTCCCAACCTCAGGTGATCCACCCGCCTCGCCCTCCCAAAGTGCTGGGATTACAGGCGTGAGCCACCGCGCCCGGCTTAAACCCACTTTAAAGTGCGATTCAAGGGTACTATGTAGATTCATCCTGTTGGATCATTTCTAAACTTTTTCATCATCCTAAAAGGAAACCCCAAGCTCCTTATCTTCCTCCCCTAGCACCTAGCAACCACCAATCTGTATTGCCTCTACGGATTTGCCAATTCGAGACATTTCATCTGGATAGAATCATACGATATGTGACCTTTTGTGTTGGCTTCTCTTACTAGCATAATGTTTCCCGGGTTCCTCCACACTGCAGTACGCATCGGTGCTCCATTCCTTTTTGTAGCTGAATAATATTCCATTGCATGGACAGACCACATTTTACTTTTATTTTCTAATTCAACAGTGAGACCTGGTGTGGGCCCTGGCGCTGGGCCTGGGAGGCGACGGAGGGGATGGAAGAGAGCCCCGTGACTGGCAGGAGGCACTGTGGAGTGTGGGGAGAAGGGGTCGGGGTCTGCATGCTAGGGAGAATAGAATTTTATTTACACGTGGCAATGTTTATGGAGGCCAATGCAGAACTGCCGTTATGGGACATGGACTCCTTTGAAAGTCTCATTTGAGTAAAAGGAAAAGCAGTAGTTCATGAGGAGCGGGAGAAGGGCTTAAGGACAGCAAGGGAAACTCCCCCTGGGGAGGCGGAATGTGGTCGTCGGTGGGCCCAGCTATGGAGGGTTGGCCCGCGAAGGTCGCCCCATGAGCAGGTCCAGGGCAGGCCGAGTGCCCCGGGGCCCGCATTCATTGCTTACAGAGCAAAGGGAGCCTCCCGGGAGGGAAATCCAACGGTTGGAAACTTCGATTTATCCCAAAGGTGTGCCGAGTGGGAAGGCAACATTTTGATTTCCCAAACGCTGCGCCCAGCGGCTCCCTTCCACCGCACGCGCCTTCAGGTCTCTCCGCAGCGCCGGGACCCCGTGCAGCGAGCGGCCTCTGGGGCGCCCAGAGAGGCCCGGCCCGCAGCGCCCGGAGCGCCCGCAGAGTACGCAGCGCGCGGCCGAGGAGCGGCGCCGCCCGGGGCGGAGGGCGGAGCCGAGTGCGCTCCCCGCCCCGCCCCGCAGCCCTG
>NC_045450.1:4077722-4110488 GCF_002776525.5 Piliocolobus tephrosceles | reverse complement strand
CGGGCTCCGCGCACTCGCAGCCCGGGGCGCCCCCACCCCCGGCGCCCGCTGCCGCGGGCAGGGCCGGCCCGGAGTGCGGGAGGCGGCCGGGGAGCGCGGGCCGGGGGCGCCCGCCGAAGCTCGCGGCTCCGGGTTGGGGCCGGGGCCGGCCGCGCGCCGCCTTTGACGCATCGGAGCGCGGCTCCTGCAGGATGGAGGGCTCCGCGCCGCCGGCGGAGTTGTTTGTGCGCAGGCGGCTCGCGGGGCTGGGAGCGCTCAAGGTCTGAACTTCCCTCCGGAGCCGCAGCTGGAGGAGACGAGCGCGCAAGGAGGAGAAGCCGCGCGGCGCGGAGGCCACCCTCGGGGCGAGCGGCGCGGAAAGCGAGCGAGCACAGCGGTCCTGGACCCACGGCGGCCACGCGGCTGGGACCCCCGGGCGCTCTAGGTCCGTCCCGAGCGGTTCTCGTCCGCCTCGAAGGTGGGGGCGGTGGGGGTACGGCTGAGCCGGGATCCACAGTTTCGGGGAGCAGATGGTGCCTGTCCAAGTCGCGTGCTGGAGCCGCCACCTAGGACGGGAGCAGGTTCCCGGCCTCCAGGTGTGCATGCCTAGGTGGGAGCGCAGCTAACTCTCCCCGTTTTGCTGGCAGGTACTGGTGACCCCGGCCCGGGCAGGCCCCGGGACTCGACAACATGGCTTCCCCGCCCCACCAGCAGCTGCTGCATCACCACAGCACCGAGGTGAGTTGCGACTCCAGCGGGGACAGCAACAGCGTGCGCGTCAAGATCAACCCCAAGCAGCTGTCCTCCAACAGCCACCCCAAGCACTGCAAATACAGCATCTCCTCCAGCTGCAGCAGCTCCGGGGATTCCGGGGGCGTCCCCCGGCGAGTGGGCGGCGGAGGCCGGCTGCGCAGGCAGAAGAAGCTGCCCCAGCTGTTCGAGAGGGCCTCCAGCCGCTGGTGGGACCCCAAGTTCGACTCGGTGAACCTGGAGGAGGCCTGCCTGGAGCGCTGCTTCCCGCAGACCCAGCGCCGGTTCCGGTATGCGCTCTTCTACATCGGCTTCGCCTGCCTTCTGTGGAGCATCTATTTTGCGGTCCACATGAGATCCAGACTGATCGTGATGGTCGCCCCCGCGCTGTGCTTCCTCGTGGTGTGTGTGGGCTTCTTTCTGTTTACCTTCACCAAGCTGTACGCCCGGCATTACGCGTGGACCTCGCTGGCTCTCACCCTGCTGGTGTTCGCCCTGACCCTGGCTGCGCAGTTCCAGGTCTTGACGCCTGTCTCAGGACGCGGCGACAGCTCCAACCTGACGGCCACAGCCCAGCCCACAGATACTTGCTTATCTCAAGTGGGGAGCTTCTCCATGTGCATCGAAGTGCTCTTTTTGCTCTATACCGTCATGCACTTACCTTTGTACCTGAGCTTGTGTCTGGGGGTGGCCTACTCTGTCCTTTTCGAGACCTTTGGCTACCATTTCCGGGATGAAGCCTGCTTCCCCTCGCCTGGAGCCGGGGCCCTGCACTGGGAGCTGCTGAGCAGGGCGCTGCTCCACGGCTGCATCCACGCCATCGGGGTCCACCTGTTCGTCATGTCCCAGGTGCGGTCCAGGAGCACCTTCCTCAAGGTGGGGCAATCCATTATGCACGGGAAGGACCTGGAAGTGGAAAAAGCCCTCAAAGAGAGGATGATTCATTCCGTGATGCCAAGAATCATAGCCGATGACTTAATGAAGCAGGGGGATGAGGAGAGTGAGAATTCTGTCAAGAGGCATGCCACCTCGAGCCCCAAGAACAGGAAGAAAAAGTCTTCCATCCAAAAAGCGCCTATAGCCTTCCGCCCTTTCAAGATGCAGCAGATCGAAGAAGTCAGTATTTTATTTGCAGATATCGTGGGCTTCACCAAGATGAGTGCCAACAAGTCCGCCCACGCCCTGGTGGGTCTCCTGAACGATCTCTTCGGTCGCTTTGACCGCCTGTGTGAGGAAACCAAGTGTGAGAAAATCAGCACTCTGGGAGACTGTTACTATTGCGTGGCGGGCTGTCCCGAGCCCCGGGCCGACCATGCCTACTGCTGCATCGAGATGGGCCTGGGCATGATCAAGGCCATCGAGCAGTTCTGCCAGGAGAAGAAGGAGATGGTGAACATGCGAGTCGGGGTGCACACGGGTACCGTCCTGTGCGGCATCCTGGGCATGAGGAGGTTTAAATTTGATGTGTGGTCCAACGATGTGAACCTGGCCAATCTCATGGAGCAGCTGGGAGTGGCCGGCAAAGTTCACATTTCTGAGGCCACTGCAAAATACTTAGATGACCGGTACGAAGTGGAAGACGGGAAAGTTATCGAACGGCTGGGCCACAGCGTGGTTGCTGACCAGTTGAAAGGTATGTGCCCTTCTTTACCTCGGTATCCCCTCTCCCTGATCCTGGTTGTGTTAAAACACACACACACACACACACACACAAACTTTCAACCTCAGTGTGTAGAGGCAGCTCAGGTATCTCAGAATGCCTTCCCATGGGGGGATCTCAGGGTCAGTGCGACTTGTCCTCCAGCGGGTCAGATATCACAGATCTCTTCGCACTGCAGAAAGGGACGCTGTGCAGACATGACGTAGATGCGACCTGTAGAAGGAAGGAGAACTTTGAACGTGCATAACCACTGGTTGGCTGAAATACGGGGGTACGTCCGGTGAACGTAAGGGTATGGAGCCGTTCAGCATTCCGCACTTTTTAGCACTTAAGGAAATTGCCTTTGCATTTCATTTGGTCACCCCAAAGTCCCATCCAAATGTTTCTCTGTGCCCTTTTTGTGAAAATGTGGAGAATAAAACCTTTCTCCTCTCCGGGCCTCACTTTGCTTGTCCTCAAAATAGGGATAGGAAGTCGGCGCAGTCCTGCAGGACTCTGGAGAATTGGACGGAGTTACTTACCTCTGAGTGCACACTGCCTTTTATCTAGGTCTTTTTAAAAAAGTTTGCATTTTCAGCTTTCAGCCGTCATTTATTTAAGGATATTTTATTATCACAGTATTTGCCTTAAGTGAAGAACCAGGCGTTTTAGAATATTGAGCTTCTGCAGCCACCAGGTGATGTGGAAGGGAGAAACGCACCCACAGAAGAGCTGGTATTCTCCTCCCTCATCCTCTCAGGTTTGGATCTGGTGCCTGGTCCTTGGTTTCAAGCTCCTTATTGCCATTCTTGATGTTTTTACTGGGCTGCTGCTTTTTTCTAATACAGGATAAAAGTCTTTGAGATCTGGAAAATGATGTTAAAATAAGTAGGACGAAAAAGAAGGATTTTAAGTAATCTGCTACATTTCTTCCCCTCCTTCCTCCTTTTTAAACAGCCCTTATGTTTTAGCAAAATCTTCAGGATTGAGGGGGACATCTGTTTTGGAAGTATGTAGAGAAAATAACGCTGATTTTTTTTAAAGCCTGCTTTTGTTAAGCTGTATTGTATTTTGTGGCCTCCCTACACTGCATACTTACACAGTTAACAGCCTCAGGAAAGGGAATCCTCGGAAGGAGAAGTAATGAATAGTTCCAGTCAGAGATGGCAGAAGTAATACTTTCAATCAGAGACGGCAGAAGTAATACTTTCAATCAGAGACGGCAGAAGTGATAATGTCAGTCAGAGACGGCCAGTGGTTGAGGTAGGGCCTGCATAGGTCGTTGGTGTGAGATCATCCTGTATGCCCGATTGGCATTCTCTTTCTCTGGCTTGTGATCTGAGCTCCTGTATCTTTTATGTATTTGTTATCTGGCAGGGGAACATCATCTTTCTTCTGATTTTTCTTTGTTTTGCTGACTTTGCTGATGAAGATTTTATGGATGTGGACGAAAACTGTTTTCACCAAGAATTCCCGTAACCTAGAGCGCTTTAAGGGCTATGTTGACGAGGTCAGAAACTACACTTTGCTGTTCACTTGAAAGATGCTGCCGTGACAAGTTCTTTCTGTTCAGAGTGGTGGCACTTGCTCTTGAGACTGAAGGTGTCAGTGGATGGGGCTGTGGGTGTCACCCCTGCTTGACCCCTTGGCATTTTTAGGGCCCAGGTGTTGTGAGCTCTGTCCTGGGGACTGTGGGACGGTGGAGCTGGGCGGCAGTACGTTAAATTAAATATGTTGGCCCACAGGACAATGAGAACAGTTTTGTGAGCTGTACTTTGTATGCTGTATTACTTGAATTTCAAAAATGAAAAGGGTGTAATTATTTGGAAATTGCCAAGTCATTGAATACCTATTTTGTGAATTTATGAGTAGTTTTATTTTAAGTTTATAGATCAGGAGACTCAGACACTGAGGCAATGAAAAAAAGAAAAAAAATGCTAGAGAGTGTGTGTGTGTTTTTAAACCTCAAATAGTGTAAATTTGGTAAATTAACTTTTCTTGACATTTGTGTATGTTGTACATTTATAAAAGTTTCAGTACTGTAGGGAGTAGGGAAGGAAGAAGGCTTAGCCAAGCTGCTGATTTTTAAGATGTGATATTCGTCCCTGTAGCTGTTTCCCTGAGACCATGATTTTGTTTTCTTGAGCTCATTTTGCGAACCTCTGTGGATAGGACTCCAGGAATAGAGCATGTCTGCACGACTTCCTGGCCCTTTTGGAAACTGTCCTTAAAAAAGCTAAATGGAGATGATAGCACGGTTTGCAGAAGACCTTTCACCCACATGGTTAAGCTTATCTACATGTGAGATCGATTTTCGCCTCTGCCTTTAGGATGGTGGCAAATGTTTCCTCTATACAATATTGGGTATTATGGGAGGCTGAGGCAGGAGAATTGTTTGAACCCGGGAGGAGGAGGTTGTAGTGAGCCGAGGCTGTGCCACTGCACTTCGGCCTGGGCAACAGAGCAAGACTCTGTCTTAAAAAACAACAACAACAAAAAACCCCAATATTGGGTATTATCCTTTCCCTCTTACCCCCTTTTCTGATCCCAGGGTTGAAAAGCACCCAGTAGCGGCCCTGCAGGAGTGGGCGTCCGTAGAATGAGAAGGGGTTTCTAGAACTAGCCTGGGAGCACAGAAGGAAGCTCCTGTCATTGGAATTTATCTGAACAGGCTTTGCAGAAGGGTCGTTTCATGATTTCTGCACATGCCCTCACTCTGAAATCTGTGCTGTGCCCCGGCACCGACTGTGCACCTGGCCCTGTGGATGTGGAGGAGGATCTGTGATCGTGAGGTAGGAGGTGGGACTTGACTCCAGAAGCGGGGCCCAGATGCCAGACCGAATTGAAGACTAGCTAATACAGGGATGGGGCAGAAGCAGCGTTCTGCAAGGCATGCCCACCAGTGTGCCATGTTAGTTTACTGTCACCACGGCCACACCTGGAGTTACTGCCTCGTCCCATGGCCATGACCTGACAACCCAGAAGCTACCACCGTTTTCCTAGAAATTTCTGCCTAAGCCGCCCCTTACTCTACATGAAATTAAAAGTAGGTATGAGGTAAGGCCAGGCGCAGCGGCTCACGCCTATAACCCCAGCACTTTGGGAGGCCAAGGTGGGTGGATCACCTGTAGTCATGAGTTCGAGACCAGTGTGGCCAACATAGTGAAACCCTGTCTCTACTAAAAATACAAAAATTAGCCAGGTGTGGTGGTGCGTGCCTGTAGTCCCAGGTGCTCCGGAGGCTGAGGCAGAAGAATCACTTGAACCCAGGAGGTGGAGGTTGCAGTGAGCTGTGACCATGGCCACTGCACTCCAGCCTGGGCAATAGCCTAGGCGAGGCTGTGTCTCAAAAAAAAAAAAAAAGAAAAGAAAAGATATAAGTATGATTGCAAAACTGCCCTGAGCTGCTACTTTCTGCCTTTTGGGGAGCCCAGTTCTGCAGGAGCAGTCACGGAGCTGTAACACTGCCTGCCTCTTCAGTAAAGCTGTTTTCTTTCCTGCCACCGGCTCACTCTTGAATTCTTTCCTGGGCAAAGCCAAGAACCCTCTTTGGCTCGGCCCCACTTTGGGGCTCGCCTGGCCTGCGTTAATAGTTCCCAACCTCCATGAGCTCACAGTTAAAAATGTTGTGGAGTATGTCTGGGAGTGGGGAGCGCTGTAGAGAGGGCTCCTGCTGGAGCTGGGTCCTGAGATCAGGCCATGGCTCTCCAGGTGGACAGAAGAGCAAGGGGCAGAGTGGAGAGGTGGGCGTGGCTTCTCTGTGGGGGCAGGCGATTGTTAGTCGTTCGTCAGGACAAGGAAGGCCACGGGTAACGTGGGAAGGAGTTTGGATTTGATCCTGTGGGTGTCAGGGAGCCACTCAACAGGGGACTTAGGTGATCTGACTTGCAGTTTTAGAAAGTTCACTCTTTCAGAGCTAGTGAGTGTGGGTTGGAAAGAGATGAATGAGGTGTTGAGTAAATCGCAGGTAGGGGTGATGGTGGCCCAATCCAAGGTCACAGTAGCAGTGGTGGAGATGATGGGATCTGAGTGGCGTTAGGAAGACCAGCTTGCTGAGACTGCAAGCCAGATTTAAACGGACGACTGGCAGGAGGGGAAGGGCTTAACCATATGAATGGGAAATGGCATTTTAAGTTTCTGGACGTGACTTGGCGACAATGTGGAGTCAGGAATGGGTGAGGGGCCTTTGAAGTTGCTATGGTATGAATGGAGAATGCAGGATAGACTTGCGGAAGGAGGCCCGGAACCCCCGGCTTGCTTATTCATTCAGCGAATCATTTACTCCGTGCCAGGCACGGTTCTGGGTTCTGGCAATACAGCTGTAAACAAAACAGATTCCTGCTCTTGTAATAGGGGACAAGAATTTTTAAGTCAATACTATAGGAGGATCGCTGGAGCTCAGGAGGTCGAGGCTGCAGAGAGCCGTGATTGCGCCACTGCATTCCAGCCTGGGCGACAGAGTGAGACCCTATCTCTAAGAAACAAAAACCAGGCCTTCTAATAGGGGAGATCTACTAGAGGGGGCAACAGGGGAGTCAAACCATAAGTAAGATAGAAAAAGTGTTTTGTGAAAAAACGTAAAGCAGGAAGGAGATATACAAGATGGGGTGTATGTGAGTGTGAGAAATCTTATCTAGGGTGGCCAGGCACTGGGAGAAGGTTGCAGGAATTTTTAGTATACTGCTAGGATTTTGGAAATAATCTAAAAAGTAAGAGGCTGGGCACGGTGGCTCACGCCTGTAATCCCAACACCTTGGGAGGCCGAGGTAGGCAGATCACTTGAGGTCAGGAGTTTGAGACCTGCCTGGCCAATATGGTGAAACCCCATCTGTACTAAAAATACAGATGTGGTGGCAGGTAATCCCAGCTACTCGGGAGACTGAGACAGGAGAATTGCTTGAACCTGGGAGGTGGCGGTTGCAGTGAGCCAAGATCGCATCATTGCACTCCAGCCTGGGCGACAAGAATGAGACCCTGTCTCAAAAAAAAAAAAAAAAAAAAAAAAGTGAAGGACAGTTATTAAAGATTTGGAGAAATGGGTGGGGTGTAGTGGCTCATGCCTGTAATCCCAGCACTTTGGGAGGCCAAAGTGGGCAGATCACGAGGTCAGTAGTTCGAGACCAGCCTGGCTAACATGGTGAAACCCTGTCTCTACTGAAAATGCAATAATTGACTGGGCATGGTGGCAGGCACCTGTAGTCCCAGCTACTTGGGAAGCTGAGGCAGGAGAATCGTTGGAACCTGGGAGGCGGAGGTTGTAGTGAGCCAAGATGGTGCCACTGCACTCCAGCCTGGGCAATAGGGTGAGACTTAATCGCAAAAAAAAAAAAAAAAAAGGTCTGATTCAGGTGAGAGACCTTCCACAGCATTTGGGGTGAAACCGCTAGGCCTGAGGGAACCGTGGCTGTTGTATTCTGCCTTGGGCCACAAGCAAAAAATGGTGAGACGTGTTATCTTGAGCTGTTGGCTTTTCCTGTCGTAGATACAGGGTCAGAAAGACAGAAAGTGAAAGCGTTAGAAAATATCTACAGGCATCTTCTTTTCCGCTGTAAATGTTAGGAAGACAGAATGAAGATGCTCCGCCACCCCCATCCACACCCATGGTAATATCTCTGAAGAAGGGAATACCGGGTAGCAATCACGTTGTCAGATGCAGAAATTAAAAAAGCCTTTTTTCCCAGCCAAACTTTATGCTTGTGGAGTAACTGGGGGAAGAGACCCACTGGTGTGCATTTGGGCAGATTGTCACCTGTTGGCCACTTCTGTGACCAAGACCTTCGCCTTAAAGGAGTCCCTATGTAGACTCTGTCTGGTGGGCCGACAGATGGTGGTGGATGGGGGCATTCTGTACGTGTTAGCCTCTGCAAACACCTGTCTCATGCTGGAAGTTTGGGTGCCCTGTTAACCGTGGTCACGGGCCTGCCAGCTGACAGAACCCTAGCCAGGTGTTGGTTTGGGATTCAGTTGCATGCTCAGGTGTTCCCCTTCCTTCCCCTGTTAGCTTGGGTAGCTTGTCCTCACCTGAGCCTGCAACTCTTGCCACTGGGATGCTAACCTGTTAGCACAGCCCAGTCTCCTTGCTTGGAAATTCTGCGTTGACCTGCAGTCTTTTTTTTCAGACAGAGTCTTGCTCTGTCGCCCAGGCTGGAGCGCAGTGGCGCGATCTCAGCTCACTGCAACCTCTGCCTCCCAGGTTCAAGCGGTTCTCCTGCCTCAGCCTTCTGAGTAGCTGGGATTACAGGCAAGTGCCACTACACCCAGCTAATTTTTGTATTTTTAGTAGAGATGGGGTTTCACCATGTAGGCCAGGCTGGTCTCGAACTCCTGACCTCAGGTAATCCATCCGCCTCAACTTCCCAAAGTGCTGGGATTATAGGCATGAGCCAGCCTTGACCTGCATTCTTGAGCAGGGTCTCTTGTGCACGTGGAAGTGCAGCCTCTCAGATAGCAAATGGCAGAGATGAGATGAAGCACACAGTTCCCCTCCACAGCTGGGGTGGGAGACAGAACACAGCTATAGAGTCGACACTCAGGCCGCCCCCAGTGACCATTTGTTCAGGCTCTTTGAGACCTGGCTTCCAGGGACAAGGACAGAGCTGTTAATTCTGAAGACAGGCTTTCGAGTAGAAGTAACCTCTGGTGAAGCAAGAGAAAGTTAAGGTTTGCTGCATTGCCCACAGGATGAAGGAGGAAGGGGGAGGCTGTGTTTTCAGGTAGAATGCCTCAGGAAGGAAAACATGGAGAAGGAACAATTAGAGCAAGTCAAGAAGTTTCAAGATTTTTGTCTTCTGGCCAGCTTGGTTAGATAGTAATTATGTTTCTGCATATTGGTCAGTGTTGCCTGTGTACTTTGCTGTGGAATAGTAATCTTGGAAAAAACAAACCCACATTATTCTGTCCGTGTCTGGGCACAGAGTGTGCACGAGCCTGCGTGGGCCGTAGGTCTTGTCTTTCTCTTGGTTGGTGATTTCCGTATTGGCATGTTTGCTGGAATTTCAATATTGGAAGAGTGTGATCATTCACCATTAGAATTCTGCAGGTCCCCTCCTGACTCTGGACTGGCTGAGCTGAGGGGCCTGTCATCCATCTGGCCCTGGGCATATCATTTGTACTTTGCCTGTGACACACCTCAAGACCTTTTCCAACAGGAACTAGCACCCCTCCAGGAAATTTTGTGAAGAGATGAGAGTTTTTGAAACAGGAAGGGAACTGGCAAGGGAAGTGGCCAGGCACCCGTGCTGCCGCGGAACAGGAGGGGAGGGACTGGGCTGCATCAGAGGGTGGAGGTGGAGCCCCCACCCATGGGTGTGGGCCAAGGGCAGGGTGGTCCTCCCCTGGGAAGACTGCAGACAGCAGTGATATTCTTGTAGTCTTGTGGATGTACCCAGTGAACCACGCCAGCCAAGCCAACCTGTGGCTAAATTTTAGTCAACTTAGGCAAAGAAGACTGACCCTTGTAAAACTTGTCTGCTCTTGGAAATCAGGTTTTTGGTCTCATTTTGTCCAGCCTTTGCTAGCGTTGCACTTGTAAAAAATTCCTGGCATCCTTTCTGTAGAGTTAAGTGGGGAGGCTCAGTGTTCTGGGATAGGGGGGAGCATCGAACCCGCTAGAACCTGGTGGTGGCGGTGGAGGCAGAACGAGCTGTAGCAGTAGTGGTGGCAGCAGTGTGACCTAGAGGGCAGAAGCTGGGAAACAGGGTGAAATGCTGGGCCCCTGACACTCAGGGATAGCTGCACCTAGTTTATATGCCTTCCTCTAATCCGGTAGAAATTGTTGTTTGTGTAGGTTTTTTTCTTTTCTTTTTTTTTTTTTTTTTTTGAGACGGAGTCTTGCTCTGTCGCCCAGGCTGGAGTACAGTGGCCGGATCTCAGCTCACTGCAAGCTCCGCCTCCCGGGTTCACGCCATTCTCCTGCCTCAGCCTCCTGAGTAGCTGGGACTACAGGCGCCCGCCACCACGCCCGGCTAGTTTTTTGTATTTTTTAGTAGAGACGGGGTTTCACCGTGTTAGCCAGGATGGTCTCGATCTCCTTACCTCATGATTCGCCCGTCTCGGCCTCCCAAAGTGCTGGGATTACAGGCTTGAGCCACCGCGCCCGGCCGGTTTTTTTCTTTTCTTTTTGAGACAGGGTCTTGCTGTGTCACCCAGGCTGGAGTGCAGTGGTACAGTCACAGCTCACTGCAGCCTCGACCTCCTGCACTCAGATAATCCTCCCTTGTCAGCCTCTCGAGTAGCTGGGACCACAGGTGCATGCTACCACACCCAACTAATTTTTTTTTTTTTTTTTTTTTGAGACAGTGTCTCACTGTTGCCCAGGCTGGAGAGCAGTGGTGTGATCTTAACTCACTACAACCTCTGCCTCTCGGGTTCAAGCAATTCTCCTGTCTCAGCCTCCCCTGTAGCTGGGATTACAGATGCATGCCACCATGCCCAGCCAATTTTTTTTTCTGTATTTTTAGTAGAGATGGGGTTTCACCATGTTGGCCAGGCTGGTGTCGAACTCTTGGCCTCAAGTGATCCACCCGCCTCAGCCTCCCAAAGTGCTAGGATTGTAGGTGTGAGCCCGGCCTAATTTTAAATATTATTTGTAGAGATTACGTCTTCCTATGTTGCCCAGGGTTATGTACGTTGTTTTTATAGGTTGTCTATTGATATTTACGGTATTAGAAATTGAAACAAACTGAGAAGGTTAAAAATATTTTCTTAATTTATTTCAAAATAATAATGAGTTCATTTCACTCATTGCATGTTAATAGAAGTAACATTTTTATAAAAGTAACTATATTTTTTAAAATGAAAAAATTTGATGAGAAGGGTGGCACTGCCACACATTTTTGCAAATCTCTTTAATGTCTGGATTAATAAATGGTTGAAGTTTTTTTTTTTTTGGATGGATTTTTTCCCTCTTCTTGCCCACGTTGGAGTGCAATGGCACGATCTCGGCTTATTGCAACCTCTGCCTCCTGGGTTCAAGCAATTCTCCTGCCTCAGCCTCTCAAGTAGCTGGGATTACAGGTGCGCATCACCACGCCCGGCTAATTTTTTGTATTTTTTAGTAGAAACGGGGTTTCACTACGTTAGCCACCTTGCCTGACCCATGGCTGAAGATTTTTAAGTGATGAAATATACACAACAGAAATCTACCATGTTAAACACTTTTACGTGTGTTTGCTGAATTTTCTTAGCTGCTTTGGCCTTCAATTTGTTGCAATATATTGGACAATGTGTAGAAAATCTGGTTTTATAGAGATACGTAGTTGGAAGAGCATTTTCATAGCCTTTTTGTGTAATTCTGGATTTTTTTCTTTGATTCTGTAGAAGCATTCAACAAGTGAGTAGTAGTTTCTTTTACTTTTTCTGAGATGGGGTCCTGCTCTGTCACTCAGGCTGGAGTGCAGTGGTGCTGCCATAGCTCACTGCAGCCTTGACCTCCTGGGCTCAAGTGATTCTCCTGCCTTGGCCTACCAAGTAGCTGGAACTACAGGCATGCACCACCACACCCTGCTGATTTTTTATTTTGAGTGGTAGTTTCTTAAAGGTTAGTTGCAATATGGAATCTGAAATTTTATTATCTTTTTTTTTTTGTACACGATTATAGTAAATGCTGTTGGGTTTTTACCCACGTGTGATTGTATAATGCACTAGTCATTTGGAAAATATTGGTCTTTTGAATGATGCAGCTCTTCCACATGTTGACATCAGTTAGTTCTAATAGTCTGAAGATGTTGACTTCATCACAGTGGCTGATGTAAGTTTTCCAAAGCCCTACTTGAAAATTGGAATTTTTATCATTGGCAGCAAAAACTGTCAGTTGTTTTCCTGGAAGTGACAGACTCATCCATATCCCCAGGAATGGTCTGCCCGTACTCAAGTCTGAACAACCGTAGTTTGTCTGTAGGTCAAGTATAAGTGACGTTCTACCAAAAAGGTGGCCAATTCAGCCTGCAACCCGAACAGCTGCACAGCTGCTTTTCTCAAAGACCACTGTGCTTTGACCGGCAGCGTCGTCGTAGGCGTGCCTCTCATTTTATCCCTCAGACTATTCAAAAGACACCTATTTACGCTTGCTATTTAACACAGTTGTTCATGTTGACAGCTTCATCAGGGACATTCTTTCTTTCTTTTTTTTTTCTTTTTTTGAGACAGAGTCTCGCTCTGTCACCCGGGCTGGAGTGCAGTGGTGCGATCTTGGCTCACTGCAGCCTCCGCCTCCTGGGTTCATGTGATTCTCGTGCCTCAGCCTCCCACGTAGCTGGAATTTACAGGTGTGTGCCATCACGCCTGGCTAATTTTTGTACTTATAGTAGACTGAGGGTTTCACCATATTGGCCAGGCTGGTCTTGAACTCCTGACCTCAGGTGATCTGCCCACCTCGGCCTCCCAAAGTGCTGGGATCACAGGCATGAGCCACTGCGCCTGGCCCATCAGGGACATTCTTTTTTTTTGAAACGGAGTCTTGGTCTATCGCCCGGGTTGGAGTGCAGTGGCCGGATCTTAGCTCACTGCAAGCTCTGCCTCCCGGGTTCACGCCATTCTCCTGCCTCAGCCTCCCGTGTAGCTGGGACTACAGGCGCCCGCCACCTCGCCTGGCTAGTTTTTTATATTTTTTAGTAGAGACGGGGTTTCACCATCTTAGCCAGGATAGTCTCGATCTCCTGACCTTGTGATCCGCCCGTCTCGGCCTCCCAAAGTGCTGGGATTACAGCATCAGGGACATTCTTAAGCGAAGCTGTCTGCCTTTCGTAAGTGTGGGGTGGTGGAGGACATGCTGAGGGCTAGCACAGTTTGGTGCCCCTGCCTCGGGACGTGCTCAGGTACTAGCGGTTTCACCCATGGCTTCTTCTGCACTGTCACTGCAAATGTTAACACTGAAGAAGGCAAATGCTGTCTTAGTGTCATTGTGCAAATAGTTTAGACTCCACAGACGCCTTGCAAAGGCCTCAAGGACCTCTGAGGATCTGCTGACCACACTTTGAGAACTGCTTCCCTAGCTGGGCTGCAATACGGGAAGACTGAGGGTTTTGTATGTGCCACCCAAACATGCATTCTCGTGCATGTGGAACAACGCCAGCTGGAGTTGTGACACACATTACATGATTCTTGTGGAAATAGCAAGTGACCTTAGTTCATTGACCTTAGTTCATACATTGACGTTTTCTTACAAAATCCTTAAAAATCCTTTGTGATGCTGGTAAGTCTTTGTTGCTCATGTTCAAGGTGTGTGATAAAGACCATCAACTTTGAACCGTCCACAGCTCATGCCTGTAATTCAAGCACTTTGGGGGGCCGAGGTGGGTGGATCACCTGAGATCAAGAGTTGGAGACCAGCCTGGCCAACACGGTGAAGCTCCATCTCTCCTAAAAATACTAAAATTAACCAGGCGTGGGGGCGGGCACCTGTAATCCCAGCTACTCAGGAGGCTGAGGCAGGAGAATCACTTGAACTTGAGAGGCAGAGGCTGCAGTGAGCCGAGATGGTGCCACTGCACTCTAGCCTGGGCAACAGAGCGAGACTCTGTGTCAAAAAACAAAACAACGGCTGCGCGCGGTGACTCACGCTTGTAATCCCAGCACTTTGGGAGGCTGAGGCAGGCGGATCACCTGAGGTCAGGCGTTCGAGACCAGCCTGACCAACATGAAGAAACCCCATCTCTACTAAAAATACAAAATTAGCCAGGTGTGGTGGCACATGCCTGTGGTCCCATCTACTCGGGAGGCTGAGGTAGGAGAATTGCTTGAATCCAGAAGGCGGAGGTTGCAGTGAGCTGAGATCATGCCACTGTGCTCTAGCATGGGCAACAAGAGCGAAACTCCATCTCAAAAACAAAGAAAGAAAGAAACGACCATCAACTTTGTTCCTGTGAATTGTTTTGGGAAGGGCTCACCCTTGAATGGTTAGGCGCTTGGATTTTGATTTCTGATACATTCGGGCTGAATTCTCGGTTGTATGGTTTCCTAACTGTGGGAGGCTTCCTAGAGGCTCTGCAATTTATAGGAATGATGGTGGCCCTGTCAGAGGGTTGTTGGGAGAATCAACTGAGATAATTCAAGACAAGCGCTTATTTGCATAGTGACTCGATGGCGGACAGCCATTCCATCAATAACTAACAGTCCCCGCTGGCTGAGTCACATTTTGTATTGCACTGAAGGGTGTTTCTTTCTTCCTGCGCTCAATCTGGCGCACATCTTGTATCATTCAGTACCGAAACCTAGAACACACTAGGGACTGTGATTGTGTCAGTTTCTCGTACTAAAAAGGGCAAGTGTCCAAAATACAAAATGCCGATAGCTCGCCCTGCTTAAACTCTCGCTGCTGAACTTGGCTGCCGCTTTACTGAAAACCCTCGGGGGGCTGCCGCTTTACTGAAAACCCTCGGGGGTTCACCAGTCTTGTTGCTAGGCTGCTTCAGGTCCCCAGAGTTCTTAAGATGATGGGCCCCTCGATGGTTGAGGAATTAGGAGCAAATCTTCAGCTTTGCACCTCGAGCTATTGACTGTGGTTTGAACTAGAGCAGTTTTTTCAACTGTACTGTATCCTACTGTAAACTCATTTGTTTATTCGTTGAATATTGAATGGGTTCTTACCATTGGCAAGGCCAGGACGAGGTTCTAGAGATAGAGGGGTGGCCCCTGCCCTTTTGGGGCATGACGCCTCGAAAGGGAAGTAGACAGTGATCAAATAATCTGTACAGGCCAGGTGCAGTGGCTCATGTATGTAATCCCAGTACTTTGGAAGGCCAAGGTAGGAGGATCACTTGAATCCAGGAGCTCGAGACCAGTCTAGGCAACATAGCGAGACCCTGTCTCTAAAAACAATAAACAATTAGCCACGCATGATGGCATATGCCTGTATTCCAAGCTACTTGGAAAGCTGAAGTGGGAGGATCGTTTGAGCCCGGGAGGTCGAGACTGCAGTGAGCTGTGATTGCACCACTGTACTCAGCCTGGGTGACACAGCAAGACTCTGTCTCAAAAAAAAAAAAAAAAAAATCACCTGAACAAATATTGTGCTAGACTACTTGATTGTATTACAGATACGGCTGAGATGATCTCCATTTTATAGATGAGAGGACTAAAGCACAGAGAGGTTAGATAGCTTGTGATGATCACACAGCCAGAAAGGGATACTAAATGGTGGAGCCAGTGTTTAAACCCAAAGGCTGTGTTAGAAAACACGAGTACCCATCTCACAGAATTGCTGCGAGGATTAAATGAGAAAATACAAGTTCTTAGAAAAGTTCTTGGCACATAGTACCTCTCAGTAAAGAAGAGCTAGTGTTACTGAAAGTAGGAATAATTTTCTTAGCAGTGGCAGCAACAGCCAGAACATCTATACCTGTCTTTAGCTCTCTCCATTTACAAGGCGCTCTCAGGTACACTGCTGTCTCAGCCGTGGTGAAATCCTAGGATCCTGGGAGCTGTGTATGTTTAGATGCTTTTATTTGCTTGGTTCTTTCCCTTTCTATACCATTTACAGACTGAGTTTGTTTTTTTCTGTTTCTTTTTTTGAGACAGGATCTCACTCCTTTGCCCAGGCTGGAGTGCGGTGGCGCAATCTCAGCTCACTGTAGCCTCCACCTGTATCAGACCATGCTCACACTGCTATAAAGATGCTACCTGAGGCCAGGTGCAGTGGCTGATGCCTGTAATCCCAGCACTTTCGGAGGCTGAGGCGGGCGGATCACTTGAGCGCAGGAGTTCGAGACCAGCTTGTCCAACATGGCAAAACCCCGTGTCTACTAAAAATACAGAAAATTAGCCAGGCGTGGTGGCATACACTTCTAATCCCAGCTACTTGGAAGGCTGAGGCAGGAGAATCACTAGAACCTAGGAGGGGGAGGTTCCAGTGAACCAAGATGGCGCCACTGTACCTCCAGCCTGGGCAACAGAGTGAGACTCCATCTCAGAAACAAACAAAAAAGATGCTACCTGAGATGGGGTAATTTATAAAGAAAGCAGGTTTAATTGGCACAGTTCTGCATGGCTAGGGCGGCATCAGGAAACTTACAATCATGACAGAAGATGAAGGGGAAGCAAGGCACATCTTACATGGTGTCAGGAGAGAGAGTGAGAGAGAGAGCATACGCAGGGCAAACTGCCACTTTTAAACCATCAGATCTTGTGAGAACTCCCTCAGTATCAGGAGAACAGAATGGGGGGAACCATCCCATGATCCAATCCACTGCCACCAGCTCCCTCTCTCGACACGTGGGAATTATAATTCAAGATGAGATTTGGGTGGGGACACGGAGCTAAACCATATCAACCTCCCAGGGTCAAGTGCTCCTCCTGCCTCAGCCTCCCCAGTAGATGGGACTACAGATGTGCACCACCATGCCCAGCTGATTTTTAAAAATTTTTGGTAGAGACAGGGTCTTGCCATGTTGCGTAGGCTGGTCTCAAACTCCTGGGCTCAAGCCATCCTTCTGCCTTGGCCTCCCGTGCTTGTAATCCCAGCACTTGCCTCCCAAAGTGCTGGGATTACAGGCGTGAACCAAGGCACCCAGCTGAGTTGGTTTCTTAACATCCCCCAAAGATGATTTTTTTTCAAGAATCACTATAAACTCTTGGATTTTAACTTGTTTGATGTATTTCATTCCATTACAGATATATTATTTCTGATGCTCAAATTGTCCCATTTGGGGCCCATGGGAGCCCCTTTAAGTTGGCTGCTGAGTCCTCTTCATGCAACCACAGTGGTCTTTGATAACCTTCATGCCCATTTAGTAACATTTTTAAAGAGTTGAGAAATTACAGGTATTAAAATCTCATTAATTATGTTTGTCTGATATGTTTATTCAGAGAGACTGAGCTAAAGTTTACCCTCATCTTTTTTGAAAAGAAAGTGAATAGAATATGCATGTTTCTATGAGGAAATAATGCCACCTAAGAAATGGTTCGTGCATCTTCGAGTTCCTTGGAAGCTTTAATTTGCATTCCTACAATTGAGAGCAATGTAGAATTTCTTTCTGTATCTTCCCACTGATGCCTGTTGAGGGGCAGGTGCCTGTGACTGTAGGTAAATCGTGATAAAACACAATAAAAAGGCCAGGGTGTGGTGGCTCACGTCTGTAATCCCAGCACTTTGGGAAGCCGAGGAGGGCAGATCACTTGAGGTCAGGAGTTTGAGACCAGCCTGGCCAACATGGTGAAACCCCTTCTCTACTAAAAATGCAAAAATTAGCCGGGTGGGGTGGCACGCGCCTGTAGTCACAGCTACTTGGGAAGCTGAGGCAGGAGAATTGTTTCAACCTGGGAGGCGGAGGTTGCAGAGAGCCGAGATCGCACCACTGCACTCCAGTCTGGGCAACAGAGTGAGAGCTGTCTCCAAAAACAAAACAAAACAAAACAAAACAACAAACCAATAAAAAAAAAAATCCCAAACCAAAATATAGATGACCTGTTTGCAGACTGAGGAGTCCTGCAGTAAACTCCATCCTCCAGGACAGCTGTGGAATGTTCTAGAAGGCCCAAATCCAGGAATTCCCTTAGTAGGAGCCTTGCTCTCAACAGTGCCTCCTGGAACGATGGGCCGGCACTGTCTTTTACATCTCACATCATATGTCTTTGACTTACTTTGTTTATGATCTGTTTCCACGCCACTGGAATGCATCTTAAGAGCAGGAATTTTCCATGTTTTACTTCCTGCTGTGTTCCTAGTTCTGGGAATATAGCCAGGCATATAATACATGCCTGATAATACTGGCTGAACAAATGAATGAATGAATTAATATTATAGGCCATACACAGTGGCTCACGCCTGTAATCCCAGCACTTGGGGAGGCCGAGGCTGGCAGATCACCTGAGGTCGGGAGTTCAAGACCAGGCTAGCCAACATGGTGAAACCCCATCTCTACTAAAAGTACAAAAATTAGCTGGGCGTGGTGGCGGGTGCCTGTAGTCCCAGCTACTCAGGAAACTGAGACAGGAGAATTGCTTGAACCTGGGAGGCAGAGGTTGCTGAGACTGCACCATTGCGCTCCAGCCTGGGTGACAGAGTGAGACTCTGTCTCCAAAAAAAAAAAAAAACCCCAAAGAAACAGTAAAAAGAAATCCCAAACCAAAATGTGGATGACCTGTTTGCAGACTGAGGAGTCCTCCCCAGTCCAGCAAACCCCATCCCTCAGGACCGCTGTGGAACATTCCAGAAGGCCGAACTCCAGGAATTCCTTAGTAGGAGCCTTGCTTTCAACAGTCCCTCCTGGAACGATGGGCCAGCCACTCTCTTTTCCATCTTGCATCATATGTATTTGACTTAATTTTGTTTATAATCTGTTTCTACGCCACTGGAATGCATCTTAAGAGCAGGAATTTTCCATGTTTTACTTCCTGCTGTGTTCCTAGTGCTGGGAATATAGCCACGTGTGATAATATTTGCTGATAAATGAATGAATAAATAAATAAATGTAAGCCGGGCATGGTGGCTCACGCCTGTAATCCCAGTACTTTGGGAGGCCAAGGCAGGCAGATCACCTGAGGTCTGGAGTTCAAGAACAGCCTGGCCAACATGGAGAAACCCCATCTCTACTAAAAATACAAAAATTAGCTGGGCATGATGGTGGGCACCTGTAATCCCAGTTACTTGGGAAGCTGCGGCAGGAGAATCGCTTGAACCTGGAAGATGGAGGTTGCTGAGACTGCACCCCTGTACTCCAGCCTGGGTGACAGAGTGATGTTCTGTCTTAAAAAAAAAAACAAAAACTATAACTCCACATGTGAGTACCCTGTTATGTGTGAAACCACACCCCAAACATCTACATGGGACAAGCCAGAAAGTAGATGAAAGGCAACAACCACTTTGCTGGAATGACTGAGTAGTTAATTTAAATAGACACTCCGGGAAGGTCTTGAGAGGCTCTAGTAAAGGTGGTGGCGGAGAGAGCTGACCAGTGCACAGTGCCTGGGAACGTGAATGGGCCCAGGGGCGCCTGAGTGTGGACAGCTTGGGACTGTGGGCTCCGAGGTGCTGCACTGAGGGCGTGGGGCGTAGGGCGGAAACACAGAGGACTGAGTGCTTAGGGAAGGTCCGGGAAATGTGGGGTTGAACGGCTTAGTTCTGGCAATTATTTTTAAGCTTTGTAAGATGGAGATTTCAAGAAGTATATTTATCTTTAATAATATTGTAGCTCCGGGTAATTCTGATTTGGTTACCATTTATACACATGGAAAACCAGCATACCTTTTTCTGGCAAAGCTCCAGGGTAGTCTTTGTGCATAATTTCCAGGATTTTTATATAATGCTATTAAAATCTGTTTTTTTTTTCCCCTTCCAAAGAGGGGAAGAAGCAGCTTTTGAATCGGTTATTTTCGTGTCTGAGTTGTTTGGGAAATATTAACTACATTTTCTAACGCTCCAGTCTGGAGAAAGGAAGAAAGCCCACATGCGTGTGATTCATTTCCTTGTGTATGGATATTAAATGCAATATACCATTAAGGCTATGACATTTTGAGTGAAAGGGTTTATTGCATGTTGATTCAGTTAGTTTTACCCTATTGTATTACTATTTAAAGTGTGGATTGCATTGCATTCTGGAACCTCATAAATGAGTTCTTTTTCCCATGAGAAAAGGCCACTGCTTCTGATGTTCATTAATGTGATTTTTGTGTGTGTAAATGAGCTGCCTAAAAACTGGGTGTGGTGAGGGTAGTTTCTGAAAGGGAAGCACTTTTATAGCATGATCTTATTTAATTTGTTTTTGTAAATTAGCTTTCGGTCTTAATACATTTCCTCCACTAACAAGCACTTTTGGGCAAATAATTTAACCTCTCTGGTTCTGTTTTTTTCGTATTGGTAAAATACAAAATTTGAGCTAGATATGCTTAAAATCTCCACCATTGCCTAAGAATAGCTGAGATTCTCACATGATTGGGACATAGTGCTTGTTCTTAATATGAAGAGTTGTGTTTTCTTTGTCCACTTGTTTAAACTACGAACCCCCATTTGGACACATGTAACACGGGGAAGTTCTGATCTATAGAACCACTAAATTACAGGGCGTGTGTGACATTCGTAACTTCATAAAAGATTCTTTACTTCCTTTAAATATAAATACGTAAGATTGAGTTCTAGAAGTATAATTTACACATGGTTTCCTGAGGATCACGTTTCCTGAATAAAGCCGAGTATTGTTAGAGGAACCCCATTTGGTTTTTTTTTTTTGGTTTGGATGTTGTTTTGTTTTGTTTTGAGACAGAGTCTTGCTCTGTCACCCAGGGTAGAGTGCAGTGGTGCGATCTCAGCTCACTGCCACCTCCGCTTCATGGGTTCAAGTGATTCTTGTGTCTTAGCCTCTCGAGTAGCTGCGACTATAGGCATGCAACATCATGTCCATCTAATTTTTGTATATTTTGTAGAGATGGGATTTCATCATGTTGCCCAGGCTGGTCTTGAACTCCGGAGCTCAAGCAATCTAACTGCCTTGGCCTCCAAAAGTGCTAGGATTACAGGCGTGACCCATGGCGCCTGGCCTGGGAACCCCGTTTGGTTTTGAAAGTCTGAGAAACACTTTTGAAATGGCTTGGAGAAAATGTGAAGTGAATAATTATGATTTTTTAAATGTGCTTCAGTTTGCATGTGAACATTAGTTTAGAGAGAGATTGGAAGGTTAGTTGCCAGTAAAATGAGTTTCACCGTATTGGCAAGTTTTTCACTCGTAGGACTGAGCGAATCCTGGACTGACGGTCTTCTCACCGATGATTCCATTGAGGAAGGACGTGCTTGGTCTTGTTGCTCTTGACGGTGAGCTTCTGGATCTACTGGCCCTGTATTGAGGTGCAAAGGGACGTGTTAGTCCTCTAGTTGTCCCCCACATTAATGCATCTGGAAAGTGTCTACCTTAGATCTTGTAATTAGAAATTAGAGGGCTGGGCGTGGTGGCTCACGCCTGTCATCCCAGCACTTTGGAGGCAGAGGCAGGCGGATCACCTGAGGTCAGGAGTTTGAGACCAGCCTGGCTAACATGGCGAAACCCTGTCTCTACTAAAAATACAAAAATTAGCCGAGTGTGGTGGCGGACACCTGAGTAATCCCAGTTATTCAGAGGCTGAGACAGGAGAATCACTTGAACCTGGGAAGCAGAGGTTGCCATGAGCTGAGATCATGCCATTGCACTACAGCCTGAGTGACAGAGACGGTCTCAAAAAAAAATTAAATGTCACCGATGTTGACAGGAAACTTGGATTTTGTCAGAGATTTATAAAAAGTTTTGAATGATTTTCTTTATTTTTTTCACTCAGAAGCATACTTTCCCTCTTAAAATCCCTGATGTGGATCATTTGGTTCCCTGTCACTTCCATGTTCTTTGTTCAGAGCGTGTCTTCTAGATCTCCTGAGTTTCTGTGTGTGTTTTCTTCCTTTTTGCTCAAATGGGGAGCACACATGAAAGCTTTTCCTCCTTTGCCTGGGTGAGGTGGTGTTCCAGGTGTGGTCTGCAGTATCTGATTATTATATTGTATTAATCTCTTCAATTTTATTTTCTGGCTTGTCTGCATTTTTCCTTTTCTTTCTCCTTTTTTTTTTTTTTTTTTTTCTTAGTAGAGATAGAGTCTTGCTGTGTTGCCTGGCCTCAAGCAATCGTCCCACTTTGGCCTCCCAAAGTGCTAGGATTACAGGCATGAGCCACAGCGCCTGGCCTCCTTTTCTTTATAGTAATTTGAATTGTGGTGATTTTAATCCTCCATGGTTTTCTTACCCTTCTTCAGCAAACAGCAAAGAGGCTCCTGGAAAGCCACGTGCCATTTGCTGTGATTTGCACGGCTGATGGGAAAACACAACTTGGTTTTGAAGGACAGGGTTGTCACTGGATACCTTTGCCCTCTGCCCCTAGTGAGAATCTCACCTGGACAAAGACCCGAGTTTTGAAATCACATAGAGAAAGTGTGATTGCGAACCCGCTGACATCCTGTGCTTCCTGAGGACAAGTGAGTGACTCGTGTGCCAGGAATTGCAGGAGGTTAAAACTTTCAGAACTACCATGCAAATGAGAAATTTCAAAGGACGTTTCTCTAACACACATTTCACAGTGAACGTCTCAGCTGGATTAACATAATTAACGCTGTGTTCTTTCTGGCTCCCGAAAGAAACTGTGATTGGGAACACTTTCAGGGCTAATGAGTCTAAGAGATCAACTTTGTCCCTTCTGCCACTTGAAGTTCAAATGGAAATGTTTGCTTTCATAGCTCCAGTCATGATGTTACTTTATTTAGTAGCTATTAAGTTTCCGATTCCATAGACTCCTGGGAGGTGTTCCAGTTCGCACTAAGGCTTCTGTTGCGTTTAGCACCACTGTCTATGGTGTGTGGAGCGTTCCTGAACAAGAAATAGCAACAACGTTGTTAACTTAGTAATCATTTTAAGCTATTCTTTGCTTTTTTAAACAATTAATTAATTAATTATTTTGAAACAGGGTCTGGCTCTGTCGCCCAGGCTGGAGTGCAGTGGCCTGATCTCAGCTCATTGCAGCCTCCGCCTCCTGGGTTCAAGCGATTCTCCAGCTTCAGCCTCCGAGTAGCTGGGACTACGGGCGCATGCCACCATGACTGACTAATTTTCGTATTTTTTATCTCTACAAAAAATGTAGAGACAAAAAAAAATGTTGAATGATAAAAAAGTCTTTTATGACTTAATAATGTCCTTTGAGATTTAGCCGTTTCATTTTCACCAGTGTCCGGATGTTTTCCTGAAAGGCGTGATTCCATAAGATTTAATACTGAATTATAATTTGATGTAAATGTTTTATACAATCAGTTTTATTTTTTTAAACAGTAGCCTCTTTTCTAGGCCTGCTCCAGGTTGATTAAATGTTAAGTTTTCTGATCAGCCAGATCCTTAATAGAGAGCTTCGGGGGTAGCAAATGGTTGAATATGAAGCCAGCCTCGTTTGCCATGTTGTTAGATATAAATTTCAGTGATAGCACTTTCTGGATGGTTGAATTTTCTGAAGAGCAGAGGATTTTCTCTTTTAGTCAATCAGATAATTTTCTGTTTTAACCAATTCAAACGTTTGATTTTTTGTTTCTGAAATAGATAAAACACTTTCATAAAAATGGACTATGCCAAATAAGATGTAATTTTCTTGATGACTCAGTTATTTTTGCTTCTTGTTATTTGGCTTTTACTAATATAGCAATTTCTCTATAAAAATAGGAATCTTTGCTTTTTTAAAAAAACTGAGATCGTTCTGTTTTTCCAGTTCTTATGTTTTTGAAAATAATTTTTTGGGCTTCTTTTGCTATCAACCTATGTAGCTGTTAGTGTGCTTTCTTGTAACACATTTGCTCCTGGTTTTTACTTTGTTACATTAAAAAAGCAAACCAACAAGTAATTAAGCTCCTTTAGCCTGCAGATATCGTTTGATGGAAAGGGCTAAGGATTCAGCCTTTGTGCAGGTTTTTGGTTGTCAGCTATAGTCTGAGTAAGTGAGGTTGCTAGGTACATGCATTCAGGATGAGTAAGATTTATTACAGTTATTTTTAGTGTATTATTAAGGGGGAGGAGGAGAAAGAGAAATTTGAATCAAATTTGTGTCTTATTAAATAGGGCATGTTTTCCACAAGACCAAAAGGACATTTCTTGTGCTTATGTACTAGAAATGGAAAATGGGAATTAGAGATTAGATTGTATAATTGAACATCAATTACAGTTAATGAACAATTCTATAACTAGTTATAAGCTAAAATGTGAATGTTAAATTAGGAAAGTATTGATTTTTATGAAAATTTACCTGAAGTTCAGGAAAGGACTTTGCTTACTTTCCCAAGAAACATCTGGTAGGAGTCACTCTAGAAATTTTGTGTGTTCTCTACAACACTGCCCAGGAGGAACTGGCCACATTTCTTCCTACTTGGTTCTTTTGTTTGTTTGTTTTTTGAGACAGGGTCTTGCTCTGTCACCTAGACCAGAATGCAGTGGTATGATCTCGGCTCACTGCAACCTCTGCCTCCTGGATTCAAGCAATTCTCATGCCTCAGCCTCCCAACTACTGGTAATTACAGGCACCCGCCACCACACCTGGCTAATTTTTTGTATTTTTAGTAGAGACAGGGTTTCACCATGTTGGCCAGGCTGGCCTTGTGCTCCTAACATCAGATGGTCCACCCGCCTCGGCCTCCCAGAGTGCTGGGATTACAGGCACGAGCCACGGTACCCAACCTGATTTATTTTTAATTGAGGCTAAATTCACGTAACTTAATGATTTTTAAGGTGAACAGTTCAGTGGCATATTGTACATTCACAGTGTTGTGCAACCATCCCCTGGGTCTAATTCCGAAGCGTTTTTGTCACCCCCAGAAGGAAACCCTACACCCACTAAGCAGCCACTTGCCAGTTCCCAGACCCTAGCACCTGGCAGCCGCTGTGCTGCGCTTTCCACCTGCAGGATTTACCTAGTCTGGACGTTTCATATACTTGGAATCACAGGGTATGTGGATTCTTCCACTCAGCGTATTTTCAAGGTTCATCCGTGTTGTGGCACGGAGTAGTACCTCCTTTTGATGATGGGTGCGTAACATTCCGCTGTATGGATAGACCGCATTTTGTTTTTCCATCATCCGCTGATGGACACTGGGGTTGTTCCTGCTTTTTGGCTGTTGTGAAGGTTGCTGCTGGGAGCAGTTGTGTTCGCGTTTTTGTTTGAGTGTCTGTTTTCTCAGTTCTTTGGGGCGCAGACCTGGGCATGGAGTTGCTGGGTCACATGGTCACTCTGTTAACTTTTTGACAAACCTCTGCCACTTTTAAAATGAGGAACTTGGGCTGGGCACAGTGGCTCATGCCTGTAATCCCAATACTTTGGGAGGCAGGAGGATCACTTGAGGTCACGAGTTCGAGACCATCCTGGCCAATGGGGGAAACTCCGTCTGTACTAAAAATAGAAAAATCAGCTGCGCATGGTGGCGGGCGCCTGTGATCCCAGCTACTCAGGAGGCTGAGGCAGGAGAATCGCTTGAACCTGGAAGGCAGAGGTTGCCGTGAGCCAAGATCATGCCACCGCACTCCAGTCTGGGTGACAGAGTGAGACTCTGTCTCAAAATATAATAAAATGAAATAAAATAAAATAGGAACTTGTATGAAGACCGTGTAAAAAGTTACCTACGGCAGTCCGATGTTTTGGAAAACATCTGAAAGCTTAGGTCAAGTTGGTAGTAGATGTGGCTGGCCATTGCGTTTTCTTGATGGAAATAATTACTTTGTTCACTACCCTTCAGAATAGTTTTGTGATTAGGATAAAAATTGTAATGTAGGCCGGGCGCGGTGGCTCAAGCCTGTAATCCCAGCATTTTGGGAGGCCGAGACGGGCGGATCACGAGGTTGGGAGATCGAGACCATCCTGGCTAACATGGTGAAACCCCGTCTCTATTAAAAAATACAAAAAAGTAGCCGGGCGCAGTGGCGGGTGCCTGTAGTCCCAGCTACTCAGGAGGCTGAGGCAGGAGAATGGCGTAAACCCGGGAGGCGGAGCTTGCAGTGAGCTGAGATCTGGCCACTGCACTCCAGCCTAGGCGACAGAGCGAGACTCCGTCTCAAAAAAAAAAAAAAAAAAAAAAAAATTGTAATGTAGATAGAAGAGCCTAGAGACTCTTTATGTGAACGCATTAATTTTTGGCTGTTCCCTTCAAACTGGCCTGAGGCTTGGTGACATTGGGATTGTGTGTTAGATAAACAGTTGGTATCTAGGTCAAGCTTGAAAAGAAAGTAGTATTTAAATATTGACCAAAAAAAAAAAAAAAAAAAATCCCAAACAACTCTAGGAACTTTCTTGTTCAAATGAATCCACACCGTCTAAATACAGCTTGGTAAAATTAGGCTTCCCCTCTCGTTTCCGTGGGGCCGAGTGAGCCCTGAGCCTCTCGTGCCCAGCCAGGACTTTGCCTGCCGGCTGGCTTTGGAGCACAGGGAGGTGGGACGGTCTCCACGGCCAGCAGTGTTCCCACAGCACTTCCTTAATATAGAACGTTTTTAAAAGCAGCACTGGCCACCGAAAAAGCTCAACTCCCAAACACGGTCATCAGTTCATAGTTCATTTTTATTTTGTTTTCATGTTGTTAAAACAAGAAATAGCATGTAAACATGTCTGCGTTACCAAACATCAGTAGTGTTTAGGATAGAAGAGGAAAACATTGAGTTTCTAAGCAGAAAAAAATCTGTTTGTCCTTAAAGGCAAAGGAAGGGGCAAGGTCTCTCCTTGAGTAACTGGGTGAGGTTGGAGGCCTGTAGCTGTGTTTGCTAAGTTGGGGGACTTGGAAGTGTCCACAGGGTGTGGGGGGTCTGCTCCAGGGCTGACCTCAGCTGGAGTCCTCTCCAAGTCAGGGGTGTCGCTCCGCATGCATTTGTATGAGTTCACCTGAAAAGTGCCCTTGTGCGGGGAGCTTGGAATGGCCTGTGGGGCAGCTGGGTCCCAGTGGCTGCCGCGGATGCCTGCCAGGCTGTTAGGCAGTCCTCAGGCCGCAGAGTCCCAGCAAGTGTGGTTTACTGTTTGTTAGGATGTAATTCAAGCCTGTGGGTAGGTAAACCTACCCAGGATAAGGGGGGTTGGCTTTTCCAGGGAACAAAAGGATCCCACCAGGGAGACGACTGTTCTGGAAAGTGGCCTAGTCCTCTGCAGCCAGGCTTGGTTTGCTCTCTCTTTGAAAGCAACCTTGGCACGCATGCACTGGTTGAAAAGTTTTGGAGTACCTGCGGGAGGTTGAAGACGTGAGCATGAAGAAACCGTAGGCCTTGTCTCGGGAACCTCCCAGACTTTCCCCTTCACGGCTGGTGGGAACATGAAATGGTACACTTGCTGCAAAAGACAGTCTGGCAGGTCCCCAAAAGGTTAAGCACGGAGCTACTGTAGGGCCCAGCAATGCCACTCCTGGGTTTGTGCCTGAGAGGTGAAAACGCACATCCACACAAAACTTACAGGAATGCTCATAGCAGCATTGTCCACAATTGCCAAAAAGTGGAAACAGCCCAAAAGCCTGTCTGCTGATGAACACATAAACAAAACAGATAACACATCAACAAAACGTAACGCCTCCATAGGATAGCGTACGATTCAACCTTAAAAAGGAATGAAGTTCTGATACATGTGACAACATGGACGAATACTGAAAACATGCCAAGTGAAAAAAGCCAGACCACAAAGGCCACTTTTGGATCGCTTGAGCCCAGGCATTCGAGACCAGCCTGGGCAACATGTCAAAATCCCGTCTCTACTGAAAAAACAAAACAAAACAAAACCCCAAATTAGCCAGGCATGGTGGCATGCACCTGTGGTCCCAGCTACTCAGGAGGCTGAGGTGGGAGGAACACCTGAGCCCAGGAGATGGAGGTTGCAGTGAGCTGAGATTGCGCCACTGCGCTCCAGTCTGGGTGACAGAGCAAGACTCTGTTTCAAAACAAAACAAAACAAAAACCCAAAATGCCACGTTTTATATATGATTCAATTTCTAGGAACTCTAGAACTACTGACACAGAAAGCAGATTAGTGATGGCCAGGGCTGGGGAACTGAAGGGAAATGGGAGGTGACTACTGATGGGCATGGGGTTTCCTTCTGGGGTGATGAAAATGTTCTCGAATGGGCTATGGTGATGGTTGCACAACTGTGTGCGAAACCTCACTGAATTATAAACCATAAACGAGAAAATTACATGGTATATGAATTCTCTCTCTATAAAGCTGTTATGAAAAGCGAACCTACCAGACCAACATTAACAATTAGAGTATATTGTAGTGCAAGACAGTTGTAGATTGGCAAGATAAGATTGGACATAGAGATTTTGTAGATTGTGGAGCAGAGAGGGATGAGGTGAACGGTGCTGTTGCAGCCTCTTAGGAGGGACAGAGATCCTCAGGTGATCACTGAGCTTCAGGATCTTGTTCATAATTTTAAGATTAAGAATCTTGATTTGGGCCAGGTGCAGTGGCTTACGCCTGTAATCCCAGCACTTTGGGAGGCCAAGGCGGGTGGATCAAGAGGTCAGGAGATCGAGATCATCCTGGCTAGCACAGTGAAACCCCATCTCTACTAAAAATACAAAAAAAATTAGCTGGGTGTGCTGGTGGGCGCCTGTAGTACCAGTTACTCGGGAGGCTGAGGCAGGAGAATCGCATGAACCCAGGAGGCGGAGCTTGCAGTGAGCCGAGATTGTGCCACTGCACTCCAGCCTGGGAGACAGGGAGACTCTGTCTCAAAAAAAAAAAAAAAGAAAAAAAATCTTGGTTTGGAATCCCATGCCTGTCATCCCACCACTTTGGGAGGCCGAGGTGGGCAGATCACTTGAGCTCAGGAGTTGGAGACCAGTCTGGGTCACATGGTGAAATCTTGTCTCTACAAAATGCAAAAACTAGATGGGAATGGTGGCATGTGCCTGTAGTCCCAGCTACTCTGGAGGCTGAGGTGGGAGGGTCGCTTGAGCCTGGCAGATTGAGGCTGCAGTGAACTGAGATCATGCCACTGCACTCCAGCCTGGGCAGCACAGCAAGACCCTATCTAAAATAAAAACAAAAACAAACCAGAATCTTCATTTCCATCAGTCTTCAGAATTGTGTGAGTTTAGGAGTTGTGGTTCATGCTAACCATGAGAGCGATGTATAAAGCAGGTGCCAGTGTATTAAGTTACTTTGGGGAATATGATATACTTTTTCAGTGGCTAGAATATTAATATCTACTTCCCAAGGCACTTCCTCCATGAGATCAAGGTATCTGGGAGGCCTAATTAATAGTAACAAGTTAGCCGGGCATAGTGGCACATGCTTATAGTCCCAGCTACTGGGGAGGTTGAGGCAGGAGCATCTCTGGAGCTGACACTGCTGCACACCAGCCTGAGTGACAGAGCAAAACTCTGTCGCAAAAAAAAAAAAAAAAAAAAAAGGAAAGAAAGGGAGAAAGGGAGAGAGAGAAACAGAAAGAAAAGAAAAAAGGAAAGAAGGAGGGAAAAAAGAAAGAAAGAGAAAGAAAGAAAATAAATAGTAACAAGATTGCTTCAGGACTGTAGTATCCGAGCAAAGGATCTGATTTTATCCAGCACATCCCACGAGGGGCTGAGTGCTTATGCCTACCAGAGTCGGTGCCCTCCCTGAACTGTGCGGAGTAAACTCTGCCAAGTTCTTAGCTGTTTTAGCTGTTATTTTTTTTTTTTTTTTTTGAGGCGGAGTTTCGCTCTGTCGCCCAGGCTGGAGTGCAGTGGCCAGATCTCAGCTCACTGCAAGCTCCGCCTCCCGGGTTTACGCCATTCTCCTGCCTCAGCCTCCCGAGTAGCTGGGACTACAGGCACCCGCCACGTCGCCCGGCTAGTTTTTTGTATTTTTTAGTGGAGACGGGGTTTCACCGTGTTAGCCAGGATGGTCTCGATCTGCTGACCTCGTGATCCGCCCGTCTCGGCCTCCCAAAGTGCTGGGATTACAGGCTTGAGCCACCGCGCCCGGCCCCTCCTTGTTCTTAAAGAAGGAGATGTTACAGAATAAACGAAGCTCCATGCAAAACAAAACCTTAGCATAAACGAGGAAACTCCTCGCTTCCTGAGGGATGCAGGTAAATGTAGAAAGGCTCACCAAGAAAGCCAGAATGCATTTTATGTTGATAGAATGCAGGTAAAAGATGTACCTTGTTGGGATGTAGGGTGCAGTATCAGAATGGAATAGGGTTCAGGCGAGCTCCTAGGATGGCAGGATTTGAAGAAGGAGCAGCACCTTGATTAGGGGAGGATGAAGAAGCTTTGGAGGGCCAGGTGTGGTGGCTCACGCCTATAATCCCAGCACTCTGGGAGGCCTAGGTGGGAGGATCAGCTGAGGTCAGGGGTTTGAGACCAGCCCGGGAACATGGTGATACCCCATCTCTACTGAAAATAAAAAAATTAGCTGGGTGTGGTGGTGCATGCCTGTAATCCCAGCTACTAGGGAGGCTGAGGCAGGAGGATCGCTTGAACCCAGGAGGCAGAGGTTTCAGTGAGCCGAGGTCATGCCATTGCACTTCAGCCTGGGTGACAGAGTGAGACCCTGTCTTAAAAAAATCAATAAAAATAAAAAACAGTCCAGTGTTTTTGAGATACTTACGGAAGTATTAATGGATAAAATCTACGTTTTGCACTGGTGCTGAGAGTGAGCCGTCCGTCCCCTAAGCAGATAACGTTTCACGATTCTGTGTCTCCTTTCTCTGGGCTGATAGGCCCTCTTTGGACACTGACCCAGTCTCCTCACGTCCATGATCCCTCCTGGGTCGGTGCCAGCTGCACGTGTCATTGGAGCGGAGCGTGCGCTCGTCCTTCGTCACAGGCCTGCGTGATGTGTGGCTGACGTGCGTCACATGGGATAGGCTCTCTGATCTCAGGGCTCAGGCTGCCACCCCTGCCACGTAGTACATGGCACGTGGCTGATTTTCCACTTGCTTGCAACAGACCCTCTGTAGAAGGAACTGGAGGGGCGGTTTCCCTGTCTCTTCTCCTTCTGTGTCACCCTCCTCCCCCTCGATAGACGTGACCTCCCTTCCCGCTTTGTGCCAGGGTCTGGCAGCACTTGATTTTTTTCTTCTCGTCCTTCATCTGTTTTCACTGCGTCATCACCTTCCCCACCCCCAAGCAGCATCCCTCTACCCCTTGGTGCTCTCCGTGCGGCCGTCTGCCTACCTGTGAGTACCCTGACCTGGGCTGGATGACGCCCTACGTATTAGCAGAGTCTTTCTAATTTCTTTTAGGACGCAGTAGATACTCAGCGAGCGTGTGTGTGTGTGTGTTTTTAAATTACGGAATAAATGAATGGATGCCCGGACACCACCCTGAACACCAGCACCCACTGGTCATCCCTGGACATGCATGGGTGGAAGGACCACGCTGGTTGTCCCCGGAAGAGTAGCTCACCCTTGAGGCTGTATCGACGTCATCTCAGTCAAAACACAGATGTCTGGGCCCCACCCCCGAGAGTCTGGCTCAGCGGGTCCAGGGTGGGGCAAGAATGTGCATTCCTGCGAGTTCCCAGGTGATCCTGAGGCGGCTGCTGGGGGGATCCCGTTTCAAGAAGCACTGCTCGGAGGCAATGCAGACCTCCCCTCCTTTGGCGACCCTCTGCTGCAGCTCTTGGGAGCCTCCACTTTAGATGAGTTCCTCCCTTCTCTGACCGGGAATTGCTTTTTCTATACCGCCTCAGTTGATGGTGTTCACACACACATTCATTTAACACACATTTGCGGAGGGCTCCTGGGTGCTGGGTGCGTGCACTTTCCGCTGCTCTCTTTTGGAACTGGGTGCCTTCTCTCTCTTTTTCATTTTTGAGACAGAGTCTTGCTCTGTCACCCAGGCTGGAGTGCAGGGATGCGATTGCAGCTCATGGCAATCTCCACTTCCCAGGCTCAAGTGATTCTCCCACCTCAGCCTCCCGAGTAGCTGGGGCTACAGGTATGCGCCACCGCACCCAGCTAAGTTTTGTGTTTTTAGTGGAGACGGAGTTTCACTGTGTTGGCCAGGCCGGTCTCGAACTTCTGACCTCAAGCGATCTGCTCACCTTGACCTCCCAAAGTGCTGGGATTACAGGCATGAGCCACTGCATCCAGCCTCCAGTGTCCTCTCTTTCATCCTCTGGGTGTTGCCAGCCAGTGCCACCACTCAGCGCTGTTTATACCTAAGGCACCAATGGGTAAATGAAGAGACAGGCGTCTGAAGACTTGTAAAAATGTGTGCTTTATTTGGCCTGTAGCTAAACCAGTTAGAAAGCCGGGAGTTGAAGTTGATGTGAGTATTATAAATGCCCAAGTTAAGTAGTTACTGAAGAAGTCACAGGAATGTGGGTCGTCCCTTGGTGGTTTTCTGATAACCAGCTCAGTTTGGCTGTGTTATAACAGAAACACAGAGATTGCCACTAATTCTGTCACCACATTTCCTGTTTGTTTGTTTGTTTTTGTTTTTGAGACAGTCTCACTCTGTCATTCAGGCTGGAGTGCAGTGGTGCAATCATGGCTCACTGCAGCCTCGACCGTTGAGGCTCAAGTGATCCTCCCACCTCAGCTTCCGGAGTAGCTGGAGCTACAGGTGTGCACCATCTAATTTTTAAACTTTCTGCATTTTTTGTAGATATGGGGTCTCACTGTGTTGCCCAGTCTGGTTTCAAACTCCTGACCTCAAGCAATAACCCCACCTTGGCCTCCCAAAGTATTGAGATTACAGGTGGGAGCCACCATACCCAGCTAACATTTCATTTTTTAAAACATGTTTTATTGAGGCTGGGCCTGGTGGCTCATGCCTGTAATCCCAGCACTTTGGGAGGCTGAGGCAGGTGGATCACTTGAGGTCAGGAGTTCGAGACCAGCCTGGCCAACGTGGTAAAACCCTGTCTCTACCAAAAATATAAAAATTAGCCGGGCATGGTGGTGGGTGCCTGTAGTCCTAGCTACTTGGGAGACTGAGGCAGGAGAATCACTTGAACCCAGGAGAT
>NC_045450.1:4072265-4077322 GCF_002776525.5 Piliocolobus tephrosceles | reverse complement strand
TGATTATCCGTTCCTCAGTTGATGGACATTTGGGTCGTGTCACTTTTTGGCTGTGATGAATAGTGTTTCTATGAGCGTTGGCAGACACGGTTTCCTGTGGACATATGTTTTCATTTCTCTTGGGTATGTACCTTGGAGTGGAATTGCTGGGTCACGTGGTACCTCTATGTTTAACTTTCTGAGGAACATCCAGAGTGTGTTTCTAAGTGGCTGTGCGATTTTCTCTTCCCACCAGAGCGTGTGCGGGCCCTGATTTCCCCACGTCTCCACACACAGTTGTTGCTGTTTGTCTTTTTGATTATAGCCACACTACTGGAAAGACACTTTTGTATCAAACACAAACAGAAAACTTATGTATTGGTGATTTTTCTAAAAAAAAAAAAAAGACTTTACGTTTTGATAAAATAAGCATGTTGTATTGGTTAAGATGGTTTTTGTTGTGAGTTAATGAACACCTAACTAAAATTACCTGAAACATACAAACAAAAAAATGAATTTACTGTCTCCCATAACAAGAGGTACGGCAGTTCCGGGGTTGGTTAATTCAGAGGTTTGATGACATTTCCAGGACCCCGGGTGCTTTTCATCTTTGCTCTCTGCTGTCCTTGCCATGTGGGAGATGTCTTCCCTTGTGGCACAAGGTGGCTGCAGCCATTCCAAATGGCACAGTGACATCTAGTAAAGAAGAGGGCCTTTTCCAATCCTGCATGTCTTATTTTACTAGCATGGAAACTTCCCAGACGTCCCCAAGTAGACATCTCTCAGCTGCCTTTGGCCGAGGCGGGGCCATGTGCCACATCCTCCTCAGTCACTGGAAAGGGGAGGGAAGCCCCATTGGGGTGTACTTACCCTGCTCCATCTGCTTACTGCGGGTGGGCTGTCTGTGCGCATGCGTGTGTGTGTGGGTGTGCATGCATGGGTGTGCATGTGTGCGCATGCGTGCATGTGTGTGTGCGTGTGTGCATCTCCTTCCTAAGCAGGTAGAAAGGGGATCCCCCAAGCAGAATCAGGCTTCTGCTAGTAAGGAAGATAGGTGTGTGGGAACAGGGAGGACATGAAGAAAGAAAATGATTCTTAGGGATGCAATGCATTAGTGGCTGTGACTTTAGTTAAAACGTGGAATTTTGTTTGTTTGTTTGTTTGTTTTTCTTTTGAGACAGGGTCCTGTTCTGTTGCCCAGGCTGGTGTGCAGTGGCAGTAGTGGCTCACTGTAGCCTTGATCTCCTGGGCTCTAGCGATCCTCCCGCCTTAGCCTCTTGAGTAGCTTGGAATACAGGCGCGTAACACCATGCCTGGCTAATTAAAAAAAAATTTTTTTAATAAGGACAGGATCTTGCTGTGTTGCCCAGGCTGGTCTTGAACTGACCTCAAGTGATAGTCTTGCCTCAGCCTCCCAAAGTGCTGGGATTACGGGTGTGAGCCACTGCCCAACCTTCATGCAGCATTTAAAAAATGAAAATGTAGGTGCTTGTTCTAAGAGAAACTTGTGAAATTGGATCATTAAACCCACTCTGCCTGTGCGTGACTTGCCTTCAGTTCTCCAGCTTGGCCTCAATCCCTTCTTCTTGCGCCTTGGAACCCCCATTCCCACCAGTGACCTCACAAGGCAGTGCCCCTCCGCACCCCTCCCCTCTCCAAGACTGCCCCGCCATCCCCTCTCTCACTCTTACCCACACGCCCCCGCAGACACAGCACCCTCCCCCCACCCCCACCGTCGCACCCTCTCTCGCTCTTACCCACACGCCCCTGCAGACACAGCGCCCTCCACCCCTGCCGCACCCTGGGCTCCCCGCATGTGCTGTGGTGTTGAAGGTGTGGGTGTCAGGATGAAAGGAAGAAATCTAGATTTGATGTGGTGGGAGGTAAAAGCACTCTTGAAGGCTTTCGAGCGGAGCTATGACTGTCAAGATGAATGTGGTTTTAATGTGTGGAAGAGATTTATTCCTTTAATAGTCACCTGTTAAGAGTCTTAGATTTCACTGATGTGTCTTGTTAAGAAACCTTATAACAAACGTATTTCTTAAACTTACATCTGGAGCTCTGCAAAGCGTTAGCTGTTCTGCAGGAATGACAGAGGGTCTCCTGTGTGGCCAGCTCCTCTGGAGTCAGGGAGCCACGGAGCCGCTCCTGGTTCTGAGGATAGTGACAGCATCAGGAGGTGGGGATGGCTTCGTGGTGTGGTGTGAGCAACGTGCAACCTCCTCCCTGCTGTTAAGTGACTAGATTTCCCAAGTGCTGGCTACTGATTAGTTCCAGTGTGTATTCCACGAGAGCAGATGTGTGTGAGGTGCAGGGAACACCCCCTGCAGGAGATGGTTTTCTCCTGCCCCTGTCCCTCCCCAGGCCATGCCATCCACACACAGGAGCACGCCCGTCTTCCTTTCGCATAAAGCACAGACCTAGAAATATTTCTCAGTTTAAAAATAGTGTTTTCCCTACCTCGAGTCAAGGTTCAGTTCTCATCTCTCTAATTTTAGTTCCTTGTTTTTATGAACTTGGAAATGTTTTCCTTAACCAGAAAACAGAGAAAAGCACTCACAGAGACAAGGACAATTTCTTGCTCCATTTCCCTGTAGTGCAGGCATTTCTATGTGAGATTTTCTTTTTTTCTTGAGCAGGTTATTTAAAACCAAAATTTTGAATTAGGGATTTAAAGAAGAGGCAAGGGGGAAAAAGTGCTTTCTCTGGGACTTTGGTTGCCATGTGGAATGTTTTTTGGAGTGTAAAATTGATATTTTACAAAAAAAAAAAAAAAAAAAAACACGTTTCTGGTAGAGGCCTGGAGAACGCTGTCATGGTTCTGAAGGTGTATATATTTTTTATTGTTCCTATCAAACTAATTTTATATAAGACATTAATGAAAAGGTCAAAACACATAATTCTCTGAAGCCTATTAGAAAAATTACTTCTGTTGGGCTGGGAACGGTGGGTCATGCCTGTAATCCCAGAACTTTGGGAGGCTGAGGTGGGAGGATCACTCTTGAGGCCAAGAGTTTGAGACTAGCCTGGCCAACATGGCAAAACCCCATCCCTATAAAAAAAAATTATATATACACATGTGTATATATATGTGTGTGTGTGTGTATATATATATATACACAGACACAAAAATTAGTTGGGCGTGGTGGCACACGCCTGTAGTCTCAGCTACTTGGGAGGCTAAGGCAGGAGAATCACTTGAGCCTGGGAGGTGGAGGTTGCAGTGAGCCGAGATTGAGCCACTGCACTAGAGCCTGGGCAACGGAGCAAGACTGTCTCAGAAAAACGTAAAGAAAAGAGAAATTACCTCTGTCAACTTCTTTAAATTCTTAGGTACAGGTGGTAATTTTTTTCTTTGTTAAAATTGATGTCAAGCCATTTTGTGTTTCAGTTTTCTTTTGCTATTTCTTGGGGATTTTTCTATGCATCTACATAATATAGTAGTGTTTCTTTGAATTAATAGGCTATAGTTTAATCATTTCCTGTTTGAGCTTTTTAGATTGCTTAAAGATTTTTCTTTCCTTTGTAAATATTGCAACGTTAAGGAATTTGTGACTTTTGAAGCTCTCTGTTTAGGCAGATGGCAAAGGAGTGACCATCTTATTTTTATTAATTTTTTATTATAAAAGTAAAACATGCAGCCCGGCGCGGTGGCTCAAGCCTGTAATCCCAGCACTTTGGGAGGCCGAGACGGGCAGATCACGAGGTCAGGAGATCAAGACCATCCTGGCTAACACGGTGAAACCCCGTCTCTACTAAAAAAATACAAAAAACTAGCCAGGCGAGGTGGTGGGTGCCTGTAGTCCCAGCTACTTGGGAGGCTGAGGCAGGAGAATGGCGTAAACCCGGGAGGTGGAGCTTGCAGTGAGCTGAGATCCGGCCAGTGCACTCCAGCCTGGGCGACAGAGCGAGACTCCGTCTCAAAAAAAAAAAAAAAAAGTAAAACATGCTTTTGGTGTTTTAGAAAAGACAGATAAGCAAAAAGAAGATTAAAAAACATTTACCAACTAGAGATAGCCATTTTGAATGTTTCAACATGAGGTTTTTAGACTCTTTCAGTGCATATACAATATATATCAAATATTTATTCAAAATCAAATATATGTCAGTGCATATAAATATATATAGATATAATGGTGTCATATTAAACACACTATCTTATAACCCCTTTTTTTAACCTCATGGATCATGAATACCTTTCCACTTAAATCTGTATATACATCTTTGTTTATTTTATTTTATTTTATCTTATTTTTAAATTTTATTTTAGTTTATTTTTGAGACAGAGTCTTGCTCTGTCACCCAGGCTGGAGTGCAGAGGCGTGATCTCGGCTCACTGCAACCTCTGCCTCCTGGGTTCAAGAGATTCTTGTGCCTCAGACTCCCCAGTAGCTGGGACTACAGGCGTCCACCACCACACTCAGCTACTTTTTGTATTTTTAGTAGAGATGGGGTTTCACCATGTGGGCCAGGATGATCTCCAACTCCTGACCTCAGGTGATCCACCTGCCTCAGCCTTCCAAAGTGCTGGGATTACAGGCATGAGCCACCGTGCCTGGCCAAGTCTGTATGTACATCTGTGTCATCATTTTAAATGACTAATATTTTATTCTGGGGATGTACTATAATTTATTCAGGAAATATCTCTTGCTGGAAATGTAGATTGTTTCCAATTTTGAATCATTGTATATCACTATACCAACCTGTTGATAATCCAGCCATCCCTCAAATCAGGATACATTTTATAATTTAATGGTATGTCATAGTTTAACTGGCAGCACTTTGTGTTGTTTTTTAATAGAACAAAAAGTAATGAAACATCTTATAATCATTAACATTTTAGACTCGATGAAATATAATATTGTCAGTTATAACAGTGTGACGAATGTCCATATTTGCCGTTGTCTTTGTCCACAATAATTAGTAGCGGGGCCAAATCCCTTTTTCATATGTGTGTTGCCCTTTTGTACTTTTTTATGAGTTGCCTGTAAATTGCTTGTCTTTTCCTTATTGATTTGTGAAAGTTCTTTATTTATGTAAGTATCTTTTTTTTTTTTTTTTTTTTTTTTTTTTTTTTT
>NC_045450.1:4050741-4072165 GCF_002776525.5 Piliocolobus tephrosceles | reverse complement strand
CGCCCGGACTGGAGTGCAGTGGCCGGATCTCAGCTCACTGCAAGCTCTGCCTCCCGGGTTTATGCCATTCTCCTGCCTCAGCCTCCGGAATAGCTGGGACTACAGGCGCCCGCCACCTCGCCCGGCTAGTTTTTGTATTTTTAGTAGAGACGGGGTTTCACCATGTTAGCCAGGATGGTCTCGATCTCCTGACCTCATGATCCGCCCGTCTCGGCCTCCCAAAGTGCTGGGATTACAGGCTTGAGCCACCGCGCCCGGCTTATGTAAGTATCTTAAATCTTCGTCTTCCATGTATGTTGTAAAATGTCTCCCATTTTCTCATTTGTCTTTCAATTGTGATACTTCTTGATATGTGGAAGTTTAAAATCTTTATGTTGGTCTTATCTATCCATCATTGTTTATGGTTTCTACCTTTGGTAACATGGTTAGAAAAGCCTTCCCCACCTGAGGACTATATGAAATATTAACCTGTATTTTCTTCTAATATTTTTATGTTTTTCTTTTCTTTTTTTTTCTTTCTTGAGGCAGGGTCTCACTCTGGGCAGGCTGGAGTGCAGTGGCGTGATCTCACTGCAGCTGTGATCTCCTGGGCTTAGGTGATCTTCCTACCTCAGCCTCCCAAGTAGCTGGGAAGTGGTTTTAACGTGTGGAAGAGGTTTATTCCTTTAACAGTCACCTGTTAAGAGTCTTAGATTTCACTGATGTGTCTTGTTAAGAAACCTTGTAACAAATGTATTTCTTAAACTTACATCTGGAGCTCTGCAAAGCGTTAGCTGTTCTGCAGGAGTGACAGAGGGTCTTCCGTGTGGCCAGCTCCTCTGGAGCCAGGGAGCCACAGAGCCACGGAGCCACGGAGCCACGGAGCCGCTCCTGGTTCTGAGGGTGGTGACAGCGAGAGGTGGAGATGGCTTCATGGTACACCACCACACCCAACTAATTTTTAAGTATTTTGTAGAGATGCGGGTCTCATTATATTGCCCAGTCTGGTCTCGAACTTCTGGATTCGAGCTATCCTCCCACCTTGGCCTCCCACAGTGCTAGGATAACAAGCATGAACCGTTGTGCCTGGACTGGGTATACCACAAGTTAAAAAATTCAGTTTATCAGTTGATGAATATTTGAGTTGTTTCCAGTTTTGGGCTATTATGAATAGAGTTGCTGTGAACATTCACAAGTCTTTTGTGCATATATATTTTTATTTCTTTTGGTTAAATGCATAGGAGTGGAGAGGCTGGGTTGTGTGTTGAGTGTGTTTATAGGAAACCATGAAGCTGAAAGTGTTGTTTCTTTGTAACTGGCCACTTAGTTGAATGCTTATTCTGTTTTTTTTTTTCTTTTTTTTTTTTTTTTCCTGAGACAGAGTCTCATTTTATTGCCCAGGCTGGAGTGCAGTGGCACTATCTTGGCTCACTGCCACCTCTGCCTCCTGGGTTCAAGCAATTCTCCTGCCTAAGGCTCCCAAGTACCTAGGATTACAGGTATGCGCCACCATGCCTGGCTAATTTCTTTCGTATTTTTAATAGAGATGGCATTTTGCCATGCTGGCCAGGCTGGTCTCAAACTCCTGACATCGAGTGATCCACCCACCGCAGCCTCCCAAAGTACTGGGATTACAGGTGTGAGTCGCCGCGCTTGGCCTGTGTTTGGTTTTTAAAAATCAGAGAGCCTTAGATTTTTCTTGGCAGAAAATCATATACGTTTTAAATGCCCTCCTTTTCAGTTTTTACATCTCATTTAAAAAAATTGGACTGAAAGGTAAAGGCCAAATATATGCCTATTCTGTGCTGAGGAGTTACAGTAACATTTGATGTGTGTGTGTGTGTGTGTGTGTGTGCATACCTGTGTGCGTGTGTGTGGGTGTTTTCCCTCTGTAAGAAAAGAAAGCATGATGTAATGTGCAGGGAATAATCCTAATAAAGAAAATGCTGGCGTACTTCTTGAGTGCTCATTGTTGCTAAATTGGCCATTTACTCCTAAAGGACGTTGGGGAAGGGTGTTTGATCTCTCTACAGCCAAAAAGACCACCTGAAAACCCTCCTGGGCCTCACGAATGTGCTCGTCTCTCCAGATGTCACAGGAACTGTCCTAGGGGGCGACGAGGCTGTGCTGTTTCATGCCGGCACAGTCTCAAGCTGTTCCCAATTGTGAGTGAGTTTTGAACAAAACTAGAACTTCCTTGCATAGGGCTTACAGTTGTCCTCATCTTACACCCCATAGTCCAGTGAGTCCGCACGCTAGCCGTGGAAAGCAGGTACAGAAAGGAGGCTGATTTTTTTTTTTTTGAGACGAAGTCTCGTTCTTGTCACCCAGGCTGGAGTGCAGTGGCGCAGTCTCGGCTCATTGCAACCCCACCTCCCGGGTTCAGGTGACTCTTCTGCCTCAGCCCTCTGAGCAGCTGGGATAACAGGCACCCGCCACCATGCCTGGCTGATTTTTGTATTTTTAGTAGATACAGCGTTTTGCCATGTTGGCCAGGCTGGTCTCGGACTCCTGACCTCAGGTGATCTGCCTGCCTCGGCCTCTCAAAGTGCTGGGATTACAGGTGTGAGCCACTGCACCCAGCCAGGAGGCTGATTCTTAATTATCGATGTCTGGGCCGGACACAAACTCCTGGGCTCAAGTAGTCCTCCCACCTCAGCCTCCCAAGTAGCTAGGACCACAGGCATGTGCTACCCCACCCAGCTGTATTTTGCATTTGCTCTGTCATCACTTTGTGCTTTTGTGCCTTCCTTTTCTCCTCATTAACTAGGTATCTGTCACTCAAAGAAATAACCCCGATGCGTTTCAGGATAATAGAACCCCTATGAACTCTTCCAGACTTAAAATTCATCCGTTTCTCCAAAAAACCCTGCCTGCATTTTTCCCAGATAAGCCAGACGCTCTCATTAGCCGGGTCTGCAGGTTGGACCCCTGCCTACCTTACAAGATCCAGTAACATTTCCTTTGGAAAGTTTTTCCTGACTCCTCCCCCGGCCCCACCCCCATCCCCGCCCGCCACGCCCCCCATCCCCTCACCCCGCCCCAGCCGCCATTCCTTGCCAGGTCTCTGTTTAGCTTCTTTCGCCTTAATGGGTCTTTGGAATTGTGTCTTTCCTTCACTGAGCTCTCCAGGACACATTTTGCAACATTTTTGTGTCCCTGGTGTATGGTGCTTAGCAGACGTTCAGTATTTACATGTTGACAGATTGCACACATGAGACCAAGTAAATTTCTAGCCAGTACATCCAGTTTTCCCTCACCTCTTCTGCTGTAAATTAATGTTCCCCTGGGATTTAAAAAATTAACTCAGTGGTTGGCCGGGCGCGGTGGCTCACGCCTGTAATCCCAGCACTTTGGGAGGCTGAGGTGGGTGGATCACGAGGTCAGGAGATCTAGACCATCCTGGCTAACACAGTGAAACCCCATCTCTACTGAAGAATACAAAAAATTAGCCGGGCGTGGTGGCTGGTGCCTATAGTCCCAGCTACTCGGGAGGCTGAGGCAGGAGAATGGCGTGAACCTGGGAGGCAGAGGTTGCAGTGAGCTGAGATTGTGCCACTGCACTCCAGCCTGGGTGACAGAGAAAAAGTCAGTCTGTGAAAAAAAAAAAAAAAAAAATTAACTCAGTGGTTTAAGTAAGAGATTAAAATTCGGCACTGACCAGGCGCTGTGGCTCATGCCTGTAATCCCAGCACTTTGGGAGGCTGATGCAGATGGATCAGCAGAGGTCAGGAGTTCAAGACCAGCCTGGCCAACATGGCGAAGCCCCGTCTCTACTAAAAATACGAAAATTATCTGGGCGTGGTGGCACGTGCCTATAATCCCAGCTACTTGGGAGGCTGAGACAGGAGAATCACTTGAACCCGGGAGGTGGAGGTTGCAGTGAGCCGAGATGGTGCCACTGCACTCCATATATATGTATATGTGTGTGTATATATATATACACACACATACAGGTCTCACCTTGTCACCCAGTCTGGAGTGGAGTGGCATGATCACAGCTCACTGTAGCCTCAGCTTCCTGGGCTGAAGTGATCCTCCCACCTCAGCCTCCTGAGTAGCTGGGACTACAGACATGCACCACCATAGCTGGCTAATTTTTCTATTTTTTTGTGGAGATAGGGTCTCACCACGTTGCCCAGGCTGGTCTTGAATGCCTGTGTTCAAGCGATCCTCCTGTCTCAAGCCTTTCAAAGGGATTACAGGTGTGAGCCACTATACCTGGCCATAAAGTAGTACTTAAAAGTATAACAATTTTATTTAAATCTTTGTTAGATTCAGAATAACCTTTTGAATTTTCTATGTAAAGAAATACTGAACTTCTTTTTTTTTCCCTCAGTCACTTTTTAACCTTCCACTTGGTAGACAATTTGCTGGTGTGTTTTCTTTTTCTTTTTTCTTTTTTTTTTCTTGCCACAGGGTGTTGCCCTGTCATCTGGACCCGGGTACAGTGGCGTGATCGTAGCTCACTGAAGCCTTGACCTCCTGGGTTCAAATGACCCACCCGCTCTGTCGCCCAAGTAGCTGGGATCATAGGCATACACCACCATGCCTGGCTAATTGTTTTTTTAATTTAATTTTTTTTTTTTTGGTAGAGACAGAACCTTACTGTGTTGCCCAGCCTGGTCTTGAACTCCTGGCCTCAAGTGCTCCTCCCACCTCGACCTCCCAGAGTGCTGGGATTACAGGTGTGAGCCACTGTGCCCAGCCAGATTTTTGTCATGATTCTATTTTTATCTCTTCTATCGATTTTTTTCTTATCTTTTTTCTCACTTATTTTAAGTGATTGCCCGAAATTTACAATGTACATTTTTTATCAGTCTGCCTCCAAATATTATACCATTTATTATATAAGAAGCTTGTAAGAATTCTTCATAATTGTAAGTTACTACAAGGTTCTATAAGAACCTTGTAAACATTTGTGATGCTAATAGTGTCATAATAATGTGTTTTATATATATTATAAACCCCTAATACCTTGTTGCTATTTTTACAGGAAATTACCTTTTAGAGCAATGTTGTTCGTTAAACTTCCTGCAGTGATGGAAATGGTTTGTACCTAGACTATACAATATGGTAGCCACTATCTATATGTGAACATTGAGTACCAGAAAACAACTGAATTTTAAATAAACTAGTTTAATTTAAATAATTTAAATTTGGCCGGGCGCGGTGGCTCAAGCCTGTAATCCCAGCACTTTGGGAGGCCGAGGCGGGCGGATCATGAGGTCGGGAGATCGAGACCATCCTGGCTAACACGGTGAAACCCTGTCTCTACTAAAAATACAAGAAAATTAGCCGGGCGTGGTGGGGGGCGCCTGTAGTCCCAGCTACTCGGGAGGCTGAGGCAGGAGAATGGCGTGAACCTGGTGGGGCGGAGCTTGCAGTGAGGCAAGATCTTGCCACCGCACTCCAGCCTGGGGCACAGAGCAAGACTCTGTCTCAAAAAAAAATAATAATAATAATAATAATAATAATTTAAATTTAAGTGGCTGCCATATAGACAGTGTAGTTTTAGAACAATGAAAGATTTGAAAATCTTTCTTCTTTTTAGGCCACTTTAGGAACTCTTCGTTTCTTTGTGTAGATCTATAGATTTCTATCTCATATCATCTTCTGACTGAAAAATTTCCTTTAATATTTTTTATGCTATAGGTCTTCTGGGAATAAATGATCTCAGCCTTTGTCTGTCTGAAAAAGTTTTTATTTCCCTCCCATTAAAAAATGTTTTTAGGCCGGGCATAATGGCTCACGCCTGTAATCCCAGCATTTTGGGAAGCCGAGGTAGGTGGATCACCTGCAGTCAGGAGTTCAAGACCAGCCTGGCCAACATGGCAACCTGCCATCTCTACTAAAAATACAAAAATCAGCTGGGTGTGGTGGTGGGTGTCTGTAATCCCAGCTACTCAGGAGGCTGAGGCAGGAGAATCACTTGAACCCGGGAGGCAGAGGTTGCAGTGAGCTGAGATCACGTCATTGCACTCCAGTCTGGGCAACTGAGTGAGACTTCTGTCTCAAAAAAAAAAAAAAAATGTTTTTAAAGAGGGCCGGGCGCAGTGACTCACGCTTGTAATTCCAGCACTTTGGGAGGGCGAGGTGAGTTGATCACTTGAGGCCAGGAGTTGGAGACCTGCCTGGCCAACAAGGCGAAACCCCATCTGTACCAAAAATTAGCCAGGCATGGTGGCGCATGCTTGTAGTTCCAGCTACTTGGGAGGCCGAGGCAGGAGAATTGCTTGAACCCAGGAGGTAGAGGTTGCAGAGAGCCGAGATCACGTCACCGCATTCCAGCCTGTGTAATAGAGTGAGACCCTTTCTAAAAACAAAAAAGTTAAGAAAAAATTTCATACCAAGCAGATCCAAGAGACACTCGTTTTTAAGAATTGAGCTTTTGTTTGTTTGTTTCTGTTTTTTTTAGGATATGGAAGTTTGTGTTGAAAAAATTTTTTTGCAACTTATTCTTTTAATACTTGAAAGATATCACACCGCTGCCTTGTGGCTTGTGTTGTTTTGATGACAAGTCTGCTATAATTCTTCTCTTTGTTCCTCTGAATGTAATGTGTTTCCCAATTCCCACTCTCACCCTGGCAGCTTTTAAGATTTTCTCTTTATTTTTAGTTTTCGACAATTTGGGCATGATGTGGTTTTGGTATTTCTCTTTTTTGGAGTCTTCTAAACTTCTTGCATCTGTGCTTTGATGTCTTTTATTATGTTTAAAAAATTATTGGCCATTATCTCTTCAAATATTTCCTTCTATTCTTTCTTCTTCAAGCATTTTCTTTTTCTTAGAAACATTTAATAGGGGCTTATGAACAGAAGCTATGTCTGTTCTCAGGCTTCTGTTCATTAGTCTGTGAACTGCAGCTGCAGCAAGACGAGACAGTGGATCTCTGCACCATTATTCCCCGGCCCCAGGGCTTGTATACCGTAGGGAAGGGGTGATTCAGGGGGATGTGTAGGTCAGTGTGAGTACAATAACCTCAAAATTGTTTGACCTAAGGTCAGGATTTATGGTAAGAACTTGGTCTTACACAAAGAACAGTGCATCCACTGGAAATCTTAGAGGGCTTCCTGGAACTGGGGTTAATCAGAAGCGAGCATGTTGGAGTGGTATCCAAGACGGAGCTACTTCAGCCTCCACAGTCCACTCCTGTAATCCAGCTGTTGTGATCTCACATGCCCTCTTCTTCCTCGATGGGTCCCTGAGCCTTTAAGGACGGTGCTTGACACTGTATAGCTTTAGCAGCAGTGCCTTGGTCCTGGAAAGCAGATCGGGCCCAGTGGGATTCCAAGCGAGGGAGATTCACGGGCTGTTGAATCACCTTCAGTTCTCAGAATCCCGTGGCTTTAGTTCTCTCAGAATAGGCAAAACAATGTGAGATACAGAACATCAATCACTTGAATAGTAGAATACTGTGCACACAGAGATTACAATAGAAAGAGAAGCCCAGCTACTCAGGAGGTTGAGGCGTGAGAACCACTTGAACCCAGGAGGTGGAGGTTGCAGTGAGCCAAGATCGCACTACTGCACTCCAGCCTGGATGACAGTGAGACTCCATCTCAAACAAACAAACAAACAAACAAAACCCAGAACTTGTGTGCCAGAACAACAGTGAATGAAGAATGTATTTTGTTAAGGGAGCCAACTAAAATGCATCATGACAAAAATTAAAACTCGGTTCTTCTTTAGAGACTTGTTGCAGCCAGGAAATAATTCAGGATTAGCCCAAATTGTAGGCAGATAATAAAAACTCAACAACAATGGTTAAGGCTAGAATCTAAATTTTTCTTTCTCCAGTTTCCCCATTTCTACCAAGGATACATTGTATATATAATAGAAAGACCAATTTATTTGCAAAACGAATTTTAGTTGCTTTATACTTGGCCCGATGATTTACATCAAATGTAGCAAGAATCGTGATCTGCCATACGAGCCCTTTTTAAAGTTGACTTTGTAGGAACCTTTATAAGGAATTTGACTTTTTAAAAGCCTCAAGGCCAGATACTGATCTGTTTTCAACTTTTTCTATTTATTTATTTATTTAGAGACAGAGTTTCGCTCTTGTTGCCCAGGCTGGAGTGCAGTAGCACCATCTTGGCTCACTGCGACTTCCATCTCTCAAGATCGATTGATTCTCCTGCCTCAGCCTCCCGAGTAGCCGGGATTACAGACATGGATCACCATGGGTGGCTAATTTTTGTATTTTTAGTAGAGATGGGGTATTACCATATTGGCCAGGCTGGCCTCGAACTCCTGGCCTCAAGTCATCCACCCACCCGGGCCTCCCAAAGTGCTGGGATTACAGGTGTGATCCAAGACGCCTGACCACTACTTGGTTACTTTGTAACCCCACCTCTTTGATGGGTCAAGAAAAGTTGTGGTTATATTGTTTATCTTGGTTTTTATTATTATTATTATTTTATTTTTTGAGGCAGAGCCTCTCTCTGTTGCCCAGGCTGGAGTGCAGTGATCTGATCATGGCTCACTGCAGCCTTGACCTTCTGGGCTCAAAGTAATCCTCCCATCTCAGACTCTTGAGTAGCTAGAACTATAGGCATGCATCACAACACCCAGCTAACTTTTATGTATTTTTGTGTGTCGATGGGGTCTTACTATGTTGCTCAGGCTGGTCTTGAACTCCTGGGGTCAAGTAATCCTCCTGCCTTGGCCTCCCAAAGTGATAGGATTACAGGTGTGAGCCACTGCACTTGGCTTTTTTTCTTTTTAAAGAGAAAGGATCTCTCTATGTTGCTCAGGCTGGACTTGACCTCCTGGACTCAAGCGATCCTCCTGCCTTGGCCTTTGAAAGCACTGAGATTACAGGTGTGAGCCACCAGGCCCAGCCAGTTTTGATTTTTGTTAGGTGGAATGACATTCCAGGTTTCTAAAAATAACTTCTACTTGGTTATTTTTCAAAAATTTTGTTGAGTTCAGTAATTATGTGAGATCACATAATATTATTTGAAACTTTCATCCACGTCCTATTCTTTACTGGTAGAGAAAAGCCATGTGTAAGAAATACATGTGTGTTTGTCTTTTATAAATATATGTTACCCAGTTTTCCAGTTACTAGCTGCAAGTTTTTTTCCCAGGTCATAATTTGGAGAAAAATATATGCGTGAAAATGATAACGATAAAGCTTATTTTCTATACAACAAACTGAGTGAGATGGAAATGTATGTCCTTACTAGTAGTTTTAAAAGTACAAAAGAGAGTGCCTTAAAAGTATACACACACACACACACACACACACACACACACACACACACACACACATTTTTTTGAGACAGAGGCTCACTCTGTTGCTCAGGCTGGAGTGCAGTGGCGCAATCTCGACTCACTGCAACCTTTGCCTCCTGGGTGCAGGCAATTCTTGTGCCTCACCCTCCTGAGTGGCTGGGGTTACAGGCATGTGCCAGCACACCTGGCTAATTTTTTTGTACTTTTAGTAGAGACAGGGTTTCGCCATCTTGGCCAGACTAGTTGCCAACTCCTGCCCTCAAGTGATCCACCTGCCTCAGCCTCCCAAAGTGCTGGGATGACAAGTGTAAGCCACCACGCCCAGCCGCATTATATACTTTTTAAGGCAGAGAAAATTTTCTAAAACCTGATAGGTGGCCTATTGTTGCTGCTTCACTTCTTCTAAAGAAGAGAAGAAAGAACTGCAATGCTGTCCGCATCCTGGGAGAGGAGCCTTAGAAAATGATCCTGTAGATACAAGAGAACAGTTTACTCAGTGATACGAATATAATTGAGAATAGCAAAAATTGAACAGCAGCCAAATTCCTGCCAATAGGTGATCAGTGAGATAACTCTGGCAAGTCAGCCTGATAGAATATATTCCATTTATTCATTGTTCATGAATATATTCTCTTTATTCGTTGCTCTTCCAGCCTTTGTTGAAGCCCCACTCTGTGTCAGACTCGGCACGAAGTGTCCGAAATGCCTTCTCTCATTACATCTTCACGGCTCCCCCGAGAAGTAAACACCGTTATCTCATTATCTCCATTTTACAACCAAGGAACCAAGGCACAGAAATATTAAATTACTTCCCTAGGTCATGCAGCTAGTGTGTGGTGGGCTAAATGTACAATCCCACTAATAATAATAATGAATTATAACAGCAGCATATTGAAATAAGAATAAAAATTCGAAAAATCTCTTTGATTCACAGATGAAAAAATTGATTCTAGTTGTTGGTGGTGCAAGGAAAGGGAACCCAGGTGCTCTGAAACACTGTTGGTGGGACTACGAATTGCAGAAACCTTTCTGGAGGACATTTCGCATATCTTCAGAATCCCACATGTCACCGTTTCACCGAGTCCTTTCACTTTTAGGGATTTACACTATGGTGATATTTGCCTAAGTGCAAAAATGTATTTATGAGAATCTTGGTTACTGTCTTTCTTGTAATAGCAGAAAATTAGAAATCACTTGAACATCTGTCAGGTGGAAATTATGGTCTGTCCTTATGGTGGAATACTTGTAACCATTTGTAAGAATGAGGTAGAGCTGTGTGTACCCATATGGGCAAAAGAGCCATCGTGAATTGTTAATTGAAAAAAGCAGGCAACTGTACCATATGTAAAACACGATCTCATTTTCCATAAAACAGTGTGTTTGATAACGTGGGTCTAGAGAGATAATAATACATGCGTTGAAGGATATATACAAATTTATGTATAGTAAGTGTCCTCTACAGTGGGATTAGTGCATCTTGTACTAATATTTTTTGTTTTGTTGTTGTTGTTGTTGTTTTTTTTACAAAAGTTATGATTTTATTATCAGAAAAACAAGGTTTTTAAAAAGCCATTATATGAATTATCCTAGTTGGCAAAAATGCATGTTTAAGGCACTTAAGTGAGGAAAAGAGATGCAAAATCAGCCTTGGCTGTATAAGGGGTGCAGGTGGAATATGGACTTGTCTGGGTATGAGAGTATCATGTTCTATGCATTTTTTTATTTCCTAAACTGCTTCAATCATAAATCATTAATGATAATTATTAAAAGACTTTGTTTTCCCTACAGTTAGAAAAACTTGTTTGAAGACCTCAAATCCCAAAAGTGAAAGAGGAAAAAAAAATTATTGCTGCGTTTTTTTCCCTTAACCCATTTAATTAAAGAATTAATTAAATTCTATGTTGCAGTTTTTCACCAAAAGTGCAACATAGAGTTAGTTCAGTCACCACAGAAAGATCCAGAGATTGGATTTTGCTGACTTAGTGAAGCTACTAAGATACAAATTCACAAAGTAAATGTTTGCACACATTAGCTACAGTGGCAAAGTGTTTGGGAGGTTGCAGCCCACCTCCCGGGGAGGGAGATCCGTCCTCTTGGTCAGCAAAGGCCCTGAATTGACCCGCTCCCGAGGGTCAGCTGCAGGCTGTGTTGATCTCGGAACGTCTCTGGGGGTCCAGTTCTGTTTAGGACAGACCATAAAATACATCTCTCTAGGGTGGGTAGAGCTACCCCATTACTTACCCTTGAAATGGACTCAGCCATCCCTGGAGGGTGACTCAGTTGAGGCAGAACTGTCTTAATTCGGTAACTCTCCTAATTGGAGCCAGAAGTCCTGGGTTTGACCCAGACCCATCTTGGTCTGGAGTGGAGTTGTGGGGTGTCTAATGCTGCCAGGTCATGTTCACTGTTAGAAGCCTGGGGAAGGGAAGGAACTTGTTCAGTCAACTCAGAAACAGGCATAGCACAAGGAGGAGGATTTTAATAATTTTACTCTATAATAAATATAGTAAGATCATAGTATTTTACTATCCTTGTGAGCTGGTGGTGTTGACAAATATTATTTCAATCTGTTGAACGATTTTAAGAATTAATATTTTACTACCCTTGTGAGGTGGTGTTGATTCTAAGCATTATTTCAATCTGTTTAACAGTTCTGTTTTTTAAAAACCCTACACTTTAGGCAGGAGTTCATATTTCTAATTTAGGATGATTTTTTTCTCATCTGCCCCCATTCTGTGATTCTAATTTTTTTTTAAGTTATTTCAGTTCTTAAAACTCTTTCTTAGAGCTGGGCATCAGCCGCAATTTTCTCTGAATCTGTCCCAGATGAGCACTTGCAGCCTAATTGTCTAAAAGATCAGGAAATGCCATAGTGAAGTTGCACTTGCTTTGATGTATTAATGAATGTTTCCTTCATCTGAAGAACATTTGAAATTTACGGAAAAGTAAATCTTTTCTTTGAATTATATGTAAATGAAAATGTTGGGCTGGACCAGGTTATGTTTAACTGGGCAGTTTTGAAATTCTAATAGCTCCTACAAGTGGGAATCTTTTAAAGCTAATTTTTTGATATGAATTATTTATTATTCTAAAGAATAATGTTTACTTTTTTTTTTTTTTCCCCTGGATCTCATGTAAATGTTATTGGACAATATGACCCATCTCTTTAAAAAGTGAAATTGTTAGCCGGGAGCTGTAGCTCGCACTTATAATCCTAGCACTTTGGGAGGCTGAGGCAGGAGGATCACTTGAGCCCAGGCATTTGAGACCAGCCTGGGCAACAGCGAGACCTCATTTCTACACATAATTAAAAAAAGATTAGCTGGATGTGGTGTCTTGCACCTTTGGTCCAAGCTACTCTGGAGGCTGAGGTAGGAGGATTGTTTGAACCTGGGAGGTGGAGCCTGCAGTGAGCCCTGATCATGCTACTGCACTCCAGCCTGGGCAGCAGAGTGAGACCCCCAAGCTCTAAATAAATAAATAAAGGTAAAATCGCTGATCAATCACTAGGGAGAGGAGAGAGAAAAGTAAATATACTCAAAGAGTGGGAAAAGCTTTGAAGTGGCATATCAAAATGAAAAAAACAAGAGTTTTTTTACAGACAAAAGATTTATGGGGAATTATATATTAGAACTATTTAAGACTTCTTAACACTTCACAATTGTATGGTTTTGTAAGGTTTTTGGGGATTTTCATAATGAGATGTAGATGGAACGTTCCCATTGTCCATCACAGATTATTTGGGCAAGTTCATACCCATTCCTAGAATGGAGAAGGGTCCCCTGCTCTGTGGTGAGGAAGTGCCCCTGTTCCTTAAGAGGCAGCGGCAGGAGGTGGAACACATCCCGCTTGTTAAAGTCATGGGCCTTAGGCTGGGCGCAGTGGCTCATGCCTGTAATCCCAGCACTTTGGGAGGCCAAGGCGGGTGGATCACCTGAGGTCAGGAGTTCGATACTAGCCTGTCCAACATGGAGAAATCCAGTCACTACTAAAAACACAAAACTGAGCTGCGTGTGGTGGCGGGCACCTGTAATCCCAGCACTTTGGGAGGCCAAGGCGGGCAGATCACCTGAGGTCAGGAGTTCCAAACCAGCCTGACCAACATGGAGAAACCCTACCTCTACTGAAAATGCAAAAATTAGCCGGGTGTGGTGGCACACACCTGTAATCCCAGCTACTCGGGAGGCTGAGGCAGGAGAATCGCTTAAACGTGGGAGGCTGAGGTGGTGGTGAGCTGAGATCGTGCTATTGCACTCCAGCCTGGGCAACAGAGTGAGACTCCAGCTCAAAAAATAAATAAATAAATAAAAATAAAGTCATGGGCCTCGATGGGAGGCTGTACGTTGACATGTGACATTAGACTTCTGCCATTATTTCAGATTTCACACCTGCCCTTCTGGCAATGTGGTGTTGCGGTGAGATCTTGAGAGGAGACGAATGATGCTTTCCAAGTAGTAATGTTCCATTAGGGAAAATAGGAATACAATTGGAAAGCATCAAATATTTGAAAGGAAACGAAAACAGGGCTTACTTTCCGTTTCGGCCGGCATTAGGGGGGTGCACTTTGGAACTGAAAGTGAAAGGAGCATGCAGGTGTTTGGGGCAGGGTGGGGGGAGAGTGAAGATAATTTTAAAGACCCTGGTGCTTTGATCTTAGAGCACCCCTCATTTGTACTCAGTTCAGAGCTAAGTGAATTACTGTGCAGATGACATGACTATTGGGGCACTTTCCAATAGTAGCTTCAGGTCTGGCACGTGGGCCAGTTAGAGATTGACACATGCAGTCGGGGAGCTGCTATAAATTGAAGCCTGGTGATGGACATACTACAGGCATGGCTGCAGCCAATGCTTATGACCTTTCACTTCTCCTTCCTCTGTCACTCTGCATATTCGCTTTCTCCATTTTCCTCCCTCACCTATTCACCAGCCATGAATCAGCAGTGAACTGGTCAAGGATCAGCCTGTAGGGAAGTGATGTGGGCCGAGGGTAAAGAGTGAGGAATAAATTAAGGCAGCCCTTGAATTAGTTGTACATTTTTTTTTTCTTTTCTCTAGCCCTTTTTTTTTTTAAGCAAGCAAACAAAAACCATGTTGCTGGCTAAGTGTAGCGGCTCATGCCTGTGATCCCAGCACTTTGGGAGGTCCATGTGGAAGGATTGCTTGAGTCCAGGAGTTTGAGACCAGCCTGGGCAACATGGTGAGACCCTGTCTCTATAAAAAATTAAGTTAAGGCCGGGCGCGGTGGCTCAAGCCTGTAATCCCAGCACTTTGGGAGGCCGAGACGGGCGGATCACGAGGTCAGGAGATCGAGACCATCCTGGCTAACACGGTGAAACCCCGTCTCTACTAAAATATACAAAAAAAATCTAGCCGGGCGAGGTGGCGGGCGCCTGTAGTTCCAGCTACTCGGGAGGCTGAGGCAGGAGAATGGCGTAAACCCGGGAGGCGGAGCTTGCAGGGAGCTGAGATCCGGCCACTGCACTCCAGCCCAGGCGACAGAGCGAGACTCCGTCTCAAAAAAAAAAAAAAAAAAAAAAAAAATTAAGTTAAAAAAATTAGCTGGACATAGTGCCACCCACCTGGAGTCCCAGCTAATGGGGAGACTGAGGTGGGAGGATTGCGTGAGTCCAGGAAACTGAGGCTATAGCGAGCTATGATTGTGTCTTTGTACTCCAGCCCAAGTGACGGTGTCAGACCCTGCCTTTCAAAAACAAAAAACAACGCTTTATTATGGATGATTTCAAATATAAACAAAAGTGAAGAGAATAGTATAATCAACGCTCGGGTACACGTTACCCAGCTTCAGTTACCCACTCGTAACCGTTCTTGTTAATTTCTACAAAAAGCTTGCTGGATCTTGTTGAATCTGTCGATCAACTTGGGAAGAAATTCCATCTTAACAATACTGAGTCCTTCAATCCAAGAACCTGTTATCTCCTATTTGTTTAGATATTATTTAATATATCAAAAATGTTTTATAGTCTTATTAATTTTGATGCTATTACAAATGGAATTATTTCTTAATTTTGGTTTTGGATCGTTCATTGCTGGTATACACAAAACTGTTGATACTGATTTTGTGTCTTATGAACGTGCTAAACTTGCTTATTTGTTCTAGTAGTTTTTTGTAGACTCCTGAAGATTTTCTATATATAGAGGTAGTGAATGTGAACAGTTTTACTTCTTTTCCAATCTGTGTATTTTAAATTTCTTTTTCCTGCCTTAATGTTCTAGATAGCACCTCCAGTACAATGTTGAGTAGAAGTGGTGAGAGTGGACATCCTTGTCTTGTTCCTGACCAAAGAACCAACTTTTGGTTTCATCAGTTTTCTCTCTTACTGTCCCTCATTCATTGATTTCTGCTCTAGTATTTATTATTGCCTTCCTTCTGCTTTTTGGGGGGTTTAGTAACTCTCCTTTTTATAGTTTCTTAAGATAGAAACTCAGGTTTGTTTGTTTGTTTGTTCTTTGAGACATGATCTCACCCTGTGGCCCAGGCTGGAATGCAGTGGCACAATACTGACTCACTGTAGCTTCCACCTTCTAGGCTCAAGAGATTCTCTCACCTCAGCCCCCAAGCAGCTGAGACTACAGGTGTGTACCATTGGGCCAGCTAATTTTTATTTTTATTTTTTGTAGACATGGGGTCTCAGTATATTACCCAGGCTCTTCTTGAACTCCGGTACTTGAGCAGTCGTCCCACCCTGGCCTTCCAAAGTGTTGAGATGACAGGTGTGAGCCACTGTGCCCTGCTGATGCTCAGGTTATTAACTTGAGACTTTTCTTTTGTTCCTGATACAGGCTTTTAACATTATACATTTCTCCCTAAAAACTTCTCATATAGCTGCATCCATAAATTTTGATCTGCTGTGTTTTTCTTTTCCTACAGTTTGAAGTATTTTTAAACTTCCCTTGTGATTTCTTCTTTGACCTTTGAATTATTTAGATATGTTTTCTAATTTCTAAGTAGTTGAGGAGTCCACAAATTTCTTTCTGTTCTTGATTTTTAAAAATTCCATTTTGGTAGAGAACATGCTTTATATGATTTTAATTCTTTTAAATTTATTGACACATATTATGACCTAGCCCATGATACATTCTAAACAATGCAGTATGTACACTTGAAAATAATATATTTTCTATTTGTTGTTGCTTGCCATGGTCTACAGATGTTAGTTAGGTCAAGTTGGTTGACGATGCTGTTCAAAGTGCTGATTTTCTGTTTAACTGTTACGTCAATTATTGAGAGTGGGGTATTGAAGTCTCCAAACATTATTGTGAATTATCTGTGTCTCCCTTCAGTTCAGTCAGTGTTTGTTTTATTGTATTTTGGGCTCTGTTATTAAGTGCTTGTATGTTTATATTTTTATATATTCCTCATGAATTGACCCTGTTATTGTTCCAAAATTTCTTCTTTTTCTCTTATAACTTTTTTGTCTTACAGTTTATTTCGTCTGTGGGACTTCTTGTGTTTTTGTTTGTTTGTTTGTTTTGAGACAGGGTATCACTCTGCCACCCAACCTGGAGTGCAGTGGCACAATCATAGCTTGCTGTAACCTTGAATTCCTGTACTCAAGCAATCCTCCTGCCACAACCTCCCATACTTTCTCTGATATTATTATAGCCACTGCAAATTCTTATGGTTTTGTTTGCATAGTACATTTTTCTCCATCTGCATCTCTTGCAGACAGCACATGGTTGGGACTTCTAAAAAATTTAGTCTGACAGTCTTCACCTTTTATTGGAGTGTGTAATCCATTTACATTTAATGTAATTATTGATATGCTTGGATTACATCTAACATTTTGCTATGTTTTCTCTGTTTCACATCTTTTTGTTCTATTTCTCCTTACTATTTTCTTTTGTGTTAAATAGATATTTTCTAGTGTTCTGTTTTCATCTGTTTGGTGAGGTTTTTAATACTTCTTTGTTATATTTTTAGTGGTTACTTTAAGGATTGCAGTATTTAACTCATCACAGTCTACTTTTTAAATATCTGTATATGGTTTTTAAAAAGTACAGATGGGGTTTTGCCATGTTGCCCAGGCTGGTTTCAAACTCCTAGATTCACGTGATCCTCCCATCTCAGTCTCCCAAAGTGCTGGGATTACAGGCGTGAGCCACCATGCCCAGCCCACAGTCTACTTTAGATTAATGCTAATTTATTTTCAATAAAATATAGAAACTTTTTTCCATTAAATATCTATGTCTATCTACCTCTTTTGTGGTAATATGCCATATATATTATATCTTTATATGTTATAAGCCCAGTAGTAAAAGTCCGCAGTTATTGTTGTATGTACTTGTCTTTTAAATCAGCTAAGTGTAAAAAAGAGAGTATTTATAAATCTGGTATATATTTGCTTATGTAATTAGTATTACTAGCATTCTTTATTTCTTCATGTGGATTCTGGATATAATCTGGTGTTTTTTTTTCTTTCATCTTGAAGGTCTTCCTTTAGTATTTCTTGTAAGCAGGGTCTGCCAGTAACATATTTTCTGTCTTTTAGATAAAAGGAATATCTTTATTTCTACTTTTTAGTTTTGGGGTGTAGTTTTGATGGATATGGACTTCTTGATTGGAAGTTTTTCAGTGCTTTGAATATGTCATTTTACTGTTTTCTGGTCTCTGTTCGTTTCTAACGTGAAGTCAGCTGTTAATCTTATCATAGTGCTCCTTTATATGAAGAACCGTTTCATCTTGATGCAGTCAGAATTTTCTCTTTGATTTTGACTTTCAACAGTTTGGCTATGATGTGTCATGGTGGCTCACTTTATTGAGTTGGTGTATTTTGAACTTACTTTGAGTTTGTTAGATGTGAAGATTAATTTTTTAAAATGAAATTTGAGAAGTTTAAGCCGTTAGTTTTTCAAATTTTTTTTTCTGTTTCCTTTTGCTGCTGCTTCTTTTGAGACTTCCTTTATATATATGTTGGTGTGCTTGATGGTATCCCATGTGTTTCTGAGGTTCTTTTTATTTTTCTTTATGATTTTTTATTTCTTCTTCAGATTGGATAATTTTAAGATCACTGATTCTTTCTTCTCCCATGTCACAGCCACTCTAGTGAACTTTTCATTACAGTTATTATTTTTGAACTCTAGAATTTCTGTTTGTTTTCTTTTTATAATTTCTGTCTCTTTACTAGTGTTCTCTATTTGATGAGTCATTGTTGTCATACTTTCCTTTAATTCTTTAAACATGAATTCCTTCAGTTCCATTCTTATAGCAGTTTCTTATAACTTTGAAATCTTTGTTAAGTCCAATATCTGGGCCCCTTTAGAGTTTCCAGTTATGACTCTTGCCTGAGTGTAATTCACAATACTTTATGTTTCTTTGCATGTCTTGTATTTTATTTTTTTAAACTCTGTATTTTAGTTAATACATTGTAGCAACTCTGGATTATGATCACCTTTGGCAAAATGCAGATTTGTTGTTTCTTTTTGTTTGTGACTTTCCTGGACTAATTCTGTGAAGTCTGTACTGTAGCAGCTGCTGATGATCCTGCTCATTTTTTTTTTCTTATTTTTAAAATGTGTTTAAGCCGGGTTACCCCTAGGTCAGCATAGCTTAGTGGTCAGGCAGTGATTGTTCAGAGGTGTGCTGAAACACCTTGAGCTACTAACGCTTCTCACAATTTGCAGTGGATATGTGTGTGGGTTTAGGGACATGTTCAGAATTCAGACATATATTATACGAGTCTGCCTTGGTTTTTCCTTTTTGCCAGGCCTTTTCTGGCCTCCTTTGTGCGTGGGGTAGGCCTCACTTTAGCTAGGGATGAGTAGATAACTAGGACCCTCTTCAGTCTTTCCTGCCTATGTGCAGCCTTCCAGAGCATGAAGAATGTGTGGGACTTTACCACTGCCCATGATAGCTCCCTTATTCTCTGTATCTTCTGGCTAGGTTTTTGGCTGGTCTGCTGATCTGTCGGCTGCCACAACCAGTATTGCAGGCTCAGGGTGGCTGAGATGTTGACCTTCTGTACATTTCCTGTTGTTTACAGGAAATCACTGTGGTTTATATCAGTGCCTTTGGGCATGTGCTGTCCTCCAAATCAAGTCAACCCCTCCAGCAGTGGAGCCACCAATTTTCACAGCTTGTCCCAGCCTGGTAGATGTACCAGCACGGGTGAACTGAGGGGAAGGAGAGGAGCCCCTCAGGCCAAAGCCTCACAGAACACCACTGCTCTAACTCAAGGTTTGGTCATTTTTCTTCTTCATTTTATTTTTTAATTCTTGAGATGAGGCCTTGCTCTGTCACTCAAGCTGGTGTGCAGTGGCACAATCATAGCTCACTGTAGCCTCAAACTCCCAGGCTCAAGATATTTTCCTCCTTTTTAAAAAAGGAGCCTCCTGAGTGGCTGAGACTACAGGTGTGCACCACCATGCCAGGCTGACTTTTTGTTTTTTGTCAAAATGGGGTCTTGGTATGTTGCCCAGGCTGGTCTCGAACTCCCAGCCTCAAGCAGTCCCCTGGCCTCGGCCTCCCAAAGTGCTGCGATTGCAGGTGGGAACCACCATGCCCAGCGGCTTATTTTTTCTTGAATAAACATTTTTCAATTTTTTGTACGGCTTTGGTTGATTTCCAGCCCTGTAGTGGTTGTTTTGAGAGACTTGTCTAGTTTTATTTGTTACTTTTTGAGGAGTGGTTTTGCCAAGCTTCTCACTTCATTATTCCAGAAGTTCTGTCCCTCTCCCCAGGTCATCTTTTTTTTTCTTCTAACTTTCTTTCTTTTCTTTTTTGAGATGGAGTCTCGCTTTGTTGCCCAGGCTGGAGTGCAGTGGCATGATCTCGGCTCACTGCAGCCTCTGCCTTCCAGGTTCTAGCAGATCTCCTGCCTCAGCCTCCCAGGTAGCTGGGATTACAGGCACCTGCCACCATGCCCAGCTTATTTTTGTATTTTTTAGTAGGGATGGGGTTTCACCATGTTGGCCAGGCTGGTCTCGAACTCCTGACCTCAGGTGATCTGCCCGCCTCGGCCTCCCAGAGTGCTGGGATTACAGACGTGAGCCATCGTGCCCAGCCGGTTTTTCTTCCAACTTTCTAAGTACTATAAGCTTGTTGTAAAATTTGGCAATATAGAAATGTAAATGGAAATGAAAATCTTTACTAATCCCATCCCTTAAAGATAGCTACTGTTAATAAGTTAGTGAATTGCTTTCCAGGCTAAGGTCTTTCTTTAATCATCATATTTTTGATTATATCCTCTTACCCAAATTCCTTTACCCCTCACCACAAAGGTTTCTCATTCAGAGACTTCCTTTAGCTCTCTTGATTCAAGGAGATAAAGTTAATTAGCAATCAGAAGATGAGGACAGAATTCTAAGATGGAGGGAGTTTTAGATCCTCAGTGGACTCAGTTCTGCTGCACCTTTCTCAGCATTGTGCCTGCTGGGTCTCCTCTCTGCAGTTTTCTCGTTCCCTGGCCTTTTACCCTCCTGATCACACATACCTTCCCAGGTTCTCCAGGAAGGTAGCGGATAAGTCACTTCCCCTGTGACATCATTGTAGGCATGATTACATCTTGAAGCGTTCTCTCAACAAGAGTCAGTGTAGCATGGGGTTCCAGGCCTGAGCTCTGCTGTCACATTGCTTGGAGTTCAATTTTCAATTCTCCTTTTTTTTTTTCCTTGGAGACAAGAGTTTCTCTGTCGCCCAGGCTGGAGTGCAGTGGGGCGATCTTGGCTCACTGCAACCTCTACCTCCCAGGTTCCCGCCATTCTCCTGCCTCAGCCTCCCGAGTAGCTGATACTACAGGCGCATGCCACCACGCCTGGCTAATTTTTTGTATTTTTAGTAGAGACAGGGTTTCACCATGTTGGCCAGGGTGTTTTTGAACCCCTGACCTCAAGTGATCTGCTCACCTTGGCCTCCCAAAGTCTTGGGACTACAGACATGAGCCACTGTGCCCAGCCTCAACTCTCCTTTTTTTTTTTTTTTTTTTGAGACAGAGTCTGGTTCTATTGCCCAGGCTGGAGTGCAGTGGCCGGATCTCAGCTCACTGCAAGCTCTGCCTCCCGGGTTTACACCATTCTCCTGCCTCAGCCTCCCGAGTAGCTGGGACTACAGGCGCCCGCCACCTCGCCCGGCTAGTTTTTTGTATTTTTTAGTAGAGATGGGGTTTCACCGTATTAGCCAGGATGGTCTCGATCTCCTGACCTCGTGATCCGCCTGTCTTGGCCTCCCAAAGTGCTGGGATTACAGGC
>NC_045450.1:4037641-4050641 GCF_002776525.5 Piliocolobus tephrosceles | reverse complement strand
ATCTCCTGACCTCGTGATCCGCCCGTCTCGGCCTCCCAAAGTGCTGGGATTACAACTCTCCTTTTTTTTTTTTGACAGTCTCACTCTGTCACCCAGGCTGGAGTGCAGTGGCGCGATCTCAGCTCACTGCAACCTGCACCTCCTGGGTTCAAGCGATTCTTCTGCCTTGGCCTCCCAAGTAGCTGGGATTACAGGTGCCCACAACCACGCCCAGCTAATTTTTGTATTTTTAGTAGAGACGGTGTTTCACTATGTTGGCCAGGCTGGTCTCGAACTCCTGACCTGAAGCGATCTGCCCACCTCGGCCTCCCAAAGTGCTGGGATTACTCAACTCTCCTTCTTACAGTCCTTTGTGACCTTGGGTTCCCTGGGCCTTGGTGCTCTCATCTCTGAAGTGGGGCCGGGAGCAACCCTTGCAGCACTGGGTTGTGTTCAGGGTTTAGCAGGGCACTGTGTGGAGCGTGCTGGCTGTGGTGCTCACACATCGAGAACACGCCATAAATGCTCCCCAGGCCTCCGCTTCCTGGTGTCGTCATCCTTATTCAGAACGAACAAGAAATACTCCTTCAGAGTAACATTTCAGACAGAGGAGAGAGCTTTGAGGGGGCCTCTGGCGTGCTCACAGAAGCTTTGGTATTCGTTCAACCACGTAGGAGCCAAGCATTTCCTACAGATCGCAGGGAGCAGGGCTGGCAGGAAGATAGTGGGTGAAAGCAGAGGCTGGTGTTGGGAAGGAAAGAGAGAGAACCGTGGCCGGCAGACACACGAGATAAGCCAGGATGATGGAGTCACTGCAGCTGGGTGCGGAGTTTCTTTCTGGGGTGATGAAAGCGTTCTAGGTTGGTTCTGTGTGAATATGCCAGGCACCACTGAATTGTACCCTGGAAATGGGTGAATTGTATGGTATGTGAATCATATCTCCATAAAGCTGTTATTTAAAAAAATGGTGGACAGTCCCAGCTACTCAGGAAGCTGAGGCAGGAGAATTGCTTGAGGCCAGGAGTTGGAGGCTGCAGTGAGCTGAGATTGCACCACGGCACTCCAGCCTGGGCAACAGAACCAGACCCAGTCTCTCTAAACAAAAGCCTAAACAATTGTAGATTTTTTAAAAAGGAGGGTTTCTTTGTTTGTTTGTTTGTTTGTTTTCTGCCAAAACCCTTCATAGACATGAAATAACAGAAGAGTAAGATTTGTGTGTGGCCAGGGCTGGGGTTCATTAGTACAGGTTACCCGAAAGAACTGAGTTGTTGGTCTGACCTCTGCTGGGACTCACCATGTGTCATGGCAGGCCTGGAACCCGAAGGAGAGCTTGAGCACTTTGCACTCACATCACCCGGGGCCCGACGTGGGTGATGGTCACTGTCATGACACAGCTTGAGAACAGGCAACCGGGGTGTGGCCACCGTGTCAACCGGAGATAATAAAAACACACAGGTAAACCTCTGCACCTCCATCGTCATGTCAAATTATAACAACAGCACGTATTTGTTGAAGTCCTACTATACACTAGGCATGCTGCTGAGTGCCCGTGATGCAGAGAGAAATTTGGGTGTCAGTCATTTCTGCCCCTGCAGATCACACACTGCTTTCCAGTGTTCCCAGGAGATGAGTTTTGAGGTTAGAATTCTGCTTCTTACAGTGAGAACTGATTCTGATTCCTGGGAGGATGAAAGCCCCTTTTAAATTTACTTTGGCTGGGTGCGGTGGCTCACACCTGTAATCCCAGCACTTTGGGAGGCCGAGGCAGGTGGATCACTTGAGGTCAGGAGTTAGAGACCAGCCTGGCCAACGTGGTGAAACCCCATCTCTACTAAAAATACAAAAATTACCTGAGCGTGGTGGCGCACGCCTATAGTCCCAGCCACTTGGGAGGCTGAGACAAGAGAATCGCTGGAGCCCGGGAGCGGAGGTCGCAGTGAGCTGAGATTGCACCATTGCACTCCAGCCTGGACAAGAGAGCGAGACTCCGTCTCAAAAACAAAACAAAACAAAACATTACTTTGAAGCCACAGCATTTTTGCACAGGTGGGAAAACTGCTGGGCCTGGAGATCTTCTATGAATGTGTTGAGATCTGATGTTGAAGAGATTATTGAAGAATCCTGATGTCACAGAGTTTTCTGAAGACAGCCTCCTTGGGGGGAGAAATGAACCTGCAGGTGAACCTGACCGGCTCCTTCTTGGTTGCAGCTTTCGGGTTCCATATCGCGCAACACTGGCTAGGAGCTCCCTGCGTGTGTGTTTCCAGCACTGCTTGTCTATGGGAGCTAAGGAAGTGGCTTCAAAACCACTTGCCAGAGATGCGCAGTCACCCAGTCGTTGCGGCGCTTGTACTTGTAGGAGCTGTCTTGCAGGCTCAGGCATCTTTGATAAGGAATTCCTCATTCTTAGAAGTGGCACCTCTGTTTTGCTAGCGGATTGTTCCCCAAATACATCTTTTTTTTTTTTTTGTGAGACAGTCTTGCTTTGTCACCCAGGCAGGAGTATAATGGCTCGATCTTGGCTCACTGCAACCTCCACCTCCTGACTTCAAGCAATTCTCCTGCCTCAGCCTCCCGAGTAGCTGGGATTATAGGTACGCACCACTATGCCTGGCTAAGTTTTTGCATGTTTAGTAGAGATGGGGTTTCACCATGTTGGCCAGGCTGGTCCTGAACTCCTGACCTCAAGTGATCTGCTCGCCTCAGCCTTCCAAAGTACTGAGATTACAGGTGTCAGCCACCGCGCCTGGTCCCAAAAGACATCTAAAAAGCCTTCTTCACTTGTGAATTCTGCTGAATCGAGCCGGCTTCCTGAGGCCCGGGGGCCCTTCCCAGTGTGGAAGAATGGCTCTGCTGTTGGCTACCACCGTGCTGGGACCTGTACTTGCGCCTCCCCTGCCTCTCTCTGCCTTGTGCACCTCCCCTTCCATGGGGGCCCTGCTCTCTGCCTCTTTCTGACCTTCAAGAGTTTTTGAGGTGTAAATGTATTGTTGAATTTCATTTACATAATAATTAGAGTCAGGGTTTCCTGATCTACTTATGTAAAACCCACAAAAACCCTAAAATCTCTAGTGTTGTTGTACAACATGTAGAATTCTTTTGTATAACTTGATGATTTTCAAAATATCCATTTAGTCTGGGCACGGTGGCTCACGCCTGTAATTTCAGCACTTTAGGAGGTCGAGGCAGGTGGATCACGAGGTCAGGAGATTTAGACCATCCTGGCTAACACAGTTAAAGCCCATCTCTACTAAAAACACAAAAGTTAGCTGGGTGTGTTGGCGGGCACCTGTAATCCCAGCTACTCAGGAGGCTGAGGCAGGAGAATTGTTTGAACTCAGGAGGTGGAGGTTGCAGTGAGCCGAGATTGCGCCACTGCACTCCAGCCTGGGTGACAGAGCTAGACTCCGTCTCAAAAAAAAAAAAAGAAAAAAAGAAAAAATATTCATTTATCAGAGCCATACTTGTTGATTAGCACAGGTGCTTCCCACGTCTAATACCTCCAGCAAGAAGGTTTGTGAAATGGGCAGAGAGTAATCTGAAGAGTTTCCGGAAGATCGTTTGAGTGAAAATCATTTCAGAACCGAGCTCTGCGAGGTCTTGGTTTCTGCATTCCACCACACTTTGGGAAAATCGAGAATTTTGTTTAGTCCATTTCTATTTTTGTGCACCACAAATATGTAAACAAAGCTGGGATCTTCGTCGGGAGTGGGGGGAAGGGCGACAGAACCCTGACATCTAATACTGGTCATCGGTATTTCCATGTGTTTCCTGATCCCATTGTCTCTGCTATTTAAATTAATTAATTCCACAAGTATGCACTCAGTAAATATTGTGAGCCAGGCACTATTCTCGGCTCTGTGGTTGCATCAGTGAACAAAACAGACGCTAATCCTGCTTTCGTGAGCCATCTGTAATAGAATGGGTGAGTCAAGAAGTGGACACATGCATTAGAAAAATATGTAGCGTGTCGCTGGTAAGTGCTTGAGAGCTCATCAGGGAAGGGCAGGGGTTCGTGGAGTGGGGGTGAGGGATGTGGGGCGGGGCAGGGCGAGGGCGGTAAGAGGCCCAGGGCTGCTGGTTGCAATTGTAACCAGAGTGGCCAGGGAAATCCTTGCTCCTGTGGGTAATGCCCTATCCGGAAGACCCTTGCAAATTTATAAAATGCTGTGTTTTATTACCGAGAAAGAGTCATCTGGGAGCTCTCCGAGGCAAATAACTTTTGAAGTTGGCATGAGCAGGATATTGTGCAATGGGGCTCACTGGCGGCGTCCCAGGCCTCCGCATCTGATGTGAACCACAGCTTTGCAGTCGGTCCCCGTGCCATCCAAAAATATTTTGTGACCTTGCCCGTTGGCAGTTTTTTTTAAATGTTATTTTCAGTCTCCAAAAAAGGGAAACATCAAAGTGCAGGCTGTCCACTCCTGCCCTTCTTGATAGACACAGGCAGCTGGACCACACAATCAGCCATTGTGGCGACGAGTGCCCAACTGTTATAAATAGACGGCGGGCTCGCACGTGAAGCGCTCCAGAGGAAGGGCAAGTGGTCTGGGGAGGTTGCCAACTGCTGTTTCCGTCGAGAGCCCTTCTCAAAGATCAATATTATTTTATGTCTCAGCGACTGAATTTGAAAAAACGACGACTGTGAAAGCGCTGAGTAACTTAACTATCTCCAGGATTCTACTCCAAACGCATCTTCTCTCTCCACTGTTAATCTGGGATGTTTCCCGTGCTTATTTGGTAATGACTGCGTTTTATAGTCTCACGCGCCTCAGTTGAAATGGTAGAGTTATGGATAACCGCGCGGGCGTACGTACGTGTGATTCGTGGCCAGAAGCGCATGCCCGTTAAATAATCACCTTCGTCCCGTATCTTAGCCCTTCTTCCGAGAAACTTTTATTGTCATTTACGTGTGACATGTCAAGACATTTTAAAACTATGCCATTCATATAGTAGGCTCTCAGGGATTAAAAAATCAGTTTGTCTCTTAAGGAAAAAAAGAATAACAGCATGTGAGTCTTGTGAGTCCCTGACAAAGAATCCATTGTTCCTCGTGCACTGGAAGAGTCGCTCATGTCAAGAAGAAACTTGTGATTATGCAGTGTGTGACTTCAGACATTGTCAGATGCGTCTGGCTGAAACGGGACCCCGTCCCAGCAGTTTACCTTACTAAGTTAACATGGTGAGTGAGATTTTAGTATTGTAGAAAAAGCCACATTCAATATTCTTTGAGTAGCATATTCATTTCCTAGGGCTGCTGTACCAAAGTACTTCAAACCAGGTGGCTTCAAACAACAGAGTTACACGCTTCATTGCTATCTAGTGATTCAAACAACGGAATTCCACACTAGTTGATACTTAGGAATGCTGAGTGAGCGATAAAGGGGGTTTTGGTGGCGTCGTATTCTAATTTTGAAATAAGTTCAGATTTACAGAGGAGCTCCCAAACAGTATAAAGAATTCCCAAATGCTCTTCACCCAGATTCCCTGAATTAACATTCTGACATGTGTGTCTGTCTCTCCACATACACACATCCCTTTTTTCCGGAATAATTTGAGAATAGACTGCAGAGTGCCCCTAGATTCCACTGTGCGAGTTTCCTAAAAACAAGGACTCCCTCCCATATAGCCGGCACCGACCTGTCCAAATCAGGACGTGGGCACTGTCACGCCACGCCACCAAATCCAGAGGCCCCGGAGCCCACTCAGGACCACGGGCACCGTCCGTGTCAATGGCTCTCGAGTCTCCTTCAATCTGGGGCCGTTCCTTTGTCTCTGTCTTTCGCGACCTTGACATTTTTGAAGAGAACAGGCCAGTTACTTTGTAGAGTGTCCCTCAGTTTGGGCTGGTCTCATATTCCTTTGTGATTAGAATCAGGCTGTAGGTTCCTGGCAGGAGAGTCCCTGCAGGGATGTCACAGGAATGTCACGACAGGAACACACACAGGTCTGATCAGTCCCATTTCTAGAGGAGTTAACTCTTCTCATTTGGTTGAGGTGGTGTCTACCGGGTTTCTCCACTGTAAAATTAATTAGTTGGTGTTTTGTAATTATCGGTGAAAAAGTACTGTTTCTGGTGGGGAGATTTTTGGGGACTCGGAAGATATCCTGTTTCTTATTAAGCTTTCGCCCGTTTGTTTTGGCATCCTTGGATGATTCTTGCCTGAGGGGATCAGTATGAGTTTTGCCAAAGGGTGATGTTTCTGGTTGCATTGTTTCTTTTGCATTTAGTAGTCGGCATTCCACTGCAAGCTGGAGCTTGCCTGCTGTCTTTCCCTCCTTCCTGTCAATACACTCATAGACTCCTATTTTACCCATTGGGTTATAATTCATTACCATCATCATTTGCTTCGATACCCAGATTGTCCCTGATTTGGCCAACAGGAGCACCTCCGAGCCGGCCCCTGTGTCCTTTTGATATGTTCATGTCATTCTTTGAGCACATCTTTACTTCTTCTTTTTTTTTTTTTTTTTTTGAGATGGAGTCTCACTCTGTTGCCCAGGCTGGAGTGCAGTGGTGTGATCTCGGCTCACTGCAACCTCCACCTCCTGGCTTCAAGCAACTCTCCTGCGTGTAGCTGGGGTTATAGGCGCGCGCCACCACACCCAGCTAATTTTTGTGTATTTAGTAGAGATGGGGTTTCACCATGTTGACCAGGCTGATCTCCAACTCCTAACCTCAGGTGATCTGCCCACCTTGCCCTCCCAAAGTGCTGGGATGACAGGCGTGAGCCACTGCGCCCAGTCGCATCTTTAGTTATTGGTTCTAGGCTCATCTGGAACTTGCTCCAGTCCTGGAATCAACCATTTCTCCAATAAGCCCTGGTTGCTTTTAGTAGAAAGTGGTTTTTAGAGACCAGGATCTAAGCATTAGCTGTGTTCACGCTACTGGGCTATTACGGCTACAAGGGCTTCTCAAGCAGCGTAGTTAGGAATTTTTTTTTTTTTGAGATGGAGTTTTGCTATTGCTGCCAAGGCTGGCATGCAATGGCATGAACTTGGCTAACCACAATCTCTGCCTCCTGGGTTCAAGCAATCCTCCTGCCTTAGCCTCCCAAGTACCTGGGATTACAGGCATGCACCACCACATCTGGCTAATTTTGTATTTTTAGTACAGATGGGGTTTCACCATGTTGGTCAGGCTGGGTCTCAAACTCCTGACCTCAGGTGATCTGCGTGCCTTGGCCTCCCAGAGTGCTGGGATTACAGGCGTGAGCCACCACGCCTGGTGTAGCTAGGAAATGAAACATATGCATGTACTTCCCTACATGTACACATATGTTTGTACACACACACAGGCACACATACATTTATAGTTCTGTCTATCCATCTGTCCCTCTAGTATCTATCTATCCATTCATCTAATATAGAAACCGTGATACCATCTGAATCACATGGTTTGTTTTAGCTTTCTCCTCTTTCCTCGGCTATGTTCCTCTTTTCTAACAATAACAGTAGCAGATAGCTCCTACTATATTAACTATTTTTATTTATTGACTGGTCCCCTTGTATGTAACCAGTCTTCTGACACGCAGGCCATCCAGTCCATGTTCCCGGCCCAGGAACATGGCAGCCAAGGGTCCCTACCCCCACTTCGGCCTCCAGCAGTGGACTCTCGGGATAGTTTTTTTTTTTTTTTTTGAGACACAGTCTCACTCTGTCACCCAGGCTGGAGTATAGTGGTGTGATCATGGCTCACTGCAACCTCGAACTCCAGGGTTCAAGCGATCCTCCCACCCTGGCTTCCTGAGTAGCTGGGACTACAGGTGTACACCATCATATGCAGCTAATTTTTGTATTTTTTGTAGAAACGGGGTCTTACCTTGTTGCCTAGGCTGGTGGATAGTTCTTTATAGCAGTAGCCTAAACAGAAAAACGTATCCAACATAAGCTAAGAAAAAGGCCTCCCTTATCGATATTTCTGGGTTAATTTGAAGAATCAGCTGGTTGTTGGTAAAGGGACTGTGGACATGAAGGATGCAGCAGGGCTGGGCTGGAGGCGGGAGGTGAGTTTCATGAGCTGTTTTTGACTCAGAGGGTCACTTTTATTGTTCTGCCTTGTAGCCGGAAGAAAAATCTTCTCACCTGGTTTTGGCTCAGAAGTATCTTACAGAGTAGACCACAGAGATTGAAGTTGACATTCCAGTGACTTTTTAAGGATCATTTAAGGTGTTTACTCTTTGATTAGCCAGCATCCTTGGGCTCAGCTGGGGTCTTGGTCTGGTCTGAGAACGTGTCGGGGGATTGTGCCGGTGTCGGTGGTGGGTGCCTGTTCCTGGTCATCTGTGGGCGGCTAGGGGTGGGTGCTGCCCCTTCCGACTTTCTCTCCACTGCAGAGACGAAGCCTTCAGCGGCATTTCCCTGGACCCTCTTCTCTGTGGTCCCAGGTGAGGTTCCGCACAGCAGTGGAAGGCAGGGGAGAGGATGCCCACGCCGTGCGTGGCCGTTTGGAGCAGACTCAGGGACCAGTGGGACCTCATCTTCTGGTTGAGCTTGGCGGCCGCTCTTTTAGAAATTCGAGTTTGTAATGCCTTCCAGGTGAGTCCTGTGAGTCACTTGCTCTTAGTAGTATCCTTTGCTGCCCCAGCCCTCCGCTTCTGTGTATTTAAAACCTTTCTGAGCCAGGATTACGATTCCTGATATCGTGATCGACCCTCAGTCGTTGCGAGTCCTGACGGTCCCAGGAGCTTTTCCTTTATTTGCTTGGGTTTTAAGTTGTGAGCTGGAGACCAGGGGTTTTGCTTGATGGGGACATTACTGGCTCTTCTCCTGGGGAGTGACCATGGGCCTTGCCTAGGTGGGACCCTCTGGACTGGGAGAAGGGACTTGAGCAGCCCCACTAGAGTGTTGTCGATGGGAACACTCCGCATCGCCTGTCCAAGCCAGCATCTATCGGACGCTCACTGTGCGTGAGATGCTGAGCTTATCCAGCAAGGGCAGAAATGGCAACTCTTGGGAAAGAAGGGAGTGGGGCATGGCCGTGTTCCCTATTATTTGCCACTGTGGCCTCCCTCTCCAGGTGCACCGAGGGGCCCATCTGTGTGATTCTCGAAGGGGTGCTGACGTCCCTTTCTTCTCACCCATGTCCCTTGCAAGTGCCGGAGTTGTAGGGCTGTGTTATTCTTCGGTAGCTTTAATGGATCCATTTTCATAATAAACTCCATTTTATTTTGTTTGCCATTGTACTGCCATTGGCGGAACAAAGAGGAGTTACATAAACCACAGAAGGGGCAGAATGTGACCCAGGAGTAAACTGTTGTGTTTCACAGTAAGTGTATGGAACTCATTTAGGATGATTTTTCATTGTCAAACAAAGAACAAATGGAAATTTGAACAATGCGTGGTTACTTTTCTTTTAACAAAGACTTCATTTTACTGTTATTAGTGTTTTCTCATTTTCAAATGGCAGTGCAAATATAATCTTAAAATAGGATTTATGACTCATTACCTTTCTGTTTTGTATGTCTGACAATTTCCAATTATTGGGTGTTTGTGTTCCCCAGCCCTTCCTCCCCCCAAAATGACAGGGAACAGAAACCAGTGAAAAGATCTCTTTTTGGCGGCCTTCCCAGACTGGGACCTGTTTTGTTCAGGAGGAGCACAGAGGAGAACTGGGTCCTCTTGTCAGGCCCAAGGGGACATCACACAAGCCCCAAGTGGGTCAGGGCGGAGCGTCAGCCAGAACTGCCAGGGCTCACTCCCAAGCCTCAGCCGCCAGAGGCTTCGTGGCTACCTAGGTAAGGGAGGGTTCACGGCAAGTTAGGGACTGTCTGCAATGAGAAAACAACCCACTCTGGCCGGATGTGGTGGCTCACGCCTGTAATCCCAGCCCTTTGGGAGGCCGAGGCGGGTGGATCACTTGAGGTCAGGAGTTTGGGACCAGCCTGGGCCAACATGGTGAAACCATGTTTCACCATTACAAAAATACAAAATACAAAAATTAGCTGGATGTGGTGGCGCATGCCTGTGCCTATAATCCTAGCTACTCAGGAGGCTGAGACAGGAGAATCGCTTGAACCTGGGAGGCAGAAGTTGCCGTGAGTCGAGATCACACCACTGCGCTCCAGCCTGGGCAACAGAGTGAAACTCCGTCTCAAAAACAAAAGGAGAAGAAGAAGAAAAAAAAAACAAAATCAACGCACTCTGGAGGGGATGAGACATCATCCAAAAAAAAAGGTCTTTTCTATTGCATTCTTGGAACTTGTTCTACAATTTTCAGACTCTGTAAGCAAAGTCTCTTAAGTCACCAGGGAGCCGTCTCCCACCTCTGTCACTCTGTCCCGCAGCAGCCCCCCCGTCTCTGCATGGCCCACCCACCATCCGGGCCAGCACGGACCCAAGAGCAAGATCCCGGCCAAATTCCCTTACCTCCACATGCCGCCTAAGCTTGGCGCTGGCAGTCTGCTTCCATTTGCGCCCGGGAACTGGCTCTGCGCTGTCTCGGTTTGCTTTCTGTTGCTTATAACAGAATACTTGAAACCGGGAAATGTGTAAAGACTCTGCAGGGTCCCGAGAAGGTTCAGGGCATCACATGGCGAGGAGGCTGACTGCTCACTCAGGTCTCTCTTCCTCTCATAAAGCTACCAGTTCCACTCCCATGAGAACCCATTCGTCTGTTAACTCATTCATCCATTAACCCACCTGCCAGGCATCACCTCTTAGAGGCCCCACCTCTCAATGCTGCCACACTGGGGGTTCAGTTTCAGCGTGAGTTTTGGACACACAATCGAGCCACAGCAGCATTTCAGTGTATTTTTTTAAAAGAAACGTGCTTCCGGCCGGGCGCGGTGGCTCAAGCCTGTAATCCCAGCACTTTGGGAGGCCGAGACGGGCGGATCACGAGGTCAGGAGATCGAGACCACTCTGGCTAACACGGTGAAACCCCGTCTCTACTAAAAACTATAAAAAACTAGCCGGGCGAGGTGGCGGCGCCTGTAGTCCCAGCTACCCGGGAGGCTGAGGCAGGAGAATGGCGTGAACCCGGGAGGCGGAGCTTGCAGTGAGCTGAGATCCGGCCACAGCACTCCAGCCTGGGTGACAGAGTGAGACTCCGTCTCAAAAAAAGCAACAAAAAAAAAAAAAAAAAAAAAAAAAAAAGAAACGTGCTTCCTTTAATCTGCCCCACTAGAAAAACTAATCATTAGGGAATGCCCATCCTCACCATGGAGGATAACTGTGCCCTTTGCAAGGACTTGAACCCACGTGTGTACGGTATCAGAAGCAAAGAAGGAAAGATGTCCAAAATTCTATGTATTTTTAATTGTGTGTTGGGCGCCTCTGTACCTGGAGAGGGATAAGGACAGGGAGGGGTGTGATCATCTGGCTGATGTTACAGCAAAAGATTTCAACCAAAGAACCTGATTGGTTGTGGATTTCAACCAGGGACCTGATTGGTCGTGGATTTCAACTGAAGGACCTGATTGGTCATGGATTTCAACCAAAGGACCTGATTGGTCATGGATTTCAACCAAGGACCTGATTGGTCATGGATTTCAACCAAGAACCTGATTGGTCATGGATTTCAGCCAAAGGACCTGATTGGTCATGGATTTCAACCAAAGGATCTGATTGGTCATGGATTTCAACCAAAGGACCTGATTGGTCAAGCAGACAGAACTTTGAAGGCTGTCATGAGTGGTGTCCATGTCATTTCGTGTTTTCTCATTTTTGCCACTGTGGCCTCCCTCTCCAGGTGCACCGAGGGGCCCATCTGTGTGATTCTCGAAGGGAATCACTTGAACGAATACCGGTGTGCATCTAACAGCTCACACAGAAGGCTATTGGTTACAAAGGAATTGCGATTGTCAATCCAATTGCCCCCAAAAGAGAATGAAAGATTTTTGAATAATGTCTTTGTAACAGTTATATAAGTCCCCCGGCCATTAACTAGAGAAACCACATCACTGAATTTTATTTACTTTATAAATTCTAATATTTTAGAATTAAGATACTTTGTAGTTTAGATGATTTTTGTTCAGAGTCTCAAAAAAAAAGGAGAAGGGTTTCCAAACATCCTGGATGAAAATAGCTCCATCCTATCATAGAATTTTATTTACTTTATAAATCCTAATATTTTAGAGTTTTAAAAAGATACTTTGTAGTTTCGATGGTTATAGTTAAGCTATTTCATTTTTTTAAAAAGGAAGAAATTAGCATCCAATGTCTGCCTAGAAAACGATCTTATATACAGTCCTTATATACAAATCTTTTTTGTGGACTATGTTTTCGTGTTTTTGTTTTTGTTTTTTCAGATTGGGTCTTGCTCTGTTGACCAGGTTGGAGTCCAGTGGTGCACTCATAGCTTACTGTATGTAGCCTTGACCTCCAGAGCTCAGTCAGTCCTCCTATACCTCAGCCTCCCGAGTCACTGGGACTGCAGGTGCATGCCACCACACTTGGATAATTAAAAAAAAAGATTTGTTGTTGTTTTGTTGAGATGGGGTCTCATTTATGTTGCCAAGGCTGGTCTCAAACTTCTGGGCTCTAGCGAAGCTCTTTCGTTTTAGAAAAGGACCATATCACCTCGATGTATGAGGTCTGTGGAAAATCTTGGTTTAAGATGATCTGCATGAACTAGTAGCCTAGATTAAGTCTTATTTTCTTCAGAACTCTGATAGGCACAATTACTAGATTTAAGTTAAAGGGCTGTAAAACAGCCTCAGTACTTTTTCATGAAGTAGACAAGTTTCACGGTGCTTTGGAAATGACTTCTAAGTGACTCCCAGCCCACTCATTGAGAACTCACGATTCCCTTTGGATGAGTGGAATTGTTGTTGGTTCTGCATTTATGTCATCAGTGCTTAGGACACACACACAAGCAACGTGTGCTGGCCCGTGCAGTTTTTCCTTATTTACAAAGCTCATGTGAGAATTGTGGCTCTGCTCATTCATGCATCTGCATGACATATGTTGACGAATGTAAGTTTGGGGCCATAGCGGGAGGGCGCATGTGCTGTGGTACAGTGCTGGGCGCCGTGTGCTGCGGTTCAGTGCTGGGTGCTCTGTGCTGCGGTTCAGTGCT
>NC_045450.1:4019665-4037631 GCF_002776525.5 Piliocolobus tephrosceles | reverse complement strand
GTGCTGGGCGCTCTGTGCTGCGGTTCAGTGCTGGGCGCTCTGTGCTGTGGTTCAGTGCTGGGTGCTCTGTGCTGCGGTTCAGTGCTGGGCGCTGTGTGCTGGGCACTGTGTGTTACGATTCAGTGCTGGGCACTGTGTGCTGCGGTTCAGTGCTGGGCGCTCTGTGCTGCAGTTCAGTGCTGGGTGCTCTGTGCTGCGGTTCAGTGCTGGGTGCTCTGTGCTGTGGTTCAGTGCTGGGTGCTCTGTGCTGCAGTTCAGTGCTGGGCGCTCTCTGCTGTGGTTGAGTGCTGAGCACTGTGCTGATTGCTTCTGCGACCCCAGACGGATACTTAAGGCTGAGCTCAGGTTCATCATTAACATGAATCACAAATTCAGACCCAGTGCCCTGGCTCATGCCTGTGATCCCAGCTCTTTGGGAGGCCGAGGCAGGAGCATCACTTGAGCCCAGGATTTCGAGGCCAGCATGGGAAACATAGGAAGACCCCCATCTCTACAAAAAATATGAAAAAAAGTTTAGCCAGGTGTGGTGGTATGCACCTGTGTTCCAACTACTGGGGAGGCTGAGATGGGAGGATCGCTTTAGCCTAGGAGTTCAAGACCAGCCAGGGCAACAGGATGAAACCTCATGTCTCAAAAAAAAAAAAAAAAAAAAAAAAAAAAAAAAAAGGCATGGTGCTGCATGTCTGTAGTCCCAGCTACTCGGGAGGCTGAGGTCGGAGGATCACTTGAGCCCAGGAGGTCAAGGCTGCAGTGAGCCAAGATTGCATCACTGTACTCCAGCCTGGGCAACAGAGTGAGACCCTGTCTCAAAAAATCCACAAGGATTTTCAAAGCTAGTTACTACCTGAGACCATCTTCCCCTCTTGCATGGATCAAGAAAATTGGGAGGCAAAATTATTTGGCTCCTTCTTTTTTTAATTTATTTATTTTTTATTTTTTATTTTTTTTTTAAAGACAGAGTCTTACTCTGTCGCCCAGGCTGGAGTGCAGTGGTGTGATCTTGGCTTACTGCAACCTTAGCCTCCTGGATTCAAGTGATTCTCCTACCTCAGCCTCCTGAGTGGCTGGGAATAGAGGTACGTGCCACTGTACCCGACTAATTTTTGTATTTTTGGTAGAGACTGGGTTTCACCATGTTAGGCTGGTCTCGCACTCCTGACCTTGTGATCTGCCCGCCTCGGCCTCTGAAAGTGCTGGGATTACAGGCGTGAACCACCATGCCCAGCCGCGTTTGGCTCCTTCCTAACTAAACAGAGATTAAACTGTTTATTCTTACCTGGGCTTTAATTTTTTCATTGCAGTCACTTTATTTTCATCTTTTTATTCTTAGCTTCCCCTCAAATATTTGTCAAGTGTCTACCAAGGCTGGGAATGATAGTAAAAGGAATTTAAAAAAGAAAAAAGCTCTAAAAATGATACTGGACTCTTCCATTCAGGACTTGGTTCAAAGCCTCACTTATAATGCTTTTGTGATTTATCCTTATTCCCATAAACTCAGATGATACAAATTTATACGAGTTTACATTAATAAATATTTCTTGCGTGCTTGTCTTATGAGCCATACCGAGCCATCTCACAAAGAATCGACAGTCACGTGTGGGAGTGGGGAGCCAGTCGCCGTGAGGCCGGGAAGTGGATTGTTGGTCTGGGGAAAGACATATTTTCTGGGGGCCAAAGAGGCGGAGTGGAGAGTCCGTCTGCCTGCCTGGAGTGCTGATGTGGCCTCAGAGCGAGGTCCTGAAACATTGCTGGGATTTAGATGCAGGCTCTCCATCTAGAGACATTATTTAAATATATAATGGTTCAGAAGTGACACTCTCTTGCTATGTTTCTGTTAAAATAGATCAGCCTTCTCTCTTGGGATTTATGAAGCTCCAGAGATACAACTGATGTACATTAAAGTGGCTCGCGGTTAAAGGAAGTTTGTTTGTTACTATTAAACCAAGCTTTGTCTGGTAACTAGATTTTAAATGATCTGATTCCATAGGTTTATGACAGAGAAGTCCAGCTCTCCAAAATGTGTTTTATTATTTGGGAACCTTTTTTTTGATTTCCTTTACTGCGTTTGGTAAGTAGCCTGGACGAAAATGGCTCTGTCCTACCATAGAATTTTAGTATTTACGTCATAAATCCCAGTGTTTTAGAATATTTTTTTTTTTTATAGATGGAGTCTCACTCTATCACTGAGGTTGGAGTGCAGTGGTGCAATCTCGGCCCACTGCAACCTCCGCCTCCTGGGTTCAAGCGATTCTCCTGCCTCAGCCTCCCAAGTAGCTGGGATTACAGGCGCACGCCACCACGCCCGGCTAATTTTTATATTTTTAGTAGAGACGGGGTTTTACCATGTTGGCCAGACTGGTGTTGAACTCCTGATCTCAGGTGATCTGCCCACCTAGGCCTCCCAGAGTGCTGGGATTACAGGCATGAGCCACCGTGCCTGGCCTAGAATTTTAAAACGATTCTTTGTAGTTTAGATGGTTCTAGTTAAGCTATTTCATTTTGTGAAAAAGGAAGAAACTAGCATTCAGTGTCTGCCTAGAAAACAAAAATTAAAAAACAACAAAAAAGGAAGAAACTGAGGTCCGTGGCACTTAAGTGCCCTGCTCAAGGTTACAGAGTTCTTAATGATGTTATTTTTTAATGTACGTTTCTTCTCCTTCTTCTCTCTCTTCTTTTTTTTCAATTTTGGCAGACTATTTTACCAAAGCTTAACTGTATTTTTCTTAATGAACTTTGGAATAAATTCTGAATGTACTCATTCCTGCAACGCACAGAAAATTCTAAGCAAAGAAAAAAAGACTTCACATTATTACTTACTATTATTATTGTTTTTGAGATATAATCTTGCTCTGTTGGCCAGGCTGGAGTGCAGTGGCACAATCTCGGCTCACTGCAACTTCTGCCTCCCAGATTCAAGTGGTTCTCCTGCCTCAGCCTCCCAAGTAGCTGAGATTACAGGCGGGCACCACCACGCCCGGCTAATTTTTTTTTTTTTTTTTTTTTTTTTGAGACGGAGTCTCGCTCTGTCACCCAGGCTGGAGCGCAGTAGCCGGATCTCAGCTCACTGCAAGCTCCGCCTCCCGGGTTTACGTCATTCTCCTGCCTCAGTCTCCTGAGTAGCTGGGACTACAGGCGTCCGCCACTTCGCCTGGCTAGATTTTTGTATTTTTTAGTAGAGACGGGGTTTCACGGTGTTAGCCAGGATGGTCTCGATCTCCTGACCTCGTAATCCGCCCGTCTCGGCCTCCCAAAGTGCTGGGATTACAGGCTTGAGCCACCGCGCCCGGCCGAAAAAGCATGTATTTTATAGGTAAAGTCACATCCTACACTGTAAATAAAAACCTCTTGGAACACAGAGTTCACCAGGTGGCTGTTGGATTTTCATCTCAGTGCTCGTCTAGCTCCATTTTCCAGGGTGTTTTGTTGTTGTTATCACTGTATACAGTAAAAATAACTATATGTTCATTTCCACTCTTTCCGATAATTAATATTTATGAATCCTAGTCACTAGGAAATACAGTTCAACCGACAATTGAATTGAATGCAGGTCCTCTGGGAACTTACTAAAATTAAATCCTATTTTAACAGAATTAGCCAGATTAAGGTCATGGTGTAAAAATTGATTTTTCAGAAGGAAATGAAAATGCAAAATATCCTAAGAATTCGTTTTGTAAATAATTTAATCAAATAACAATGGGGTGGGGAAGGAGTCATATATTTTTCCTCTCTTTTTAGAAATGAAGTCAAGGCCAGGCATGGTAGTTCACACCTGTATTCCCAGCACTTTGGGAGGCCAAGCAGGAGAACTGCTTAAGCCCAAGAGTTTGAGACCAGCCTGGGCAACCTAGGGAAACCCTGTCTCTACAAAAAATTTAAAAACTTAGCCGGGTCAGCTGGGCGCCATGGCTCACGCCTGTAATCCGAGCACTTTGGGAGGCTGAGGTGGATGGATCACAAGGTCAGGAGTTCGAGACCAGCCTGGCCAGCATGGAGAAACCCTGTCTCTACTAAAAATACAAAACTTAGCCAGACATGGTGGTGGGCGCCTGTAGTCCCAGCTACTCAGGAGGCTGAGGCAGGAGATTTGTTTGAAACCGGGAGGTGGAGGTTGCAGCGACTCGAGATCATGCCACTATACTTCAGCCTGGGCGACAGAGCGAGACTCCATTTCAAAAAAAAAAAAAAAAGAAATTTACCTGGGCACAGTGACACATCCGTGAGGTCCCAGCTACTTGGCAGGCCGAGGCGGGAAGATGGCTTGGGCCCAGGTGATGTAGGCTGCAGTGAGCTATGATTATGCCACTGTACTCCAGCATGTGCAACACAGTGAAACCTTGTCTCAAAAAAAAAAAAAAAAAAAATTCAGATAAATAAAAACAAAAAATTGTTTAAACTCATGAATCATCAACTTTTTCTTTGCCCATTTTCTTGTTTTAGTATTAGTGTAGCATTAGAGTAGTAGTATATAAAGATGGAATTTGCTAGTACTTTATTTGTGATTCCAGAGTTCTGTGCTACTGCAATCAAGTCTTCCTTGAATTCAGCAATAGATTTAAAAGTTTAGAAAAAGCCTACCTTTTTTTTTTTTTGGTTTTAAGACAGGGCCTTGCTCTGTCACCCTTGCTCGATTGCCCAGTGATCTCGGCTCACTGCAACCTCTGCCTCCTGGGTTCAGGTGGTCCTCCTGCCTCAGCCTCCCAAGTAGCTGGGATGACAGGCATGAGCCGCTATGCCCAGATACATTTTGTATTTTTTTTTTTTTTTGAGACGGAGTCTCGCTCTGTCACCCAGGCTGGAGTGCAGTGGCCGGATCTCAGCTCACTGCAAGCTCCGCCTCCCGGGTTTACGCCATTCTCCTGCCTCAGCCTCCCAAGTAGCTGGGACTATAGGCGCCTGCCACCTCGCCCGGCTAGTTTTTGTATTTTTTAGTAGAGACGGGGTTTCACTGTGTTAGCCAGGCTGGTCTCAAACTCCTGACCTCAGGTGATCCACCCGCCTCGGCCTCCCACAGCGCTGGGATTACAGGTGTGAGCCACCGCGCCCGGTCCAAGTCTAGCTCTTTAGAAGGAAAAAAGGAGGATAGAAATTCAGAGAAGGATGAGTGTGGGGTGGCTTCCTGACTCTATTTCTAGAACATGCCATTTCTTGGGAAGTTTTATGACCCTGCTGGTCCTTAATGTCCCCTGTATGATTTTCCTCCCTGGGCTTTGATTCTCTGCCTTATTTCTTATGGTCTTTTCCATCCTGAAATTTTGAAGGGATATTTACCTTCAACTTAAAACTGACCACTACAGGTAAGTAGTGTCGCTGCTGTTTCCACCCTCCCATGTCTACTGGAAGCAGAATGTTCACTGTCTCGTTGGAAAATCAAATGAGGAAATGCTACACAAGTGTGATTATTAAAGACAGTTCAATCAACAGGTGAAAAGACTCGTGTAGATACTTTATTTAACCTGGAATCAATATCGTATACTCAGTAGACACTCCTTAGACGTGAGTTTAAAAAGATGTCATTGGGCCAGGCACCATGGCGCACTCCTGTAATCCCAGCACTTTGGGAGGCCAAGGTGGACGCATCACCTGAGGTCAGGAGTTCGAGACCAGCCTGGCCAACATGGCGAAACCTCATCTCTACTAAAAATACAAAAATTAACCAGGTGTGGTGGTGGCTGCCCATAATCCCAGCTTCTTGGGAGGCCTAAGTGGGAGGATTGCATGAACCCAGGAGGCGGAGATTGCGGTGAGCGGAGATTGCGTCACTACAGTCTAGCTTGGGCGACAGAGCAAGACTCTATCTCAAAAAAAAAAAAAAAAAAAAAAAAAGATGTCATTTTAATGAGCAGTTATTTGTTAAGTAAAGCAGAAGAAGAAACCAGAAAATGTGATAGTGCTTGGCCACCTCACCGAGTGTTTGTCTTGAAAGAAGCTTTTTTGATTAAGTAAAAATTTAAAAGGAAAGAAAGGAAACCCAACCTCACCACAGCAAACCACACTAGGCTGAGATAATTGTGTAGTGTAATGTGCTTACACGGACTTTTCATGCACCCGCAGATTTAGGGGCTCTGTCTGTCTTGGAGCATAAATGCCCACTGAATTATTAACAAAATGATTTGTTCACAGAAACCAAAATTTTAGTCTAGATGAAAGCCATCATTGGAGTTATTTATATGAAAAGCCGTGTTAAGCTCAATGGTTTTCTTTTCTTTTTGCTTTTCTTTTAAATTTGTGACAGGGTTTTGCTCTGCCACCCAGCCTGGAGTGCAGTGGCACAATCATGGGTCACTGCAGCCCCTACCTCCTGGGCTCAGGTGATCCTCCCACTTCAGCCTCCCCAGTAGCTGGGACTACAGGCGTGCACCACCATGCCCAGCTAATTTTTGCATTTTTTGTAGAGATGGGGTCTCACTATGTTACCCCAGGCTGGTCTTGGACACCTGGGCTCAAGCGATCCACCTGCCTCGACCTCCTGGAGTGCTGGGATTGCAGGCCTGAGTTCTTGCACCTGACCTCAGTTGTTCCTTTCAGTTAAAGTAAAATTTTAATTTTTAAGGGTGCAATCCTGCTTTTTTTTTTTTTTTTTGAGACAGAGTTTTGCTCTTGTAGCCCAGGCCGGAATGAAATGGTGCAATCTCGGCTCACTGCAACTTCTGCCTCCCAGATTCAAGTGATTCTCCTGTCTCAGCCTCCCGAGTAGTTGAGATTACAGTTGCATGCCACCATGCCCAGCTATTTTGTATTTTTAGTAGAGACGGGGTTTCATCTTATTGGTCAGGCTGACCTTGAACTCCTGACCTCAGGTCATCTGCCCGCCGCAGCCTCCCAAAGTGCTAGGATTACAGACGTGAGCCACTGTACTGGCCTGCAATCCTGCATTTAAAGCATTTTTAAAGTGTCATCAGAACACTTAAAAAGACGAGAATTGAAACAGTAGCAGAACACCTAAAATGGCAAAGAAACAGCATGAAGGCGTGTAATGCGGAAAGGGGTAGGTGTTTGAGAAACAGCACCGGAAGTACGTGCGGAAGCGGCAAAGATGGAGGACATGGGAGATGGGGGTGGAAAGGGGCTTGGGGCCTGGTAGTGAAAGACTTTGCATGCCACGTTAGAGTCTCTGCTCTGTTCTGTTAGCAGGAGTTTGTAATGCATGTAAGGTGCTTAGAACAGTGTTTGACACACAATCCGTGTTCTCTAAATCTTAGTTGTAGGAGGTATTGTTGCTGTTATTTTTATGAAAGGGCAAGCATAACAAGTTGCAGAGTAAGACTTATGGGGTGATAGTGTAATAGAGGATGAATTGGAAGAGGAGAAACTGGAAGCCTGGAGAATGGCTTGGAAGCTCTTTCCCAGGGCCCAGGAGACATTAAGGGTTCAGGCAGTGGGAGTGGAGAGAAGGTGGTGGATTCCACAGGGAGACTTGGCAGGGCTTGATGGTGAGGGAGAGGAAGGAGAATAAAGTGACCTGGAGGCTTCTGGTGTGGATGGTTGGGGAGTGATGAGCCCAAGAGAAGAGAGGAGAGAAACAGGGTTGTGAGGATGAGACCCAACTATTCTGTTCCTCTTTGCTCAGCTGAAGCCATGCTGACTGCAAAGACTGTACAGTGACACGGTGTCTCAGTCCGTTTTGCTGCTGCAACAAAATACCTGCAACTGGGTGATTTCCAAACAATAGAAATTAATTTCTTACAGTTCTGGAGGCAGTTCTGGAGGCTGAGAAGTCCAGGATCAAGGCCGTGGCATTGGGTGTCGGGTGCCATGTCCTCACGCTGTCATGTGCAAAGGCTACAGACTGGTTCCCTCAGGCCTTTCATGAGGTTGCTCACCCTAAAGCCTCTCGTCTTAGGGCCTTCATCCCATTTGAAAAGGTGGAGTACTTACGACTTCATCACCTCTTAAAGACTCCGCAGCCTTTTTTTTTTTTTTTTTTTTGAGACAGAATCTTACTCTGTCGCCCAGGCTGGAGTGCAGGGGTGCAGTCACGGCTCACTGCAGCCTGAACCTCCTGGGCTCAAGTGATCCTCCCACCTCAACCTCCTGTGTAGCTGAGACCACAAGTGTGTGCCACCATGTCTGGCTAATTAAAAACAATTTTTTTTTTGTAGAGATGGAGTCTTCACTATGTTGCCTGGGCTGGTCTTGGACTCCTAGACTCAAGGGATTCTTCCACCTCAGCCTCCCAAAGTGTTGGGATTACAGGTGTGAGCCACTGTGCCCACAAGACCCCACTTAATACTATCTCTTAGTGATGAAGTTTAAACACGTCAATTTTGGGGGACATTTAGACCACAGCACATAGGTTTCAAAAATGAGTAAAAGCCTTAAATGGATTGTCTCTTTTCTAGTACCAGCTGATCGGCCTCACATCTGTTCCACTGCCTTCTGATGCTCCTCCTTAATCCTGTGTAGTACTCTGTAGTACAGGTCTCTGGTCAAAGACAGTTGTAAACGTGGCACAGTTAGTCAAAAGCATTACAATAAAAAATGCTTCACATCACTCATGACAGAGAAATGCAAATCAAAACCAGAATGAGATACCACCTTACGCCAGTCAGAATGGCTATTAGAATTATATTAGAATAATGTTAAGAAGTGGGGCCTTACTGGGCACCGTAGCTATTATTAATCCCACTACTAGGTATCTTCCCAGAGGAACAGAAATCAGTCTATCAAAAGGATGCCTGCACCCGTGTGTTCATCATAGCACTGGTCACAATAACAAAGACATGGAGTCAACGCATCCATCATCGAATGGATGGGTAAAGAAAATGTGGTACATGTGTATGCAGTGGAGTACTGTGCAGCCATCAGGGAGAACAAAACCCTGTTATTTACAATAACGTGGATGGAACGGAAGGTCATTATTATTACCATTATTTTTATTATTTTTATTTTTTAGAGACAGATTCTTGCTCTGTTGCCCAGGTTAGAGTGCAGTGGCACAATCACAGCTCACTGCGCCTTGACCTCCTGGGCTCAAGTGATCCTCCCACCTCAGCTACCCAAGTAGTTGGAACCACAGGCATCTGCCACCACGCCTAATTTTGTTTATTTTTTGTAGAGATGGGGTCTCACTATGTTGCCCAGGCTGGTCTTGAACTCCTGGGGCTCAAGCAATCCTCCCACCTTGGCCTCCGGAAGTTCTGGAGTTAGAGGCATGAGCCACCACCATGCCCAGCTTGGAAGTCGTTAAGTGAGAGAAGCCAGACACAAAAGACAAATATTGCATGTTCTTATATGTGGAAGCTAAAAGGTTTGATCACATGGAGGTAGAGTGGAAAGATGGATGACAGAGGCTGGGAAGGGTGAGTGGCGGGGAGGGGAAGGGTCGAGAGAGGTCGGTTAAAGGGTACAAGCATGCCGTAAGGTAGAAAGAATAAGTTCAAGGCTTGAGAGCAGAGTAATACTATTCTAATAATTCTAATATTATATATACATTCTAACCTAACAAAAATGTATTGCAGCCAGGCGTGGTGGCTCACGCCTGTAATCCCAACGCTTTGGGAGGCCGAGGGGGGCGGATCACTTGAGGTCAGGAATTCGAGACCAGCCTGGCCAACATGGCGAAACCCTGTCTCTACTAAAAATACAAAAATTAGGTGGGTGGTGGGTGCCTGTAATCCCAGCTACTCTGGAGGCTGCGGCAGGAGAATTGCTTGAACCTGGGAGGCGGAGGTTGCAGTGCGCCAGGATTACACCACTGCACTCCAGCCTGGGTGACGGAGCGAGATTGTCTTAAAAAAAAAAAAAAAAAAGACCAGAACCAAAATGTATTGTATTTGAGTGATGGACACCCTGAATGCCCTGACTTCATCACTATGCATTATATATGTGCCATAAAATTTCTCATCTACCCTCCAAGTTTGCATCAGTGAAAAGGGGGCATTGAATAAAGACTTTCGAAGAAAAAGTTTTGCTCAAAACTCAGAACGGGGTGTGGTATGTATGTGAGTTCTGAAAGAAGTTTGAAAGACCACGGTTGACCACATGATCGTGGGAAACAGCAGCTCCTGGGTTGTTTCGAGATGCTGTGGCTGCTGGTGGATGAGATCAGCCTACTAGGAGATATGAAGATACAAGGAGCTTCTCTAGTGTGCTGGGAGATCACAGCTCTGACATCATGGGTTCTAAGGAGCTGGCTTGTCTTTAGTGAAGACAGTGGGGCTGGGGCCCCTTGGAATCTTTTTTCTTTTCTTTTCTTTTTTTTTTTTTTTTTGTGAGACAGAGTTTCACTCATTTGCCCAGGCTGGAGTGCAGTGGCACCATTTCGGCTCACCGCAACCTCCGCCTCTCAGGTTCAAGCGATTTTCCACCCTCAGCCTCCCAAGTAGCTGGGATTACAGGCATGTGCCACCACGCCTGGCTAATTTTGTATTTTTAGTAGAGACGGGGTTTTTCCATGTTGGTCAGGCTGGTCTCAAAGCTCCCGACCTCAGGCAATCAGCCTGCCTCAGCATCCCAAAGTGCTGGGATTACAGGCGTGAGCCACCACGCCTGGACCCCTTGGAATCTGTAAGGCCAAGGCCTGGGAGGCTGGAGGTTAAGCATGAAACGAAGTGAAATTTCCCTGAGAAGGAAGAAAGAAGTGAAGATTCCCTGAAACCAAGAAGCAGCTGTGTGTTCCCGTCTTTGCTCATGTGTGTCATTGCTTCCCATGCATATAGGCTTTGCGAGGCAATCTGAGCATGTGTGCACGTGCGTTTTGTGTTTTTGTGTATAATTGAGTGTGGTTGACTTTTGAGTGGGCACCCATAATCACTCAGTATGTCAATTACACTTATATTAATCCATTTCAGAGTAATGACTCATATAATATTTATTACCCACATATCATTGCGTATTCTATATTAAGTAATTATTAAGATACAATAGCTATCTTGTGGTTCTTTGTGCAGTTCTGGAATGCATAATTAAATATACATCTACTAAGCAACTAGCAGAATTGTGACATTGGTTCCCTGGAGTGAGGGCTGTTATGGTAGCAAAGGCCAAGTAGAAGCTGCCAGACCTGCCTCTATCTACCAAATAGTCAACCCAAAGCAATTATCACATTCCTGGAAGGATGGCAGAGATTAGTGCCACTATCAGGGACTTGAAAGATGCAAGGGTGGTGATCCTGTCACATCTCCGTTTAACCCATGTTTGGCTTGTCTAGAAGACAGACGGATCTTAGAGAATGACAGCAGGTTGTCATAAATTTAACTCGGCGGTGACTCCAGTTACAGCTGCTGTGCCAGATGTGTTTCTGTTGCTGGAACAAATTAACGTGTTTCCTGGCACCTGGTATGCGGCGAATGTCTTCTCCTTCTCTACCTGGTAGTAAATGTGACCAGAGGGTCTTGTTTCCAGCCGGCAGGGTCCACAGCCTGCCTTCATAGTTACACTTCAGCGGTCTGTCAGCTCCCAGCCTTATGTCATCACTTCAATCTCCTTCTTCATTCCACAGGGTGCCAACAGGTAACCACTCAGATAGAATGTGAAAGGACTTTGGGCCAGGTGCGGTGGCTCACACCTGTAATCCCAGTGCTTTGGGAGGCCGAGGTAGGCTGATCACTTGAGGTCAGGAGTTTGAGACCAGCCTGGTCAACACGGTGAAACCCCATCTCTACAAAAAATACAAAAATTAACTGGGTGTGGTGGCGGGTGCCTGTAATCCCAGCTACCTGGGAGGCTGAGGCAGGAGAAACTTTTGAACCTGGGAGGCGGAGGTTGCAGTGAGCCGAAATCGTACCATGGCACTCCAGCCTGGGTGACAGAGTGAGACCTTATCTCAAGAAAAGGACTTTGGCTCCTCTTCTGGGGAGAGGGTTAGCATGGTTTTGGTTGTGAGAGGGATAGTAGCATTAAAACGACATGGAAGCCTAGTTGCTGTTTACTTGATTTGGAAGTTAAGTGTGGTGAAAAGAGGAGTAGATGTGGACACCAAGTTGACAAGGGGCAAGTGTAGTGAATTCCTATTGCATCACCTTGGCTAAGTTGGAGCTCTGTATGTAACTTGAGCCACAAGAGACCATTTGTAGAAGACTGAGAAGGCAGAGGTGACACAGCAGCCACATGCACTGTGACTCATGCCGGTGGTCTCTGATTTGCAGGCTCACCTTGTTGGCACGTGGCAGCCGTCAGGCCTGTGCCTCTTCTGAAACCCACCAAATCTTTGGTGGTTCCCCTCATCTGCATATGTGTCAGACGGCTTTTCTATGTCTTCAGGCAATTGTTAAACAAATAATAATACAATTTTTAATCAGGCCAGAGTCGGTGCTAATATGTGCCAGGCACAGATCTGAGCCATTTAGAGTATTTACTCATTTAATCCTCAGCAACCCTGTGAAGTTGCTGATGTTGCCAGAATCTGTCAGACTCAGAAACTGAGGCACAAAGAGGTTAAGTAATTGTGTACAGGTAGAGGAATTGGGATCTGAAACCAGGCATTTTGGCGTGGAGTCCACAAACTGAAAAAGAACATAGATACTGTTGTCAGCTTGACAAGGCTCACGCCTGTAATCCCAGCACTTTGGGAGGCCGAGGCAGGCAGATCACAAGGTCAGGAGATCGAGACCAGCCTCATCCTGGCCACCACGGTGAAACCCCATCTCTACTAAAATACAAAAAATTAGCCGGGCATTGGGACATGCGTCTGTAGTCCCAGGAGGCTGAGGCAGGGGAATCGCTTGAAGCTGGGAGGTGGAGGTTGCAGTGAGCTGAGATCGTGCCACTGCACTCCAGCCTGGCGACAAAGCAAGAGTCTGTCTCAAAAAAAAAAAAATTACTTCAAGGGGAGACTCCTGAGGGTTCCTCCGTCTCATGTGTGGACAGAATTTGGCCTCCATTTGGAATCTTGCATATTTAGTTCTGCAGTAAGTGAATCTATGGAAGCAACTCATTTGGAATTAGATTCCAAGCTGTCATACATAATATATTTTTTGTCTCTGGCATTTTTGTAGTAATAGCAAGAGAAAAGAATTTAGGACCAAAACTTGTGAGAGTTTTAAATATGTTTTGCTAAGTGCTTATATGTGATTTATGGGAAAATCATAATTTTCACCCTGGAAGACAAACTTACTCATAAAGCATGGCCATCTTGCAACACCTCCAGGACATTAGTCTGAAGTCTAAGTTAGGTGTGTTTGAACAGCAACCAAATAGCGAGAGCATTTAGCAGCTAGGGGACGGTGGCATTGCTGTGATTGGGTTGCCATGTGGTGGGGCGGGTGAGGGACAGCAGCAGAGCCTTGGCAGAGCGGAGCTGCGTGGCCGACTGCTTCCTCTTTCTTCCTCCAGTGTCCGATTATAACTTGTTGCTCATGCACGGGCATGCAGCTCGACTTGCTCAGTCTGTTTTTCTGTAAAGTCTCTTTTTTAAAAAGTGTATGATACAGGCTGGGCACGGTGGCTCGTGCCTGTAATCCAAGCACTTTGGGAGGCCGAGGCAGGTGGATCACTTGAGGTCAGGAGTTCAAGACCAGCCTGGCCAACATGGTGAAACCTTGACTCTACTAAAAATACAAAAAATTAGCCGGACCTGGTGGTGGGCACCTGTAATCCCAGCTACATGGGAGGCTGAGGCACGAGAATCGCTTGAAGCAGGGAGGCAGAGGTTGCAGTGAGCCAAGACCTCGCCATTGCGCTCTGGCCTGGGCAACAAGAGCAAAACTCCATCTCAAAAAAAAAAAAAAAAAAAAGTTGTACAATATAGATGGAAGATCCTATAAAATAAATGTATAATCTTTTTATTATAAAGTGACCACCTTTGCATATCTACCAGGCAGGTTGCAGGAGAACACAGCCAGCCACCCAGCAGCCATCCTGCCTTCCATCTGCCACAGGGGACCAGGTCTTGCCATTCCTGGTGGTCCCATCTCTGCTGTTCTTGGTTTTCTTTCTTTCTTTTCTTTTTTTTCTTTTTCTTTTTTTTTTTTTTTTTGAGACCAAGTCTCGCTCTGTCTCCAGGGCTGGAGTGCAGTGGTCGGATCTCAGCTCACCGCAAGCTCCGCCTCCCAGGTTCACGCCATTCTCCTGCCTCAGCCTCCCGAGTAGCTGGGACTACAGGCGCCCGCCACCTTGCCCGGCTAGTTTTTTGTATTTTTTAGTAGAGACGGGGTTTCACCGTGTTAGCCAGGATGGTCTCGATCTCCTGACCTCGTGATCCGCCCGTCTCGGCCTCCCAAAGTGCTGGGATTACAGGCTTGAGCCACTGCGCCTGGCCATCTTCCTTTCTTTTTTTTTAGACAGAGTCTTGCTGTGCTGCCCAGGCTGGAGTGCAGTGGCACCATCTCTGCTCACCACAACCTCCACCTCCTGAGTTCAAGCAATTCTATTGCCTCAGCCTCCCGAGTAGCTGGGACTACAGGCGCAGGCCGCCACGCCCAGCTAATTTTTGTATTTTTAGTAGAGATGGGGTTTCACTATGTTGGCCAGGCTGGTCTTGAACTCCTGACCCTGTGATCCGCCTGGCTCGGCCTCCCAAAATGCTGGGATTACAGGTGTGAGCCACTGTGCCTGGACTTCTTCTTGGTTTTCTTATCCAATTGTGATTCCTTCAACACTTGGCATGGGGTGTTTGGCTTGCCTGTTTTTTTGGCTTGCTTTTGCTTTTTTCTCCGACTTTTTATTTTAATTAATTAATTTTATTTATTTATTGAGACAGGGTCTCACTGTGTCACCCAGGCTGGAGTACAGTGGCACGATGATGCCTCACTGATGCCTCGACCTCCCAGGCTCAGGTGATCCTCCCACCTCTGCCTCCTGCAGAGCTGGAACTGCAGGTGTGCACATCCATGCCTGGTTAATTTTTGTATTAGCCAGTGGTTTCGCAACATTGCCCAGGCTGGTCTCAAACTCCTGGTCTCAAACACCCGCGTCGGCCTCCCAAAGTGCTGAGATTCCAGATATGAGCCACTGTGCCTGGCCTTCCCAACTTTTAGTTTTGATAAATTTCAAACCTACAGAAAAGTTGAGATAATAGTATACTGAACACTAATATCCCACTTCACCTGATTGACCCGTGGTTAACATTTTGCCAAATTTCTTTGGCTCTCTCAGTGTATGTGTGTATATAATTATACACACATTTGTGCAAGAACCCTGAGCGGGATATAATACAGTACACACATATGTATGTGCATATGTGCACGTGCGTGTATCTGTCTGTATTTGTCCTCTTTTTTCTTTGCTGAGCCATTGAACTATTACTGACTAAATTGCAGGCATTGTGGCCCTGCACCCTTAAATTCTTCAGTATGTATCTCCTAAGAACAAGGACATTCTCCTGTACAGACAAAACAAAATATCCTACTCAAGAAATTTAACATTGACAAAATCCTCTTATAAAATGTATAGTTCATGTTGAAATTTCCCCAGCGTCTAACCGTATCCTTTAGAGCTTTTATGATGTTCATCCAAGATCCAATCCAATCCTCTTTCCTAGAAAGAGGACACTCAAGATCTAGATCTAGAACAGTTCCCCACGTTTTTTTTCTTTACTGCTGCTGGCATTTTTGAAGAGTTTTGTTTTCTGTTTTTTAAAATAAATTTTGCGTTGAAGTGTAACATGCACACATAAAAATGCAGGAGTTATAAGCGTACGGTTTGAAGAATTATCACAAAAGAAACACACCCACTAAACCAGCACCCAGAGGACACAGAACATCCCAGAAGCCTCCCTTGTGTCCTCCCAGCGCTACCCACTTCCTGCTGCTAAAGGTAACTGTCCTGACTGCCAGCACCATAAATTGCATTTGCCTATGTTTGAATTTCATACAAATGGAACCTGCAGTGTGTATTCTGTTTTGTTTTGTTTTGTTTTTTTGAGACAGAGTTTCGCTCTTGTTGCCCAGGCTGGCATGCGATGCTGACCTCGGCTCACTGCAACCTCCACCTCCCAGGTTCAAGCGATTCTCCTGCCTCAGCCTCCTGAGGAGCTGGGACTACAGGGACCCACCACCATGCCTGGCTGATTTCTTGTATTTTTAGTAGAGACAGGGTTTCACCATGTTGGCCAGATTGGTCTAGAACTTGTGATCTCAGGTGATCCGCCCGGCTCAGCCTCCCAAAGTGCTGGGATTACAGACTTGAGCCACTGCGCCCGGCCAGGATGTATTCTTTTGTGGCTGCTTCTGTCACTCAGTGTTAAGTTTGTGAGCTTCGTTCCTGTTGCCTGTTGCTTATGCTGGGATTCCTTCATCGTCACTGCTGTTGTGCCTTCTCTGTCACATCACAATGTATCCATCCATCCTCTTGTCCTCTTGACGGACATGTGGGTGGTTTCCGGCCTTTGGCTTTTACAGTAGTCCCTGTAGATATTTACATGCTGTATCTTGGTGCACACTTGCATGTATTTCTTTGGTGGAAATCAATATCTAGAAGGGGGATTATTGAGCCATAGAGTATGCATGTCTTCACCTTCCATCGGTAATACCGACGTGTTTTACAAATGACGATGCCAATGTATACGCCCCTCAGCAGGGCATGAGAGTTCCTGTGGCTCTGCATCCTCACCAGCGCTTGTCTGTTGAATTTCAGCCACCCTGGTGGGTGGTGGCGGTTTCTTTTGGTCATTTTCATTTGTGATTCTGTGTTTGATTTGCCTTTCCCTGGCTGAGTGTCTTTTCCTGTGTCTGCTGGCCACCTGGGTTGACTCTTCAGTGAAGTGCCTGTTCAGCTTTTTTTTTTTTGAGACGGAGTCTCGCTCTGTCGCCCAGGCTGGAGCGCAGTGGTGCGATCTCGGCTCGCTGCAAGCTCTGCCTCCCGGGTTCACGTCGTTCTCTTGCCTCAGCCTCCCGACTGGCTGGGACTACAGGCACCCGCCACCACGCCCGGCCATTTTTTTGTATTTTTAGTAGAGACGGGGTTTCACTGTGTTAGCCAGGATGGTCTTGATCTCCTGACCTTAAGATCCACCCTTCTTGGCCTCCCAAAGTGCTGGGATTATAGGCGTGAGCCACCACGCCCAGCCGCCTGTTCAGCTTTCTTACACATTTTTCTACTAAGTGGTCTGGTTTTGTTTTCTTATTGTTGGGTTTTGTTTGTTTTTGTTTTTGTTTTTTGAGACAGAGTTTCACTGTCACCCAGCCTGGAGTGCAGTGGCACGATCTAGGCTCATTGCGACTTCTGCCTCCCGGGTTCAACAGATTCTCTTGCCTCAGTCTCCCAAGTAGCTGGGATTACAGGTGCACGCCACCACACCTGGCTAATATTTGTATTTTTACTAGAGACAGGGTTTTACCATGTTGGCCAGGCTGCTCTTGAACTCCCGACCTCAGGTGATCCACCCACCTTGGCCTCCTAAAGTGCTGGGATTACAAGTGTGAGCCCCAGGGCCTAGCCTCTTACTGATTTTGAGGAGTTCTTTATATTCAGGCTACCAGCCCTCTGTCAGTTATATGGGAGGCAAATACCTTCTACCACTCTAGTCTTGCCTTTTTACTATGAAATTGCCATTTTTGAGGATCAAAGTGGTTAAATATTGGCAATTGGCATATAGTTCAGCCTACCATAAAATTGATCCACTTTTTCCTTTGTTAGGCGAGGGCTTTTTTTCGTCCTATTTCTCTACTTCTGAGGTCAATGAAGCTATCATATTATTTCCTAGATACTCTATTATTTTGCTTTTCAGATTTATATCTGTAATCCACGTGAAATGTGAACTGGTATTTTTTGTGTACACTATGAGGTAGGGATCAAGTTTTACTTTAAAAAAGTTTTACTTTAGTTAGGCCGGGCGCGGTGGCTCACGTCTGTAATCCCAGCACTTCGGTAGGCTGAGGCGGGTGGATCATGAGGTGAGGAGTTCGAGACCAGCCTGACCAAGATGGTAAAACCTCGTCTCTACTAAAAATACAAAAATTAGCCATGTGCAGTGGCAGGTGCCTGTAATCCCAACTACCTGGGAGGCTGAGGCATGAGAATTGCTTGAATCTGGGAGGCGGAGGTTGCAGTGAGCTGCGATCGCACCACAGCACTCCAGCCTGGGCAAC
>NC_045450.1:4013381-4014665 GCF_002776525.5 Piliocolobus tephrosceles | reverse complement strand
AAAAAAAAAAAAAAAAAAAGAAAAAAGAAAAAAAAAAAAGACTCTGTCTCAAAGGAAAAAAAAAAAAAGAAAAAAGTAGATAGCGAATTGAGCACTTTTTATTAAAAGGTTTTATTACAGTATCATTTGCACACTATGAAACTCAGCTCTGAAAAGTATACAATTTTACTTTTAGAAAATTTAGGGTGTCATCTGGTTTTAGAACATTTGCGTCATCCCATGAGGTCCATCATACCGGGTTTCAGGCAGTACCTGCTCCCAGCCCCAAACCACGAATCTACTTTCTGTCTCTATAGATTTGCTTTTTCTAGACATTTCATATAATTGGAATTATGCGCTATTGTGGTCTTTTGTAGCTGACTGACTTCTCACTTAGCATATTGTTTTTGAGGTTCTTCTGTATTGTAGCACAGATCAAGTATTTAGGTCCTTTTTATTGAGTTAGATTCAGTGGCGTGGATATACCACAGTGTGTCCATCCATTCACCAGCTGCTGGACACGTGGATTATTCCCATATCTTGTCTGTGATAAACAGAGCTGCTCTGAATGTTGTGTGCAAGTCTTAGTTGTTTCCATTTCTAGTGAGTAGAGGCTTGGATTGGACTTGCAAGATCATATGGTAACATATAATTTTATTTTGCTAATTATCATTTGTAAATTGACTTTTTTCTCTTGCTATACGGTTCTAAGGGTCATAACACATGGATAGGTTTTGTAGCCACCAGTACAATCAGGATACAGAACAGTTTCATCACCCCCTGGTGTTGACCTTTTAATACGGTTTGGCTGTGTCCCCACCCAAATCTCATCTTGAATTGTGACTCCCACAGTTCCCATGTGTTGTGGGAAGGACCCAGTGACTGGTGATTGAATCATGGGGGCAGGTCATTCCCATGCTGTTCTCTGGATAGTGAATAAGTCTCTCGAGATCTGATTTTTTTTTTTTTTTTTTCCCGGAAACAGAGTTTTGCTCTTGTCACCCAGGCTGGAGTTCAATGGCACAATCTTGGCTCGCCGCAGCCTCCGCCTCCTGGGTTCAAGTGATTCTGCTGCCTCAGCCTCCCGAGTAGCTGGGATTACAGGCATGGACCACCACACCCAGCTAATTTTTGTATTATTAGTAGAGATGGGGTTTTACCATGTTGGCCAGGCTGGTCTCGAACTCTTGAGCTCAGGTGATCCGCCCATTTTGGCCTCCTACAGTGCTGGGATTACAGGTGTGAGCCACCAGGCCCAGTTGATCTGATGGTTTGTTTTTTTTTTTTTTTTTTTTTTTTTTTTTG
>NC_045450.1:4003496-4013281 GCF_002776525.5 Piliocolobus tephrosceles | reverse complement strand
TTTTTTTTTTTTTTTTTTTTTTGAGGCGGAGTCTCGCTCTGTCGCCCAGGCTGGAGTGCAGTGGCTGGATCTCAGCTCACTGCAAGCTCCGCCTCCCGGGTTCACGCCATTCTCCTGCCTCAGCCTCCCGAGTAGCTGGGACTAGAGGTGCCTGCCACCTCGCCCGGCTAGTTTTTTTGTATTTTTTAGTAGAGACGGGGTCTCACCGTGTTAGCCAGGATGGTCTCAATCTCCTGACCTTGTGATCCGTCCGTCTTGGCCTCCCAAAGTGCTGGGATTACAAGCTTGAGCCACCGCGCCTGGCCAATCTGATGGTTTTATAAAGAGAAGTTCCCCTGCACACGCTCTCTCTCTTCCCTGCCGTCATGGAGGATGTGACTTACTCCTCCTTCCCCTCTGCCATAATTGTGAGGCCTCCCTAGCCATGGGGAACTGCGAGTCAGTGAAACGTCTTTCCTTCATAATTACTCAGTCTCGGATAATTATAAAGTCTTTATTGCAGCGTGAAAACAGACTAATATACCCTTTACAGGTGTTACCAGCAGAGGGTCTTGACTACAGGTTGTCTGGGTTCTTGGCCCGGTTCTTGGCCAGGCTCTTGGCCAGGTTCTTGGCATTTTGCACAAAGAATTGGACAAAATGTACAAACAAAGCAACGAGAAAATGAAGCAAGGGAAGCACAGATTTACTGAAATGAAAGTACACTCCACAGAGTGGGAGCGGGCTCGAGCAGGAGCAAGTGGCTGATTAGAGAATTTTCTGGAGCTTAAATACCCTGCAGAGGTTTCCCATTTGTTACCTGGTTACACCCTATGTAAGTGAAGGAGTGGCCTGTGACCAGTCTGATTGGTTGCAGGAGGCGACCAATCAGAGGCTGAAGTGAAGTTGCAAAGTTACATCTGAAGACCTGGCCTGGGACCAGTCTGGTTTCTTGCAGGAGGGAACCAATCAGAGATACTTTACATTTTTCATCTGCCACAAGGTACAAAGGGAGGAGCCTCTGATCCTTTTGTTACCTGGGTGTGGTTTTCCTTTTGATTCAGTTCTAAAAAGTCAGGATGAATCAGCTTTAGGTTCCCTGCCTCCCGGCCCCTGCCGAGCCAGTGACAACTATCCATTCCCTGTAGTTTTGCCTTTGGGAGCCTCTCATTAAAATGGAGCCACACAGCATATACCCTTTGAAGACTGGTTTCTTCCACTTAGTCTAGAGCTATTGAGATTCTTCCTGGGTGCTGCGTGGGTCTCTAGTTCATTCCTTGTGATGCTGAGTGGTGCTCCGTTGTGAGGAGGGACCACAGTGTGTTTATCCACTCGTCCTGGGAAGGATATTAGATTGGTTTCCAGGTTTTGGCAATTATGAATAGTGCTGCTACAAACATCTGCATACAGCGTTTTTTGTAAACATAAGGTTTGATTTCTCTAGGGTAAATATCCAGGATTGGGGTTTCTGGCTGTATGGTCATTGCATGATTAATTTTTTTTTTTTTTTGAGATGGAGTCTCGCTGTTGTTGGCCCAGGCTGGAATGCAATGGTGTGATCTTGGCTCACTGCAATGTCCGCCTCCCAGGTTCAAGTAATTCTCCTGCCTCAGCCTCCCAAGTAGCTGGGACTACAGGTGCATACCACCACGCCCAGCTAATTTTTGTATTTTTAGTAGAGACAGGGTTTCACCATGTTGGCCAGGCTGGTCTCAAACTCCTGACCTTGGGTGATCCACCCGCTTTGACCTCCCAAAGTGCTGGAATTACAGGCGTGAGCCACCGTGCCCAGCCTGTACTTTACTTTCATTATGGGCTTTAATTTTTGAATTAACTTCTTGATACATCTGCTCATCCATCCATTCATTCATTCATTTCTGTATTTACCCAACAAATAGTTAAGTGCCTTACTTGTACCTTTGCTATTTCTTTGCCTTTGGAGCACTGTTTTGAAAGAGACTGTCAGCTGTCCAGCTGGTAGCACTGTCATCTGAAAGATTTTAGATGCTTCCACATGAGTGAATCCACACCAGCCTGACTCTCACACCACCCGACATCCTTTCAGTCATAGCCACACCCAAGGGTCCTACTTTGCTGTCTGCACTGCCACCACATCAAACACACCCCCTTCCCTGAAAGTCTGGGAGTCTGTTTCTTCTTCACAATAGAAGTTGGCCTCTGCTGGTCATGCCCCAAACCTTCTGGAGCGACGGGTTCCGCCTTCTCTGCAGCCGCCTTCCACTGGACCCTCCTGGTCAGTGCAGGACATGGTGCAGCACCTCTGTTCTGCCACACCCCCGGGCCATTTCCTCGCCAGGGCTCATGCCAGACTTTTCCAAAGGACTGACCACGTGTGCCTTCTCCACCTTGCTCACGCTCGCACGCCAACCTGCCCAACCTGGCCTGTGCACTTTGCTGCCCAAATGCACCTGTCCCTGGTGTGGTCATTGACAGTCTTCATGTGGCCAAAACCCAGGCTGGCTTTCCTAGTGGCCTCATCTTTTCTCTGCAGCATTCGCAGTGATCAATTCTTTTTTTTTTTTTTGAGACAGAGTCTTGCTCTGCCGCCCAGGCTGGAGTACAGTGGCACCATCTCTGCTCACTGCAACCTCCACCTCCTGGGTTCAAGTGATTCTCCTGCTTCAGTCTCTTGAGTAGCTGGGATTACAGGCGCATGCCAGCATGCCTGGCTAATTTTTGTATTTTTTTTTTTTTAATAGAGACCGGGGTTTCACCATATTAGCCAGGCTGGTCTCAGACTCCTGACCTCAGGTGATTCACCTGCCTTGGCCTCCCAAAGTGCTGGGATCACAGGCATGAGCCACCGCACCCGGCCCCCCTCCCCACCCCACCCCTTTGTCCCTCCTCAGAGCCCTGCTGGCCTACCTCCCTGGCCGTTCTAACCATTGCAGCTCCAAGGCTGCTTCCCAGGCCTCCCCAACCTGCTGTCTTCTCCGTGGTGATATTATGGACAGCAGATCTCTGGCTCTGAGCTCCCTTCTGATCTCATGGTGTAGCCTCCTCCTTGTCCCCGTCACTTGAACATGTCACTGGCGTCTTCAGCTTGAGAGGTCCAGAACTGAGCTCCTGATTTTGCCCCTTAAACTCACACCTCTTCTGGTCTCACTCATCCATCCACGTACTGAAGGCAAAACCCAGGAACTCGGGAAGTGTCCTTGTTCCCTTTGTTCACATCCTGTCGGCTCTGCCTAGACCTTGAATCATGAACCTGGCTTAAGGCCACGCCAGCTTTTCCCTGGAGCACAGCAACAGGCTGGGAATGAGCCCCCCCACTTCTACTCCTGACCCCTCCATAGCCGTTTACCACCCACAGTGCGAACATAAATCCTGGAACATAAATCAGGTGAAAAATTGGTGAAACTCAAATCAAGTTCATTGTCTAGTTAATAACATTGTACTGATGTTAATTTCCTGTTCTTGATTATGGAGCTGTGCTTAACGTCATTCAATAAGACATTCACGTTAGGAGAAGAGGTGGAGCGAGGGATATATGAGAACTCCCTATACCGTATATTGTAACTTTTCTGTGTGACTATCATTAGTTGGAATTAAAAAGTTAAAAATATTGAATGGGTGCGGTGGCTCACGCCTGTAATCCCAGCACTTTGGGAGGCCGAGGCAGGCGGATCACAAAGTCAGGACTTTGAGACCAGCCTGACCAACATGGTGAAACCCCGTCTCTACTAAAAATACAAAAATTAGCCAGGCATGGTGGTGAGCATGTAATCCCAGCTACTTAGGAGGCTGAGGCAGGAGAATCACTTGAACCCAGGAGGCGGAGGTTGCAGTGAGCCAAGATCATGCCATTGCACTCCAGCCTGGGCAACAGAGCGAGACTGCGTCTCAAAAGAAAAAAAAAAAAAAGTTAAAAAAATTTACATACAAAATAAGAAAGAATCGAATTGTGTGCTCTCTTACTTAAAACACTGCAGAGCTCTTCTGTGTCCCTAGCATGTAAAGTTAGATGCTTCTTGTCGTTTTGAGACAGAGTCTCCTACTGTCCTCCAGGCTAGAGTGCAGTAGTGTAATCTCGGCTCACTGCAGCCTCCACCTCCTGGGTCAAGCGATTCTTGTGCCTCAGCCTCCCGAGTAGCTAGGATCACAGGTATGCACTCCGCCTGGCCAATTTTTGTATTTTTAGTAGAGACAGGGTTTCACCATGTTAGCCAGGCTGTTCTTGAACTCCTGACCTCAAGTGATCCACCTACCTTGGCCTCCCAAAGTGCTGGGATTACAAGTGTGAACCACTACACCTGGCCAGGCAGACATCTCTTAATGGCTCCCAGGACCTGGCCCACCTCCCCAGCCTCATCTCATGCCCCACTTTCTTCCCTCAGTCTGCATCGGGGGCAGTTGCCACCTTTCAGCCAGGTGAGCATGCTGAGATCGTCCTTTCCTTGCCGATCCCTGCATCCCACGTGCCTTCCCCAGACCTACACCACCACGATTGCCTCTGTCTCACTGTGATGTCTCCACTTCAGTCTCATTTCTTCAGCTAGGACGTCCCTGACTCTCTATCCAAACCACGTGTTGGGTATTCGCTATGGCAGGAAGCTTTTGCTTTCTTCCTGGCTCTTAATCGCAGCTGGTGACTCGGGTCCTTGCTTGTGGATTCTCCCTGCTGCAGGTTCCTACCACTGAGTGAGATGATGACAGATGCCGTGTTCACAGTTTTATTCTAGCCTGGCATGCAGCGGGTACTCCCATGGAACCCATAAACAAACCACTTCTTGTTTCTTCTTATGTGAAGAACGTTGATCTGTGTAATTCACTCTCCGGAGAAATGACAGCGGTTTCAGTACTTTGTTCTGCCCTTCCTTGTTCTCTATGCTGATTGCGGATGGACCACCGTTGTAGAAACGTGATTCGATTCTTGACGTTTCTGAGTATCCACGGTGTTGGGCCTTCTCCCAGGTGCTACAGTACTGAGGTTAGTAAGACAGAGTCAATGTAAGGTGTTAGTAGGATTTAGAATAGGTCTAATCTCATTCTTAACAGATTTCAGGAGCTTATTATGTGTTGAAAGAATGAATAGGATACAAGTTATTAAGAAATTTTCTACGTTTAATTTTTATTTATTTACATATATTTTAGAGACAGGGTCTTACTCTGACACCCAGGCTGGAGTGCAGTGGTGCAGTCACAGCTCACTGAGGCTTTTAGTTCCTGGGCTCAAGCAATCCTCCTGCCTCAGCCTCCCAAATTGCTGGGATTACAGGCACGAGCCACTGGATCTGGCCTATTTTCTCCTTTTTAAAAAACTTGCTGCAGATATACACATATACACATATGCACAGATATACACATATAAATATGTACCTTATACATACGTGTATATAATAAATACATACATATACAGAATTGTGGCATGGTCTTTTTTTTTTTTTTTGAGACAGAGTCTCACTCTGTGGCCCAGGCTGGAGTGCAGTGGCATGATCTGGGTTCACTGCAACCTCCACCTCCTGGATTCAAGCTATTCTTCTGCCTCAGCCTCCTGAGAAACTGTGATTACAGCGTGCACCACCAGGCCTGGCTAATTTTTGTATTTTTGGTAGAGATGGGGTTGCACCATGTTGGCCAGGCTGGTCTCAAACTCCTGGCCTCAAGTGATCCACCCACCTTGGCCTTCCAAAGTGCTGGAATTACAAGCATGAGCCACCACGCCTGGTTGTATTTAGTCTTTAACCTATCCTCAGGCTGATTCTCTCTGGGCAGGGAGAAGCATGGAAAGGGGGATGGGCCCTGGTGGCCACCTTGAAGCATGGAGGCTCTGGTGCCACCCTGCCCTTAGGCTGGGTGCAAAGATGGCTGAGGGAAGGCTAGTCAGCCGCTGTAGGTGTCCTTTATGGTCTCAGTGATTAAAGATTATATTGTCCATGAATTTAATTTTATTTCATGATGGAAAAGAGGACACTGCAAATTAATATGTCACAGAAAGGTAAGGAGTCACCGGGTCTGGTAAGGTTGAGGGTGAGTGGCTTGCCATCCAGTTTCCAGAAGGCGTTATTATGGACCCTAAAGGGAATTTCGTGCGTTTCAAAGACTCTAACAGAAGTGTTCTGATGAAGTGGAGTCTGGTGCGGGGACCCGCCACTTCAGCCTGGAATTGCCCTCCTGTAAGGCGCTGTAGAAACTCAGAATGGATGTCGGCAATAAGGGAATTTCTGGGATATGATGGGGAGAACGAATATTGTCACCTCCATTTGTGTCAGGAAGTCTCAGTATGCAGATGAGTCAGCTGCAGGGGGTGGCTGCATGAGGCTGCTGGTGGAGCCCAGAAGCAGTGGGCAGGAGTCTGGCCTCTGATGCTCTCCTAGCTCTGAGTTGGGATGGAGCTTGTGTATCTACAGTGTGCTCACGCAGCTTTGGTGCTGGTGGATGGTGAGGGGATTAGGTTGGCAGGTGGGTAGGGGCCCTCACAAGGCAGTAGGGTCCTGGAGAGGCTGGTAGAAAGTGGAGATTGGCCAGAGTGACCTGAGTTAGATTCTACCTGGTTCACGAATTTGCCTGAGGCTAAGGCTTCAGCGCAAGGGACGGTAGAGTGATACCTTTCCTGAAACACCTGCAGCCGGCGTGGCCTTGTCGGTCTCTGCCAGATCCTGTTAGCACTGTGGCTTCGAGCCTAGTTAAACATTCAAGCCGCATGCAGTCAGAGAGCACCTATGGCACGCCCGTTGTGCAGTGGTGTGTTTAATACATGTGTTGCTTTTAATGGATGTGAAAGATCAGACAGCTTGGGTGTGTGTTTTACCAACTGCTTTTTAAACTCACAAAGTGTAAAGTATATAAAAAGCAGAAAATACGATATATCTTCTAAATACTCACATTTAAAACATTTTTTAGAAATAATATATGTCAAGCAAGGTCAAGCTAATGTGTTTATGTAGGCTCTAAATTAGAGTTGTGAACCAATATCTTATCCCACTTATAGGGTTTTTTTGGAAAATATTCAAATGTTTCCAAGCTCTTTTGTTTCTTTATTCTTAAAGATTATGTACTATTTTGTTTGATAGAGCAACTGTTTCTATTCCACTTTCTTTTTTTTTTTGAGACAGAGTCTTGTTCTGTTACCCAGGCTGGAGTGCAGTGGTGCTATCTTGGCTCTCTGCAACCTCCACCTCCTGCGTTCAAGCGATTCTCCTGCCTCAGCCTCCTGAGCAGCTGGGACTACAGACATGTGCCACCAAGCCTGGCTAATTTTTTGTATATTTTTTAGGAGAGAGGGGATTTCACCTTGTTGGCCAGGCTGGTCTCAAACTCCTGGCCTCAAGTGATCCACCCACCTCGGCCTCTCAAAGTGCTGGGATTACAGACATGAGCCACCACGCCTGGCCTATTCCACTTTCTAATTGGCTATTCCTGCTATTAATATACAGGGCACTCTCCGTCTTGTATTTGGGTCTAAATGTCATCTATAATAAATAACAGTGAATACTTACTGGTTTCATATTTAGTTTTACTTTTATCTCACCCATTTTCTTTTAGTAGTTCTTACCACTTCGCCTTTATTTAATAAAGGTAAAAAAAGAGTTTTCTGTTTCCAATTCATTCCTTTCACCAATGAGGAAGGAGGTAGATTATCGCTGCTTAATACGTAGCTGCCAGCCTCATGTAGCTGTTTAAGATTTAAATTATAATTGAAATCATTAAAAAATTAGTTCCTTGTTCATACTAACTACATTTCGAGTGGTCAGTAGCCAGACGTGGCTGGAGGCCACAGAACTGAACGGCTACAGGACATGCCCATCATCACAGGAAGTTCATAGAAAGTTCGTTCTTTTAGTTCTTTTTCTTTTTTTTTTTTTTTTTTTTTGAGATGGAGTCTTGCTCTGTCGCCCAGGCTGGAGTGCAGTGACGTGATCTTGGCTCACTGCAACCTTTTCATCCTGGGTTCAAGTGATTCTCGTGCCTCGGCCTCCCGAGTAACTGAGATTACAGGTGCCCGCCACCATGCCCGGTTAATTTTTGTATTTTTAGTAGAGACAGGGTTTCACCATGTTGGCCAAACTGGTCTCAAACTCTTGACCTCAAGTGATCTGTCTACCTTGGCCCCCCAAAGTGCTGAGATTACAGATGTGAGCTACCGTGCCTGGCATATATCTCTTCTTCTCCGAGTACCCAGCTGTCTTGTTTGAGGCCGGTACCTCCGAGTACCCGGCTGTCTTGTTTGAGGCCGGTACCTCCGAGTACCCAGCTGTCTTGTTTGAGGCCGGTACCTCCGCTAGTCTGGAACCCTCCTTCCTGGGCTTTCTGCCCACTTCTCTCTCTCCTTTGACAACAGTGGTTTTTCCAGGGTCTGTGCAGAGCTCAGCTTTCTGGCATAAGACAGGCAAGTTTCTGAAGACTCCTCACCCTTTTTGGGAGTGGGGGCTGCTGACTGAAGCTCCAGGTCACTGTTTTATAAGCCAGCTCTCCATGTGTTGATGGCCCGGGACCTAGCCTTTGTCCCCTCCTCGGGCCCTCACTACTTGCTCCCTCGGTTTTGCTTTCAGTTTTGATTGTGCATTGAGTCCACAACTTGAATGGGATTTTCTTAAGGCATAAATGACAGTTGCCCAGTGTGCAGTGGGAGAACAAATCGCCCAGCCTGGGACATCCCTGGGTGGCAGAGTGGTCCTGCTCTCAACTTGTGGAATGTGCAGCAACACCTTGAGGTTATTAAAAAATACCTGAGTCTGGGCATGGTGGCTCATGCTTGTAATTCTAGCACTTTGGGAGGCTGAGGCCAGAAGATCACTTCAGGCCAGGAGTTCAAGCCCAGCCTGGACAACATAGTGAGACTCCATCTCTACAAAACAAATTTTTTTTTTTAAAAAAAAGTGGGCTTGGTGGTGCACACCTGTCATCCCAGCTACTTGGGAAGTTGAGGTGGGAGGATCGCTTGAGCCCAGGAGGTCGAGGCTGCAGTGAGCCGTGATCACACCACTGCACTGCAGCCTGGGTAACAGAAAAAGACCTTGTCTCTTAAAAAAACAAAACCACACACACACACACACACACACACACACACACACACACACACACACAAATACAAATACAAGTTTGATTCTTCCAGAGAAGGTCAGAAAAAGAAAGTCCGAAATACATAGTCCATAGTATTTCAGCCACTAGCACTGCTGAAGTGAAATTGGAGACAGCAGAGAGATCTCGGGAGAAAATGGAGGTTTTTGGGTTTCTCTGTTAGATGACTTGAGCAAGTCTGCATGTGCTCTGTAAACAAGAAAACACAGTCTGGGAAACTGTCAGCCTCTGCCCCAGCCAGTGTGCAAAATACTCTTCAAAAGAGAGAAAACTGGAAAACAAGTTGCAAACCGGGTGATCTGACAAGTGTGGAAATTCACAGCAAGCATGCGCCTGTGCTGCAAATATGATCTGGGAGAGAGCCAAGAGCCTGATCAACATTTCCAGGAAGCAACAGGTGGTGAAGGCAGTGGCATGACTGCTCCCACGGAAGGTTAGTCACGAATGTTCAGCATCGACTGGGCGCAGTAGCTCATGCCTGTAATCCCAACACTTTGGGAGGCCGAGGCAGGCGGATCACTTGAGGTCAGAAGTTCAAGACCAGCCTGGCCAACGTGGTGAAACTCCGTCTCTACTAAAAATGCAAAAATTAGCCAGGCATGGTGGCAGGTGCCTGTAATCCCAGCTACTCGGGAGGCTGAGGCAGGAGAATCGCTTGAACCCAGGAGGCACAGGTTGCAGTGAGCTGGGATCACGCCACTGCCCTCCAGCCTGGGCAACAGAGTGAGACTCCGTCTCAAAAAAAAAAAAAAAAAAAAAAAAAA
>NC_045450.1:3969200-4003396 GCF_002776525.5 Piliocolobus tephrosceles | reverse complement strand
CGGCCTCGGTGGCCTTTCTTCCAGCTGAAGATGCCCACAGGAGGTGTCAGTGGAGGAATAACCACCTGTGGGTCAGAAGAAAATGCCTTTGCAAGTAAATGCCCTCCTGGATGAGAAGGCCCATCCGTGTTCCAGGCAAGGACAGTGGCCCCTTCTGTGTTTCTGTGGCCAAGCGTCCGGCGTGTGGGTGTGCTGTGCGGGCCACTCCTGCGGCAGGAGAAGTGTGTGTGTGCCCCAAGAAGACAATGTGGGTGTCGGCCCAGCATTTTTAGGTTGGACTACAATAGTGAGAGCTGCAAATTGAATGATTCTTGGAGCTGTGTCATGAAGGTCAAATTTTCTTTTGTTTGGTTTTATTTAATCTCTCCCAGACTTCTGAACTCCTGCCATGTTGAACTTTTAGTTCTTCAAGGTTATTTGGCCTTATTCTTGACTTACATGTTTTTCTGCCCTAGCTCTACCACATTATCTAATTATTATTATTATTTTTTTAGGAGTTTCACTCTGCTGCCCAGGCTGGAGTGCAATGGTGCGATCTTGGCTCACTGCAACCTCCACCTCCTGGGTTCAAATGATCCTCCTGCCTCAGCTTCCCGAGTAACTGGGATTACAAGCATGCACCACCGTGCCTGGCTAATTTTTGTATTTTCAGTAGAGACAGGGGTTTACCATGTTGGCCAGGCTGGTCTCGAGCTCCTCACCTCAAGTGATCTCCCCGGCCTCAGTCTCCCAAAGTGCTGGGATTACAGGTGTGAGCCACCGTACTTGGCCCACATTATCTATTTCTAAGCCTGTCATATTTTTCATTTACCTGCTACTGCCCACTCTACCTTCTGTTCTTCAGGAGGGTATATTTCTTCCCAGCTTTATTTTATTTCTTCTCTAAATCTCAGAATTATTGCACCTTGTTGAGGTTCACATTGCTGCATTTAGTTTATTTTATTGTATTATTATATTTGAGATAGGGTTTCACCCTGTCACCTAGGCTGGAGCATAGTGGCGCAGTCAGAGCTCACTGCAGCCTCCACTTCCTGGGCTCAAGCCATCCTCCTGCCTCAGCCTCCCAAGTAGCTGAGACCACAGAAATGCACCACCACACCGAGCTTCCTTTTCTTTTTCAAAAAACAGCTTTATTGAAGTATAATTCACATACGATACAATTCACCCTCTTGAGTGTACAATTCGGTGGTTTTTAGTGTATTCATGGTGTTGTGCAACCATCACCACAACCTAATTTTACATTTTCATCACCCCAAAAAGTAACCCTGCATCCGTTTAGCAGTCACACCCTCTCCTAAACCCATGGCAGCCACTCATCTGCTTTCTGTGTCTACAGATCTCCCCATGCTCGACATTTCATATAAATGGGATCACATGGTGTGTGGCCTTTTGGGACTGGTTTCTTTCACTAAACATCATACAGTTTTCTTTCCATTGTCAATGTATTCCTTTTTTTTTTTTTTTTTCAAGTATTTAGCGGCTACCTAGTCTCCGATTTTAAATGTAGTTTTTCATTTCTCTTCTTTCTGTAATATATTTCTCATCATCTACATTCTGCACTTGAATCAGCACCTCTTAGAAACCTTCGGATGAGGCCGGGCACGGTGGCGCAAGCCTGTAATCCCAGCACTTTGGGAGGCCGAGACGGGCGGATCACGAGGTCAGGAGATCGAGACCATCCTGACTAACCCAGTGAAACCCTGTCTCTACTTAAAAAAATACAAAAAACTAGCCGGGCGTGGTGGTGGGCGCCTGTAGTCCCAGCTACTCGGGAGGCTGAGGCAGGAGAATGGCGTAAACCCGGAAGACGGAGCTTGCAGTGAGCTGAGATCTGGCCACTGCACTCCAGGCTGGGCTACAGAGCCAGACTCCATCTCAAAAAAAAAAAAAAGAAAGAAAAGAAACCTTCGGATGAGCTGTCGTCTCTCTAGGGACATGAGTGCGGTCTGGGACCACCCCCCCGCCCCGTCCCTGCTGCAAATATGACCCGACCCCCTCACTCTGCAGATGTGACTCATCCCCTTCCCTCCCATCTGTGGCATCTGGTGCATTTGGTGCTGTCACTTCACAGATAGAAACTGATCAGCTGGTGGTCGGTTTCAGTTCTGGTATCTTTTCCCAGCTCTCCTGTTTCATAGCCTCTTCCCATTGTTTAAACTCGGCTCCATGACAGCATTCTTAATAGTTATTGCAGACCGTCATTTCCATTTTGTTGTCGGCAACTCATTGTTGAAGTGCTGTTTGTTGCTTCTGAACAGCCCATGGACACTTGGACTTGAATGTGTGTGACTCTCTCTTCTTGTGGGTCCAGATCGTCGCTCAGTCACTCTCCTCACATTCACGGCTGTTCTCAGGACAAACACTGTCTTTCCCTTTTTCGCATGTCCCTGTTTACATGAGTTAACTCATTTAATCCTCACAACAGCCTTGTGCTGTGGTATGACCATCACATCACAGTAGTTTCGTTTTCTTTTTTCTTTTTCTTTTTCTTTTTTGAGACAGGGTCTCTCTCTGTCACTCAGGCCAGAGTGCAGTGGCGCGATCTCGGCTATCTGCGACTTCTGTCTCCCGGGTTCGAGAGATTTTCCTGCCTTAGCCTCCTGAGTAGCTGGGACTACAGGCGCCTGCTGCCACGCCTGGCTATTTTTTGTATTTTTAGTAGACAGGGTTTTGCTATGTTGACCAGGCTGGTCTCGAACTCCTGACCTCAAGTGATCCACCCACCTCGGCCTCCCAAAGTTCTGGGATTACAGGCATGAGCCACCATGCCGACTAGCATTGCCATTATCTAGACAAGGGAACTAAGGTCAAGCATTGAAGTGAAAGTCACCTAGGTTGCTTTTTTTCTTTTTTAACCTATTTATTTCTTTCAACCCTTAGCCCAGATCCTCATCTTCAGTAAGTACTCAGTAAACATTTAGTTTTCTGGGTGTGTGAATGAGCAAATGAGCCAGTGGATGACAGAGACAGCACCTGGCGGGCTGTTCACACATGTGCTGGATGTGCTGGGTGTCCTCTCTCAGAGACTCGCTTCTGCAGTCTTTGTGAAGGCTTGTGCTGGTAAACCCTAATTCAAGAGATCTCTTAGAGGTGGGAGGTGAGGGTCTCTGATGTGTGCGACTCCGGGACTCTCCCTGTGTCAGCATTCTGGAATGTAGCATTTAGCAGTGGGATATTTATTAATGCAGAATACAGAAGATAAGAAGCCAGGCCGGGCGTGGTGGCTCACGACTGTAATCCCAGCACTTTGGGAGGCCGAGGCGGGTGGATCATGAGGTCAGGAGATCGAGACCGTCCCGGCTAACATGGTGAAATCCCGTTTCTACTAAAAATACAAAAAAACTTAGCCGGACGTGGTGACGGGCGCCTGTAGCCCCAGCTACTCGGGAGGCTGAGGCAGGAGAATGGCGTGAACCCGGGAGGCGGAGCTTGCAGTGAGCCGAGTGAGCCACTGCACTCCAGCCTGGGCGACAGAGCGAGACTCCGTCTCCAAAAAAAAGAAGCCAGAACAGGGGAATGTGGTCATTCAGGGGGTGCCTGTCATTCCCATTTGGCTGTGATGGCAGCTGTTTAGCCATTACTGGGAGAGAGAGGGAAGCTGGGTATGGAAGGTGCCTGTTTAGAAGCAGAGGTGGGGAAGCGGGAGAGAGAGAGAATATGCGTGCACACACTAAAATTTTGTTTTCTGGCTGGGTGTGGTGGCTCACGCCTTTAATCCCAGCACTTTGGGAGACAGAGGCAGGCAGATCACTTGAGGTCAGGAGTTCAAGACCAGCCTGTCCAGCTTGGCAAAACCCCGTCTCTACTAAAAACAGAAAAATTAGCCAGGCATGGTGGTGCACACCTGTAATTCTAGCTACTCCAGAGGCTGAGGCAGGAGAATTGCTTGAACCCGGGAGGCAGAGGTTGCAGTGAGCTGAGATTGTGCTACTGCACTCCAGCCTGGGCAACAGAGTGAGACTCTATCTCAAAAAAACAAAAAAATTTTTGTTTGGTTATGCAGAAGATCTAGTTAAACAGGCAAAGTGAACACTCTTTGTTTCTTTCACTTTCTTCCGTAAATCCATCTCATATTTTATTATTTGGAACTTTTTTTTTTTTTTTGAGACAAAGTCTCATTCTGTCGCCGAGGCTGGAGTGTAGTGGCACGATCTCAGCTGACTACAGGCTCCGCCTCCTGAGTTCAAGCAATTCTCCTGCCTCAACCACCTGAGTAGCTGGGATTACAGGCATGCGCCACCGTGCCCGGTTAATTTTTGTATTTTTAGTAGAGACGGGATTTCGCCATGTTGGCCAGGCTGGTCTCAAACTCCTGAGCTCAAGTGATCCTCCCGTCTCGGCCTCCCAAAGTGCTGGGATTACAGGCGTGAACCACCGTGCCTGGCCTGGGATTTCATTTGTTAAGAAGAGGTTAAGTTTCGCCAGCCGCCATTTGTAGTAAGAACTTGCGATTTATCATCAAATATTAGGACAACCAGAACAAATCAGTCGTTGTGATTATTGTACATATGAGTAGGAAGGACTTACACCTCTCCGGAGAGCACTGTAATGTGAACACGTGAAAAATATTCTCTCTTTTGTACCAAAACTTCTGTTCTTCTTATGCAGAAAGAATAGATAATTATAAAATATATCTATAACTCCATAGGCTTTGGTTATTTGGTAGAGTAAAAGCATTTTTTATCTTTATTTTTCTTATTGGCTGGTTACAGTTTAGTTTAAATAATTCTCATGCCGCTTGGTCATTTCTGACCTAGTCATGAGGAAGAATGCGATGCAAAATGAAAGACGTTTCTGGAATGTTTCTGAACCAGCCCAAGCTGATTGCCTCTCTTCTGTTTATTGTTTTAAGTCATAAGTGACGTAAGCTTCTAGGCGTTTGTTATGCTATGTGGCTGGCTCCCAAAGTCATGTCTTAAAACATTCTTTCCTTCCTGATTATTCTTCTCCTTCTTGTTTTTCTTTTTTTTTTTTTTTTCTTTTTTTTTCTTTTGAGATGGAGTTTTATTCTTGTTGCCCAGGCTGGAGTGCAGTGGCGTGATCTCAGCTCACCGCAACCTCCGCCTCCCAAGTTTAAGCAGTTCTCCTGCCTCAGCCTCCGAAGTAGCTGGGATTTACAGGCATGTACTGCCACACTCAGCTTGTTTTTTTTTTTCTTTTCTTTCTTTTTTTTTTTTTTTTTTTTTGAGACAGGGTCTTGCTGTGTTGCCCAGGCTGGTGTGCAGTGGTGCAGTCACAGCTCACTGCAGCCTCGACCTCCTGGGCTCAAGTGATCCTCCCGTCTTAGCCTCCTGGGTAGCTGGGACCACAGGTGCCACCACACCCAGCTGATGTTTAAATTTTTTATAGCGACGGAATTTCACTGTATTGTCCAGGCTGGTCTCAAACTCCTGGGCTCAAGTGATCCTCCTGCCTCGGCCTCCTAAAGTGCTGGGGTCTCAGCTGTGACCCTGTGCCCAGCTGTTTTTCTCTTTCTGTTGAGTTGGCAGTCATGTCCTTGATTCTTTCTGTTTCCAATTCATTCCTTTCACCAGTGAGGAAGGAGGTAGATTATCGCTGCTTAATACGTAGCTGCCAGCCTCATGTAGCTGTTTAAGATTTAAATTATAATTGAAATCATTAAAAAATTAGTTCCTTGTTCATACTAACTACATGTGATTCTTGGTGGCTGAGGGTATCTCAGTCCAAGGCAAGAATCCCACAGAAAGAGACCAGGACAAATGAGGCCAGAACCGTCTTTCTTTTCCAAAATGGGCTTTGTCAGTGACTCTTCGTATACTCAGGTCACCAAACCTGATCACCACTATGTGCAAAGCGCAGTTTTAGTTTTCAGAGAAGTGACACTATACTTAAGAATACTTAAGAATGTTAACTGCGTTAACCTCCTCCACGCACGCAGCCATAGGCGGATTCCCCCGTCATACAGGAAACCATTAGGAAATGCCCGCCTCTCTCTGTAGCCTTTGTAAAATTAAGCTGATAAAAGGCATCACTGTTGTTGAGGTTTAAAATCAAAGAATAACCAGGAAATAACATAAGAAATCATATTAATTATTCTCCTGTTTACACTATACTTAAATCATTTAGCTGCCCTTTTTTTTTTTTTTTTTTTTTTTTGGACCTTCTGCTATAAAAGAGCCATTTTAATGAACTTGGACCCCAGGCTCCATGTGTGTGGTTATTCATTAAATCATGTTGCTGCAGATTCTCCTGACTTAAGACTTTGCTGGGCTTGAACTCAGTCACCTGTCCTGATGTATTTCTCAGGCGTTTCTGATCAGGCAGCTGAGTTCTGCCTTAGCTGTCATGATGATAACCCTCTGGTTCTGGCAAAAGGCTTCACTTTAAATTTAGCTTTCCACATGGAAGCCTAAATGAAAAGATAATGTATTTCCCGGTTTTGCTCGTTGTGGACTTGGAGGTGTGTTTGGCCTTTGTCACACTAGTAGGATCGTGTTATCACTACAAGTTGGTCATTCAGTGCTTCCTAAAGAAAAACTCAAGTCAAGAGCAATTATTGATTTAACAGTTATGCAAATGCTTTTGTACACAGAAGGTGCATGAAAAAGATTCCAGTGACACGCAGATCAAACACCGTGTCGATAATCACAGCTAATGTCTAGTGCTTGCTGTATGCCGGGCAGTCGTAGAGGCTGTGTGCATGTTGGTCATCTAAGCCTCACATGTGAGCCGTGGGATAAGCCCTGCTCCTGTCCTTGCCTTAGAGATGAGGAAACTGAGAGGCAGAGATGAGGCAGCTCACTTAGGTCACAGTATTAGGGGGCAGACCTGGACCTGACTCCGAGGGCCCCTCCAGCAGCCAGGTCTCCGCCCATCACGCTTGATTGCTTGTAATCGGAGCCTTGCCTCTCCCCGCCAGTTTGGGGGAGTAGGTTTCCCATTTCCACGGTTATTTCCTGACTCCCGTGCCTCCCAACTTCCCACCCGCTGTGGCTGACATTTCCACCGGCTCCCTGGCTTGTCCTATGCCTCATGCCTCCTATGTGGCTCTTCCTCCTGCTCCCGCCCCCCTGCCACCCGTGGCCCCAGGATGGAGGCTTCCCGGGATGGCCCACACAGTGCCCTGCACAGGTGCTGCGGCTCCATTCCCTGCACACATTCTCTGTTCTAGCCACACTGAGTTAAAAGCCATCCTTTAGCTGTGCCTGCTGCAGGCCCCCTCTGTAGAGGACCTTTCATGACCCGTTCTAGTAACCCCCCTGCCTGGTGTCAGCCACCCCTGCCCCTTGCCCGGTTTGCTGTTGCCAGGCTGACCTCCCCACGTCTTTCAGTTCTCCATGTGGAGGGCGCTGATCCGTCTGTCTCCATCTGCTTAGGAAGCAGTAACAGAACAGCACAGGCTGGGTAATCGATACAGCACGGGAATTTATGTCCTCATGCTTCTGGAGGCTGGGAAGTCCAAGATCAAGGCACCAGCAGGTTCAGGTGTCTGGGGAGGGCTGCATCTTCTGGAAGGGAGAAGAAACGGGAGGGCAAGCGAGAGAACCCCTTGCAGCAAGCCCCTTTAGCAGGTGCTTGATCCCATTGCAGGGGAGGAGCCCTCCTGGCCTCGTCACCTCTTAAAGCCCTGCTTCCTTAAGACTGTCACTCCACAACGCCTGAAATTTGGAGAGGACACATTCGAGCCACAGCCCCTTCACTCCCGAGGCTTCTTGAGATTCCCCCCTCCTGTGCTTCCTGGAGCACGCATCCTTCCTCGTCCTGGGATTTGGCGTGCCTGACCAGAATCACACCTGCTTGTCCTCTTGGCCCCTCTTCAGGTGACGGGCTCCACACGGGTCACGATCTTGGCCAAAAGAGTCACACATCGTCCCTGTACCTATCAGTGTTTAGTAAACAGGAAGTGCTTAATAAATATTTGATGAATTAAGAGTGACTCAGTAACCCCAGTTCAAACAAGCAACAGCAGATGTTGGAGATGTGCATGAGGCACGTGCCCAGCTTGTGAGCAGAGGTGGCCGCTGCTGCTCCATGCTACTACGGGGTGCTCCCTGCTGCGTGTGCCCTGTGGACTGCCGTGCTGAGCGCTGTGAATGTGCTGGCTGTCCCATCGTGCTCCAGCTCTTCAGGCCTCCCTGCCCAGCCTCTCTCCACTTCAGTTGCCACACACTTCCAGGAGAGGCTGTCTTGACTTTCTCTTGCAGTTCTGGAGCCACACAGGGAGCAGGTACGCAGTTACCTGGGTGAGGGCCCCTTCCTGGGTTTGAGAGGCAGCCCAGTTCATGCTCCCAGGGCAGCCCTTGTGCACCGGGAGCCATAGCCTCAGGCAGGGGCACCCTGAGCCGCCAGCACCTTGCAGGGCCAGCCAAAGACATAGTGGAAAACCTCACCCTTCAGCCGCAACTTTTGCTACCTCCCACCAAAACAATGTCCTTCCTCTCTCAGTGCGTGGGGACTGCGGTCTCCAGAGTGGCCATCCACAGTCACATTGGCTGTCAGTGGCTCCTGTCACCACCCTGCCACCTGGCGACTTGTGGGGGGCCACACTCAGGAGTCACGGGAAGGAGACCCTTAGAGCAGCTTTGGGACAGAAGTTCTCACGTGTACTTCTTTGAGGAAGGCGGGAATAAGCCCTGCCAGCTCGTTGTCCTCTCCTGAGTCCCCATCGGTTGCATGTTTTAACTCTGGCAAAGTGAAATGGCAGAGTCAGTCCAGTGATGCCTGGGACAGGTCTGAGAAATTGGTAGAAAGATGCCTTCACTCCTACATCATATTCCAGTTCACGTTTCCATTTCAGTGTGTACATGTTACAGCCGTGGTTGATCTTGTACATAAATTGGGATGTGGGTTTTTGTTGCAGAAAAAAATGCACAAAAGTTCAGGACCTAAGTAAGAGTGAAAGACTTCCGTTGACCAGGTGCGGTGGCTAACACCTGTAATCCCAGCACTTTGGGAGGCCAAAGTGGGCGGATCACTTGAGCCTAGGAGTTCAAGAGCAGCCTGGTCTTTGAGTGAGACCCCATCTCAAAAAAAAAAAAAAAAAGAAAGAAATAGCTAGGCATAGTGGCACACGTCTGTAGTCCCAGCTACTCAGGAGGCTGAGGCTATAGGAGGTGGGGGCTGTAGGGAGCCATGGTTGCACCACTGCTCTCCAGCCTGGGCAGCAGAGCAAGACCCTATCTCTAAAGGAAAAAAATAACCATGAAGGGTTTCTTGGGGCCAGTTGGCATCTAAAAATATCTAAGGCTTTTGATTCTCAGCTATGACCTGGCTATACTCTAGGATGTCTTTACATGTTTCCAGGATTCTTGGCAAATTCTCAGAACACTTGACTTAAAAAGATAAGCCATGTAGTATTTTTACAAGTAGAGAGGGAGGTGAAATGATGAGATGGGGCCATACTTATAAAATCATTCGGGACCGTTGATGAAGTAGTCCCTGGGTTTCTGATGAATTAATTTTAAAGCACTGACCAAATATGTACCCAGTGTAAGAAGCCAGAGTCGATCAGTGTTGTAGACACGTTGCCTCTTGATGGAATCTTTCCGTGCCACACCCTTCACAACCTGAAGCTGGAGCTTCAGCCCTTCAAGAAGGGTCCCTGCAACCGGGTACAGTGGCTCGCACCTGTAATCTTTGGGAGGCCAAGGTGGGCAGATCACTTGAGGTCAGGAGTTCTAGACCAGTCTGGCCGACATGGAGAAACCCTATCTCTACTAAAAATACACAAATTAGCCAGGCATAGTGGTGCACACCTGTACTCCCCGCTGCTCAGGAGGCTGAGTCAGGAGAATTGCTTGAACCCAGGAGGTGGAGGATGCAGTGAACCGAGATCGCACCATTGCACTCCAGCCTGGGCAACAGAGTGAGACTCCATCTCAATTAAAGAAAAAAAGAAGGGACCCTGCTTTGTTCATGATTTTATTCTCAGTGCGTGGCATACACCAGGCCTGAAATAAATGTTATTTAAATGTTAAATTACATTGTCCCTCCTTCCGATACATTTGCCATCTGGTTAAATTCCAGTGAAGACAAAGGATGGATTTGTTTAAATAAAGTTTGCTTCTTTTTCAAAAATTCCTTGGGCTCTTACTGGAAAAGCTGCTCCTTTGCCATCTTCCCAGCAGATTCCCGGGGCGGGATCCACCCGCCTGTTCACAGCTCCTTCCGGTGTGGCGGGGGTCCAGGTGTTAGTTCAGCCTCCAAGGAGAATTGTAAAGATATATGTCAAGTGTCCTTTTGACCACCTTTTTTTTTTTTCCATGGGGGGATTTTGTGAGAGAATAATATGCATGTGGACCTCAGCTTAACAAAAGCTGAATGTTCCTGGGGTGAGTGTTTGAATCCAACAGGAAATAGATGCTCGACGGCTCTGAGTCAGGGGAGGTTTTAATGGCCTGTTGGTGCACGGTAGGGTCTTATTTTCCGGGGTAGTTTTGCAGTCTCTGACACAGGTAAGATGGTCAGTGCCGAAGGCTGCCATGACGTCTACACTGACCGTTGTGAAGGTACTCACTGGACTGGTATTTACAGAGAGAAATAAACCCAAGCAGGGTCTAGGGTCAACCAGTCTGCTTTGCTGCCTTCACAGGGAGGTCCTGGGACCCTTTTATGGAGGAAGTTTTTAATGCTTATTTTAACCCTGAAGGTAAAACATGAAACATGCAGCCATTACTCCAAGAAAACGTAATGTGGGTAACTGGAGTGTCTCGGGGGCCCACAGTCTCCCTGAGGCCGCATCTCTCCGGAGAGATCGTGGACATTCGTCGTAAACTATGACCTGTTCACATTTTCACTTTACTCTCAACTTTCCAGGAGTGAGTCCTCCCCAGAGAGCAAGACGGAGCTGCGTTTCAACAGACGGTGCTTTCAATCTGTGCTGACTGTAACTTTTATCCATCATAGGTTTGAAGACATACCTGATATCGGGTCAGAGAGCCAAGGAGTCTCGCTGCAGCTGTGCAGAGGCCTTGCTTTCTGGCTTTGAGATCATTGACGGCTCACAGGTGTCCTCAGGCCCTAGGGGACAGGGGACAGCGTCATCAGGGAATGTCAGTGACTTGGCGCAGACTGTCAAAACCTTTGATAACCTTAAGGTTAGTTTTTTTTTTTTTTTCCTACTTCTAAAACTTTCTATTAATTCTGCAGTAGAGCACGTGAAATAATAAACAGCCTCCAGGTCTGAGGCAGACAACTTGGAATAACCTTCTATTTGGTTTTCATGATCTTAATATTTAGTCTAAAGTTAGTAGCATTTTGTATTTTTAGTATCCTTGCTTTTTGACATACTACGCACCTCCATTTCCTTTCCATTGCATAAGGATGCTTCTCATTTGAATTATTAGTTATTTTCTCCTCCTGGGACCTGTGGTGTTTTGGCATTTCTAGAAGCTAGTGATAAATGACAGTAAAGGTGGCTTTCCTTGGCACCTTGGGTGGAGAGCTAGTTGATAATCTGATTTCAGAGACCACTTTCTCAAATACTTCTACGTCTCTTGAAATCCACTATTTTATGATTGTTTGAAATGATGTTGGTGTGGGTAAATCCCAGGACACAGCTCACTGAGGGACAGGCTGCCGAGAACATTGTAGTATTTCATTATTGGAACCGGGATTTCCTGGTAGCCGTCTAGAAGTGCCTGTTTCTGGACTGACCTGTCATCATAAATTACCAAGGAACTGGCGCGGTCGACCTTGGGTGTGTGAAATCATTTCAGTTTATGAGCTGTTCCTCCGCTTTCACGTTTGATTTAGTTTCCCCACTGGTACCTTCTGTTTATTTTTATAGTTTACACATCTCCTGTCTCCATTCTTAAAATGAGAGAGAGAGAATCAAAACAGCTCCCCTGCGCTGCCTCGTGTTGTCAGATAACACAGTGGGGTGTGCGTGAGGACGGTGGCCAGTGGTTACGGCTTTACCCAGTGTGTCCCTGCCTCTCCACGTTCATTCACAGGCGTGAAAGCTACTGTTGGTGTTTATGATGAACAGCCTTCGTTATGTGGCAGTCAGCCGGGGTATCCAGATTATTTACTGGGTCAGGATACATGGTGCCTGTCACCCAGTTACCTGTAACGATTGACACCTGGGTTCTGTCATCCCTGCTCATGTATCATGTTGGTTGGGTGCTTTGTTAGTGTAATGCAGGGCTTCTCACCTTGGCACCGCTGGCATTTTGGACCAGGTAGTCCTGTGTGGTGGGGCTGTCCTGTGCACTGTCAGATGGCTGGCAGCATCCCTAGCCTCCACCTGCCAGATGCCAGCATACCCACCCGTACCCTACTCCCCAACTGTGCCAACCACAAATGTCCCCGGACATGGCCCGGTGTCCCCTGGGGGTGCCGAGTCATCCCTGAGTGAAAACCACCGGGACAGTGGTGTCGGACCCTCTCCTCCCCGTACTCTTGGCACACGCGTAAAGCTCACGTATCTCAGATTCTCTGGATGCCTGCAAACTTCAGAGACAGCCGTCATGCCTGGGCTGACATTTTGCAGGAGTCAGAAAATGGAGCTCTGGGCTCCTAGACAGCGGACCCGGGCAGGGAGGGGCTGGCGTGGGGAGGAATCGGGAATGGTTTTGCTATTTGGGGAAAAATGGTTTCCTCCAGCCTGCACACTGAGCTGTATTGAAGTAGTGAAAGACCGCCCAAGCCAAAAATAAATAATTTGTTGTGTTTGCCATTTTAGCATCCACATAGGTGTGTTTCTGTCCATTAGGGGATGCGGTCACAGAGTTCCCCATATCACACGCTCACGGGTTTAGTGGCCACGGGTTTAGTGGCCATGGGTTTAGCCATGGCGATGCTACACTGCTTTGTACTCATCTGTGTATTTGTTTTGCTCGGAATGAGCAAAAACCATTTAGCATGTCTCCTTGGCATGTGGAGATTTTCCAAACATCGTTGAAAGTTTCTGAGAATCCTGTAATCTATCTCAGGTTGACAAAAGGCCAGGCAGGGTGGCTCACGCCTGTAATCCTGGCACTTTGGGCGGCCGAGGTGGGAGGAACGGCTGAGGCTAGGATTTTGAGACCAGCTTGGTCATCGTAGCAAGACATCATCTCTACAAAAAAATTTTTTTAATTAACTGGGCTTGGTGACATGTGCCTGCCATCCCAACTACTCGGGAGGCTGAGCCAAGAGGATCACTTGAGCCCAGGAATTTAAGGCTGCAGGGAGCTGTGACTGTACTGCTGCACTCCAGGCTGGGCCACAGAGTGAGACCTTGCCCTGTCTCAAAAAAAGGAGGGGGGGTGGCACTCCGTGGTAAAGTAAATTCGAGAAACTGTGGATATTCAACACAGAAAGGGTTTCTTTACTGCAGGACTTCTCAGAGCCTTCACTACGCTAGTAGACGGTATCTAGGCCTTCGGAGGAGGCCACGGTGTATGCCGCACTCTCAGGCCTCTTTGAGCACAGTTGTCTTCAAGCTGCACCTTGCAGGGCTAATGTGGTCTCACCTTTTAGGGAAATGCTCATGTAGTAAAAGGAGTTTCATGCCAAGGACCAATACCTTAGAGAAAAGGTGTTCAGGAAGCGTTCCACACACGCGTAGATTTTTGCCTGTGTCGTGTTCCTGCTGCCGCTCACTTGCGATACGCATGGCTTCGCTTTCCCACTGAACTCCTGGCTGCATTCACTGTTCAGCTCCACCACGCTTTCCTGTGCCTCCCCAGCCAATAACGCTGTTCCCTCGTCTCCAAATTCTCAGTCCCTCAGTCTGTCCCACTTGGCTGTAACATACACGATCTTAAATCTTTGTTTCCTATGCGCCTTCCTGTGAGCTCTTTGCATTCAGAGACTGTGCGTTAAATAACTTAAATATTTCCCAAGTGTCGAGCATGGTGCCTGGCATGTAGTAATTAACAGTTTCTTTTTGGCTTAAGTTTTTAATTCTTTAATTAAACACACAGAGCGATGCAGCTCTGCAGAGCCAGGCGAAGGACTGAAGTCAGAAGCCCAAGCAGAACTGTGTAGAACCAGGGCAGCCCCCATGAATGCATGTCCTCTGTGACCTTAAGTCCTCTCCCAGGTCATAGCTGGAAAATTCTTACCTAATGTGACAGAAGCTGTGTACTATAACAACCTACCAGGAAATGGTAGTGATGTCAAAAACCAGAACTTTTGTCCCGAAGTCATAGCTCCAAGGGAACCGTTTCTGTTGGCTTCTTTTTGTTTGTTTGTTTGTTTAAGAGATGGGGTCTCGCTCTGTTGCCCAGGCTAAAGTACCAGTGGCATGATCTTAGCTCACTGCAGCTCAGACTCCCGGGCTCAAGTGATCCTCCCAAGTCAACCTCCTGAGTAGCTAGGGCCACAGGTATGTGCCACCATGCCTAGCTGATTTTTAAACTTTTTTTGCTATATTGCCTGGGACGGTTGCAAACTCCTGGGGTCATACCATCTTCCTGCCTTGGCCTCTTAAAATGCTGGGATTACAGGCATGAACCACTGTGCCTAACCTTGGGTTCTTTTTTTTTTTTTTTGAGTTGGAGTCTCGCTCTGTCGCCCAGGCTGGAGTGCAGTGGCGCGATCTCTGCTCACTGCAAGCTCCGCCTTTCGGGTTCACGCCATTCTCCCGCCTCAGCCTCCCGAGTAGCTGGGACTACAGGCGCCCGCCACCACGCCCGGCTAATTTTTTGTATTTTTAGTAGAGACAGGGTTTCACCCTGTTAGCCAGGATGGTCTCAATCTCCTGACCTTGTGATCCACCTGCCTCCCAAAGTGCTGGGATTACAGGCGTGAGCCACCGCGCCTGGCCCCTTGGGTTCTTGAAGTGACCAGCAGTGAGAGATCCTCACCCGAAGGGCTCTGATAGTGCATAATGTGGGGGACAGATGCTGCCCAAGTGAAGGAAGGAGGGGTCAAGAAGGAAACCAAGGAGTGAGCATTAAAGGCGAGGACGCTACTGTCAGCGTTGCAGAGGGGAGGCGGAGCATGGTGGGAAGGGCCACAATTTGAAACAAGACCCTTCTCAAAGCCTTGGCTTTGCCACTGTGAAGAAATTGCAGCCAGGTGCCGTGGCTCACGCCTGTAGTCCTAGCCACTCAGATGGCTGAGGCGGGAGGATCGCTTGAGCCCGGGAGTTTGAGGCTGCAGTAAGCTATATGATGGTGCCACCACACTCCAACTGGGATGACAGAACCAGATGCTGTCTCAAAAAAAAAAAGAAAGAAAGAAAGAAAAGAAAAAAAGGAAGAGAAAACACACGCTTAATTCCTCTAAGCAAGAGTTTTCCTCATCAGCGCAGTGGTGATGAGGAAGGGACCTCTCGGGATTGCTGGGAAATTAGCTGGAGTGGCGCCTGCAGATGCTAGGGCTGAGAAGAAGCCCTGCTCGCACTCGGCCCTCCTTCACTCCGCGCAGAGCAGGGACAGTGACCGCAGACGGAGCCATGGAGGGCTGGCAGAGGCCGAGAGACGGTCCCGGCTTGCCTGCAAGAGGTCACTGACTTTCTGGGGAAGGTCCCATCTTCTCCACGGTTCCGATTCCAGGGAGATTCTCACAGTGACTGCGGCTGACCATTGCTGTGCGTTGGATGCTCTCGGCCATAACCAAGTCACTCGTATGACACGGGAGCGTGTGTGCCTTGACCTGTTGAATATGACGTCAGCACTCCAGCGGGCGTTTGCTTTCCATTTTCTCATGAACCCTGTGGGTGGTGAGTGGATCTAGATGCCATATGTCAAGAAAAACAGCTTTTCCAACATCTTCATGAAGAAAAAGAAAACCCAGCTGGGCTCCGTGGCTCACGTCTGTAATCCCAGCACTTTGGGAGGCCAAGGCAGACAGATCACCTGAGGTCAGGAGTTCAAGACCAGCCTGGCCAACATGGTAAAACCCCATCTCTACTAAAAATACAAAAATTAGCCAGGTGTGGTGACATATGCCTGTAGTCCTAGCTACTCAGGAGGCTGAGGCAGGAGGATCCCTTGAACCTAGGAGGTGAAGGTTGCAGTGAGCCGAGACCATGCCACTGCACTTCAGACTAGGCAATAGAGTGAGACTCCATCTTGAAAAGAAAAGAAAACCCAAAATTAAATTACTTTAATCACATTAGTTCTGATCAGTGAACCATTCGAGCCGTGAAAGCATCTTAGTTCATCTCTGAAAGGCCTCCCCGGGAGCGCACCTGCGTGGCTGGTCTTCCCAAGTTTACCTTCATCTATTATTCAGAACCCCAGGCTGCTTGGCCACTGGGTGTTTCTACATGGACCAGTCAGTAACAAAGCTAATGATGTGTATTTACCCATACAGGTATGATTCAGAGAGGACCTGTCCTGCTTTCAAAAGCTTTCTCCTTCCCCTTTGAGGCCACTCACCTCAGGAACCATCCTTTTGTGACAGTGAATTTTGAAAATGACCCTCAACAAATGATCACGTCTTTCATCTACTTGTTTTCTGTGTGTCAAGTCATTATGAATAGGCTCAGCCAGCCCGATTTGAGGAAGGAAGGGGCTTTTCATTCATTATAGAAATTGAAAAAATGATTTTATATTTTATAGACACATACATATATAAATATATACAGCTTAGAAATTAAATAGGTATTTATTATAAGCGGTAATCTGAATTGATAGTGGTGATGCTTGCACATCCCTGTGAATATGCTAAAAACCCTGGAGTTATATACTTTAAATGGGTGCATTATATGCTATGCGAATTACATCTTAATAAAGCTGTTGTAAAACTAAAGGGTAGTCTCTGCCAGGTGAGGTGGTCACGCCTGTAATCCCAGCACTTTGGGAGGCCAAGGTAGACGGATCACCTGAGGTCAGGAGTTCAAGACCAACCTGGCCAACAGGGTGAAACCCCAAGTCTACTAAAAATAAAAAATTAGGCCGGGCGCGGTGGCTCAAGCCTGTAATCCCAGCACTTTGGGAGGCCGAGACGGGCGGATCAAGAGGTCAGGAGATCGAGACCATCCTGGCTAACACGGTGAAACCCCGTCTCTATTAAAAAAAAAAAATACAAAAAACTAGCTGGGCGAGGTGGCGGGCGCCTGTAGTCCCAGCTACCTGGGAGGCTGAGGCAGGAGAATGGCGTAAACCTGGGAGGCAGAGCTTGCAGTGAGCTGAGATCCGGCCACTGCACTCCACCCCAGGTGACAGAGCAAGACTCCGTCTCACAAAAAAATTAAAATTAAAATTAAAATTAAAAAAATTAAAAATTAGCTGGGTATGGTGGCGCACACCTGTAATCCCAGCTACTTGGGAGACTGAGGCAGAAGAATCTCTTGAACCTGGAGGTGGAGGTTGCAGTGATCTGAGATCACGTCACTGCCGCGACAGAGTGAGATTCCATCTCAAAAAACAAAAACAATTAAAGGAAAAAAACCCATCTCTACAAAAACTATAAAAATTAGCCAGGCATGTTGGTATCAACCTGTAGTCCTAGCTACCTGGGAGGCTGAGGTGGGAGGATCTCTTGAGCCTGGGAGGCAGAGGCTGCAGTGAGCCAAGAGCGCACCATTGCACTCTAGCCTGGGCACTAGAATGAGACCTCGTCTCAAAAAAGAAAGGTGGGGCGGGGGAGGAATGGGAACTTCCCAGTGAACAAACCAGGCAGACAACACAGTGGGCAAACCAGGCTCACCTGGATCATTCACCAAATGATCCAGGTGAGCCTCCCTGCTAGAAAGACACATGGCCATCCTGTACCCCAGTGTGGTGTCCTGAGAAGGGCATGTCACCTCTGCGGCATTCTTTCCGCAAACCCCAGACCTCAGTGTGCTCTGAGAAAGCACCAGGCAGGTCCAGATCCGGATATTTGACAAAATACCTGGCCAGGACTTCAAACGCACCAGGGCCAGGAGAGACAGGGAAGGGTAGAGGAACCCCCATATGCTGGGGGCGAGCAGGAGGCGTGAGGACTAAATGCAACACGGGACGTAGAGGAGACCCCAAACAGCAAAGGGACATCGGGGAAATCGGGGACATCAGAATAAAGCCTGCAGCTTAGGTAACATCGCTCCAGCATGAGCTGCTTTGGTCTTGATAACTGTACTGAGGGTCTGTACGAAGGATATGCACAGACTCCCTGGACTGTCTTTCCCACTCTCTGCGAGTCTAAAATTATTTCCAAGTAAGAAATGATATATGTGTGTAGAGAGAGGGATGGAAATGTATGTGCAGAATCATCGAACTGGCATCGCCCGAGAGTGAAATATTGCACTTCCATGAAGTTTCCCCAAATGCCAAATATTTTCTTATTTTGACTTCATGAAGGACTGTTTCCACAGCTGGGAACAGTCTTCCTGCCTGACAGTCTGCTGAGTATATTTTCATCTATTTTTGACTCGGGACGTCATCACCAGCCTGGTTATTGAGCCTAGTGGTCCTTTAGGGCTCCGCCCCGTGTGGTTCTGAGATCGTGTGAGTTTTTACACGTGTGTGTTCGCGTGGTGCGTTGTCTGGTATTCTTAGGCCATCTGCTGTCTGTTCTTACCGCTTTGGGGATGTAAGAAAATTTCTTTTTCGGTGGTAATTACTGCTTATCTTTTCTTCTAATATTCTACTTCTATTTTTCCCTAATGTTTCGTTAGCAGAAATGCTCTATTTTGAAGTACTTATACCTGTACCTAACCTGTTAGCTTAAACAGCAGTGCCAGGGACATAGAGTGAGCCCAGTGGCTCTGCGCACTGTTGGGCTGCCCCGTTCGCCTGGAGATTTCCGGGGCCGGGAGCTCTGCTGCCTGGGCTCACCGTCCCCTTTATGCAGTTCCAGCCATACCATGTGGCTCTGGGCCGGTGCCTGCTCTGTCTCAATGTCCTCACCTGTAAAATGGAACCGATCCTAGTACCTGCATCGTGGGTGCTTGCGAGGGCTAAGTAGATACAAGGCGTTTCAAAAAACACCTCAGGAAATTGTATTTGTGGTTATTGTGGTTGCAATGTCATGACTATTCCTGTTCGCCATGTTTAACATCATTTTGAGCTTGGGAGCAAAGGATGTTTCTGATTAACATGACATCTTACAAAACAGTCCTGTTGAGAAGACGAAGCAGGCAAAGCCAGGGCTCTTCTAGTGGTGTATCCTCTTCATTTCTGAGAAAAGAGGTTTCCCCACTCCCTCCCTTGACAGTTTTGAAAAGGGACAGCTGTTGGCTGAGAAATGATTTATCTTGTGATGAGAAATAACCTTGAAGAAAAAACGGTTTTATAGCTTTGTGCCATATATTTTGACCGGAATGTAGGGTGCACGTCCTGAAATGTGTTAAAAACAAATGCAAATGTGCCCAAGTGTGTTAGAGAAATGGCTACACTCTTCCCTCCAAAGCCCACGTCCACATGGGGGAAGGAGCAAAGATAATCCGGGAAAATGCAGAGTTTGCGCTTGGGCATTCTCCAGGGAATCTCAGGTTACCAGGCAACAGCCAGCAAACTCCTTGGCCCGCCAAGCGCGCTGCTGGGAGGACCTTAGAAGTCTTGAGACTTCCCTTGGTGCCCAAGGGTGCTGCTTGGAAGAACCAAGAGGACAGGCATAGCCACTCAGGTCACTCTAGGGGAACAAGGCCCAGGAGAGCAAGGTGCCAGGATTATTCCTGGGTCCTCCTTGTGCCAGGAAAGGGGGCCAGAGCCGTATGACGGTGGTCCGGGTCCCAGGGCCCTGGAGTCTGTGGCCATCTGCAGAGTGATCATTGCTGCCTCGCAGTGTGGCTGCAAAGGACAAGATCACACAGTGGAGACTGCAGATACCCCGTGAATGGGGGCCCGACTGGTTCCTGGGTAGGACCTTGGCACATAGACATTCCCAAGTCATAGTAGCTGCTGTCATTATGACGCTGCTTTTTCTCTAACGTGCCTGCCCGTGTGGCTCCCTGTGAGCCAGCCGCTAGCGTTCGTCTCCCAAGGCAGTGAGGTGCGTCCATGCCTGGAGCTTCCTGGAGTCGGAAATAACTCTTCCCAGGGAGGGCTCAGCAGGGGTGGAGAGGCCTGCAGCTGTGCAGGGGGAGACGATGTTTAGCCGGCTGGGAAACGTTTCACAGAGGCATCCGTATTTGGCAAAAAACAGTTCGTGAAATGTCTTAATCCAGATTAAAATTAAGCTAGCGAATTGCTCAAGGAAAATTGCTGTGGGGGGTGGGAGGTAGGAGGTCGGGGGAGGGAAACAAACCCACCCACCGTTGCATGGTAGGACCCCCCGGTACGTAAGAGGCCTCTAACTACTGCTCAGAAGGGGATGTTGAGATGTGAGAATCTCTCCGTTGGGTAGATGGATGTCTGTCTCTTTTTTCTTCTTTTTTTTTTTTTGAGACGGAGTTTTGCTCTTGTTGCCCAGGCTGGAGTGCAGTGGCATGATCTCGGCTCATGGCAACCTCTACCTCCCGGGTTCAAGCGATTCCCCTGCCTCAGCCTCCCCAGTAGCTAAAACTACAGGCGCGCACCACCACGCCTGGCTAATCTTTTGTATTTTAGTAGAGACGGGGTTTCACTATGTTAACCAGGATGGTCTCAATCTCCTAACCTCGTGATCCACCCACCTTGGCCTTCCAAAGTGCTGGGATTACAAGTGTGAGACACTGTCCTCGGCCTCTTTTTTTTTTTTTTTTTTTTTTAAAAGAGACAGGGTCTTGCTCTGTGACCCAGTTTGCAGTGGAGTGGCACAACCATAGCTCACTGCAGCCTCTCCCTCCTGGGCTCAAGCGACCCTCCCACCTCAACCTCCTGAGTAGCTGGGACTATAGGCACACACCACTATGCCCAGCTAATTTGTAAAATTTTTAAAAAGCTTTTGTAGAGATGGGGTATTGCTACATTGCCCAGGTTGATCTCAAACTCCTGGGCTCAAGCAAGCCATCACACCCAGCTCTAAGATTTCTTTTGTTTCGTTTGTTTTAAAGTTTTTATCTAGAAAATTTATCCCCCAAAAGGAAAGTAGCTGAGGAAGAACCAGAACAACAGAAATCCACTTTTTTTTTGTTGCCCAGGCTGGAGTGCAATGGCACGATCTGAGCTCACTGCAACCTCCGCCTCCCGGGTCCAAACGACTCTCCTGCCTCAGTCTCCCCAGTAGCTGGGATTACAGGCATGTGCCACCATGCCCAGCTAATTTTTGTATTTTTAGTAGGGACAGGGTTTTGCCATGTTGACCAGGCTGGTCTTGAACTCCTGACCTCAGGTGATCCACCCACCTCAGCCTCCGAAAGGGCTGGGATTACAGGAATGAGCCACCGCGCCCAGCCAAAATCCGCATTTTCAAAGTGCAGTAAAATGATAGCTGCTGGGTCCGGGTGACACAGGTCCGTGGGGCCACGCCACCCAGTGTGGCCTGGAGTCTGCACCTGGCTCTCCCCGCACCTCCCATACCCCCACTTCCTGGACAAACCTGTTGGGAATGGAATAGGCAGTGAGCACTATCGCGGCCCTCAGGAGGCCGGAGCCTGGGTGTCTGCAGCTGGCCACGTGACCCAGACAGCCTTTTCCTTCTGCAAGCACAACCTCTTTTGCCGCTTGTGGGCAGCTCTACAAGACCTCACTTCTGTATCAGAACTTCTTATCATCGCAGGGTGCAGGCCTCGGCCTCTGTTCAAGGGGACTGTAAGCAAAGCACTGAGTTCCCCACCTGTAGAGACCACTGCCCCAGGCTCCCCAGAGAGCAGCCTCATTCCAGTGGGCACTCCCGGGCTCCACCGGCCTTCCAGCCCCTCCGAGGGAAGTCCTTGCAGAGGGCATGGAGCCCCCGCTGTCCTCAGTGTGCCCTCTGGTGCCAAGTTGGTTTGACTGTCATGGTGGCATATTCATGGCTCTAAATGCATAGAAAATCTCATAAAGCCAGGAAGGCCAGTTTGCCATGGGGGGCACTGAAGAAGCAGGTGGCCTCGTTGTAAAGCACAGCAGGGTTGGCTGGGCATGGTGGCTCACACCTGTAATCCCAGCACTTTGGGAGGCTGAGGCAGGCAGATCACTTGAGGCCAGGAGTTCGAGACCAGCCTGACCAACGCGGTGAAACCCCATCTCTACTGAAAATACAAAAATTAGTCAGGCGTGTTGGTGGGCGCCTGTAATCCCAGCTACTCAGGAGGCTGAGGCAGCAGAACTGCTTGAACCCGAGAGGGGGAGGTTGCAGTGAGCCAAGATCGCCCCACTGCACTCCAGCCTGGGTGACAGAGGGAGCCTCAGTCACAAAAAAAAAAAAAGAGAAAAGCACAGCAGATGAACTTGAGGCAAGAAAAATACCTGAAACAGACTGATGCCAGGAGATTCCTGTGACTGAATGGCTACAGCAGAATGATACCAAGGGCTGTTCTGTGTGTAGTGAAGGACACTGAGTTACCAGATGAACTCTTCCGTGACCAGACAGCATCGCTCACGGAAGTTTTCATACTCGCGGCCAGCACTTCCCAAGCACTCACTCACACTTCAGGCTTCGGCTGAGCCAAGTGTGGCAAATGCTTCCACACCTCCGGCTTCCTTTCCTGGTCTACCGGTTGGCCCCCGAAATGGCTGTTGTGCCCCATCAAGCACCAAGCACCCCACCTTAGCCACACCAGAGAGTTCCCTCAGGCATCGTTTACACATGGCATCAGGCACGCCTACTTTATTCTTCTCTTGGTATTAGATTTTTTTTCATATAATAAGATCAGTGGTCTCATTGGCAAGTATGTGTATATATATACACACACACATATACACACACACACATATACACACACCCATATACACACATATACATACACATATACACACATATATACACACATATACATACACACATATACACACATATACATACACATATACACACACATATACACACATATATACACACATATATACATACACATACATATACACACACACATATATATACACACACACCCATATACACACATATATACATACACATATACACACACATATACACACACATATACACACATATACATACACACATATACACACATATATACATACACATATACACACACATATACACACATATATACACACATATACATACACACATATACACACACATATATACATACACATACATATACACACACATACACACATATATACACACACATATACACACACCCATATACACACATATATACATACACATATACACACATATATACACACATACACATACATACACACATATACACACACATATATACATACACATACATATACACACACACATATATATACACACACCCATATACACACATATATACATACACATATACACACACATACACATACACATACACACACATATATACATACACATACATATACACACACATATATACACATATACACACATATATACACACACACACATATACACACATATATACACACACATACACATCCCCACATATATATACACACATATATACACATACACATATATACACACACACAGACACACACACACACACATATATATTTTTTTTTTTCTGAGACTGAGTTTGCTCTGTCATTCACGCTGGAGTGCAGTGGCACAGTCACAGTTCACTGCAGCCTTGACTTCCTGGGCTCAAGCAATCCTCCTGCCTCAGCCTCCCAAGTAACTAGGGCCACAGGGACGTGCCATCACGCTCAGCTAATTTGTTTTATTTTTGATAGAGACAAGGTCTCCCTATGTTGCCCAGGCTGGTCTTGAACTCCTGTCCTCAAGCGATCCTCCTGCCTCGACCTCCCAAAGTTCTGGGATTACAGGTGTGAGCCAGCATGCCAGCAAAATGTGTAGAAGTTTAACTCTGCCAGTCAATACCAAGAGATGCTTTCAGATAGACTCACTGTATGTTATTGACAACTAGAACATTTGACCTCTGTTAATGTCAGTTTTTAAAGAGCTATAAGCAAATGTTATGTGGATGCCATTATTTGCTCAGATATGTTAGTTAATGATTTTGCTAGCTGTTTTGGCATGTATATTTTCATTTTTTGAATGCATACAAATGTTCAAATTTAGCTTGTGTGTTACATCAGATTCCCAAACTATACAACCCTGGAGAATCTTTGTTTCTTTTATTTAATATAGTACAGGCCTGCAGTTTGACTTAAAATACAACCTGGGTCGTATCTTTGCCCTTAGGTAGTGACACTTATTTTGAATTTCCAAAATGATGTGTGGCCTCCCATAATTTATTTCAATGTTTTACAGTTCTTGCTGCTGCAAGGAAATTGCTTTTGAGTCCTAAAAAAAAAAAAAATCTTTCTTGCCACAGTTGTCTTCTTCATTGGAAGCTGTTAGTTGCTTTCTTAGACAGTTCGTAGGTTACTAGGTCACATTAATAATAATAATGAGTTTATTAAGGGTATACTGTATGCCAGGAACTGTGCTAGGCTGTATATATACTTATTTAATTATTATTATTATTATTATTTTGTTGTTGTTGTTGTTGAGATGGAGTCTCGCTCTGTCGCCCAGGCTGGAATGCAGTGGCCGGATCTCAGCTCATTGCAAGCTCCGCCTCCCGCGTTTACGCCATTCTCCTGCCTCAGCCTCCCAAGTAGCTGGGACTACAGGTGACCGCCACCTCGCCCAGCTAGTTTTTTGTATTTTTTTTAGTAGAGACGGGGTTTCACTGTGTTCGCCAGGATGGTCTCGATCTCCTGACCTCGTGATCCGCCCGTCTCAGCCTCCCAAAGTGCTGGGATTACAGGCTTGAGCCACCGCGCCCGGCCTATTATTATTATTTTTAAGACAGGGTCTTTCTCTCTTGCCCCAGGCTGGAGTGCAGTAGCGCCATCAAAGCTCACTGCAGCCTTGACCTCCCAGACTCAAATAGCTCTCCCATCTCAGCCCCGCAAGTAGCTGGGACTACAGGCACACGCCACTAGGCCAGGCTCATTTTTATACTTTTTGTTGAGGCAAGGTTTTGCCGTGTTGCCCAGGCTGGCCTCAAATTCCTGGACTCAAGCCATCCTCCCACTCCAGCCTCCCAAAGTGCTGGGATTACAGATGTGAGCCACCACACCCGGCCAATTTCGTTTAATTTCATTTCATTCTTAGCAACATGTCTTCACTCTTGTTTTATAGATGAGGGAACTGAGGTAAAGTGATATGAACAGTCTCCTAGCTAGTAAGTACTTGACTAGGGTTTGAATCCTAGTTTGTGAGAAATAAAGGCTTTGCTGTTTTTAGTGTACCTGTATTAAATCTTGCCTTCTCTTTTCTAGGTCCATTAATTCCTATAAACTGTTAATTACTCCTAGATCTGGAAATCATGTACCTCTGATTATTTAGCCTATCTTATGAGACTAGCTCACCATCACACGGAGCTTAAGAACGTTGGATTTGTGTCCTAGCATAGTTGGTGACCAGTTTATTTACTTAATAACAGCTTTGTTGAGATATAATTCACATACTATAACATGGATCTTTTTGGCTAGGCACGGTGGCTCGTGCCTGTAATCCCAGCACTATGGGAGGCCGAGATGGGTGGATCACCTGAGGTCAGGAGCTCAAGACCAGCCTGGCCAACATGGCAAAACCCCGTTTCTACTAAAAATACAAAAAAATTAGCCAGGCATGGTGGCAGGCGCCTGTAATCCCAACTACTTGGGAGGCTGAGACAGGAGAATCACTTGAACCCAGGAGGCGGAGGTTGCAGTGAGCCAAGATCATGCCACTGTACTCCAGCCTGGGCGACAAGAGTGAAACTCCGTCTCAAAAAAATTAAAAAATCAATCTTTTTAAAGTGTACAGTTCAATGGTTTTTAGTATATTTAGCAAAAGGTTGTACAACCATCACCACAGTCAATTTTAGAACATTTTTATCATCCCAAAGAGAAACCCTGTTGAAATACCACAAACCAGCTGGCTTTTAAACAACAGAAATGTATTTCTCACAGTTCTGGAGGCTGGGAAGTCCGAGATCAAGGTCCCAGAAGATTCAGTGTCCAGTGAGGACCCGTTCCTGTTTCCCGGATGGTGCCTTCTCCCAGGGCGGGAGGGACGAGGGATTTCTCTGGGGCCTCTTTCATGAGGGCACTAATCCCATTTTGAAGACTTGTCCGCCATGACCTAATTACCTCCCAAGGCTTTGCCCATCCAATGTCATCCCCTTGGGAATTAGGATTTCCGCGTCTGACTTTTGAAGAGACACAAACATTCGAACCATAGCAAACCCCACACCCCTTAGCAGCCACTCCCCCTTCCTGCTCCCGTCCCACCTGGTCACCATGAATCTGCCTTCTCCCTTTAAGGATTCACCTTTTCTGAATATTTCACGTAGACGGGATCACGTAGTACCTGTGCCGTGTCTGGCCTCCCTCACCGAGCTGCAGCAGGCGTCAGTGCTTCCATCTTTTTCGTGGCTAACAGCCCATTGTTCGAATAGACCACAGTTTGTTGATCCATCGTCCAGTCAGTGAACATTCCCGGTTCCACGTTTCAGGTCATGTTGCGTTCGTGCACGGGTTTCTGTGTGTTTCCGTTGTCACAGGTGGCTTTCGGCTCTTCCCCGAGTGGTTCCGTGCGCCTTCCCCTTGCTCAGCACCGTGCTGCGTGACGGCAGATTGCAACAGCGGGGCCTGCCTGAATTCGTGGGGGCAGTCGTGGTTTCTGGGTGTGTCCCCACAGTCTGTGTTTTCCCTCTAGACCTGCCCTTCATGCGGAATCACATTTGCTCCCAAATCTGAAGCCGGCGCCGAGGGAGGAGCACCTCAAAACGGCTGCCAAGACGAGCATAAAAACAGCACCAAGGTAACAAGCTCATGGCTGTTGTTCCTGTCAGTTCCTCTCCTGGCGCATCCACCCAAGGTGACATTCCTGTCTTGTCGGCTTCTTAGTTCTGAGAGTAACTCCTCTTGGGTAACACCACCCCGCACCCACGGGTCCTCTGGGTGTTGAAGAGACCGGCAGGGAGCTCGTGGGAGGGTCGGCAGGAACCCACGTGGAATCCAGCGCTCAGGGGCGGAGCTGGGCGGGACTCCTTTAAAGGCCAATAAGGGTTTAAAACGCGTGGATTCGAGTGTTTTGGGGGAAATTTGTGGTACTGGAAGGCGGACTCAATTTATGATAGAATATATATGGGTGGAGACAAGAGGGGGTCTTCACGGTGAGAAAGGCTCGGTGAAGAGACAGGGTGGGAGTTAGGGCAGGCGGCAGGAAGGCTGCCAGGAAAACCAGACTTGGACACCAGGACCAGGACTGAGCCCACCCATGAGAGCCTGTCGGGGGCTCATGCAGGCGGCTCCCCTGGGGCCCAGGCTCTCATCCTCCATCTGCTCTCCATCTGCCAAAGGATTGTGGGCGCAGGTCACCCCGTGTCTTCCCACAGCCACGGTGGACACCCCCGACACAAGCCCCTGTTTCCATCCACCTTTCCTATGCCCTGACAGCCCTGGACCCCTTGTCACACTTCTCCCGGCCCCCCAACCCATGCACCCTGTCCCCGGAACCCTGGTACTGGCCTAAGCAGACTCTGGAGGCCTCAGCTCCTCACTGTCCTCCCTTCCCCTCCACCTCCTCCCCAACTCTTCCCATGTCTCACTTTCCTGGCGGCCTGAACACCCAGCATTACCACTGGGCGCTATTGGGTAACAGGGAGGAGCAGACGGGTAGTCAGGGCTGGGATTGGAGCAGGTCTGCAGGCGCAGGGGGTTGGGGGGCTCTTGCAGGGCAGAAGGTCCTACGCCCAGTGCAGTGGGGCCTCGCAGCAGAGGTCAGGGTGGGACTGGCGTGCGTGCCCAGTGCCCGGTGCCACTTCACTTCCCGTGTCTGCGTCCTCTTTGTCTCGAGGCAGGCTTCTGGAGGACCTAATCCCAAAACTCAGAACGGGCTTCTGAGCCCTCCCCAAGAGGAGAAGCTCACCAACAGTCAGACCTCTCTGTGTGAGATCTTGCAGGAGAAGGGAAGGTGGGCAGGGGTGAGCCTGGACCAGTCGGCTCTCCTTCCGCTGAGGTTCAAGAACATCCGGGAGAAAACGGACGCCCACTTTGTGGACGTTATCAAAGAAGACAGGTACGATTGGGGCCGTCTGGGAAAAAGCAAAGGTTGCAGGCAGAAGACTCTGCCTTTTTCTTTTTTCTTTTTTTTTAAGACAGAGTCTCGCTCTGTCGCCCAGGCTGGAGTGCAGTGGTGCGATCTTAGCTCACTGAAGCCTCCACCTCACAGGTTCAAGTGATTCTCCTGCCTCAGCCTCCCGAGTAGCTGGGATTACTGGCGCCCACCACCATGCCTGGCTAATTTTTGTATTTTTAGTATAGAGACGGAATTTCACCCGTGGGCCAGGCTGGTCTCCAACTCCTGACCTAGGTGATCCACCTACCCCAGCCTCCCAGAGAGCTGGGATTACAGGCGTGAGCCACCACACCTGGCTTTTTTTTTTTTTAAAGACTAGGTCTTGCTGTGTTGCCCAGGCTGTAGTGCAGTGGCTCAATCTCAGCTCACTGCAACCTCTGCCTCCCGAGTTCAAGTGATTCTCCTGCATCAGCCTCTCAGGTAGCTGGGACTACAAGTACACAAAACCATGCCCAGCTAATTTTTGTGTTTTTAGTAGAGGTAGATTTTTAACATGTTGGCCAGGCAGGTCTTGAACTCTTGGCCTCAGGTGATCTGCCCACCTTGGCCTACCAAAGTGCTGGGATTACAGGTGTGAACCTGTGCCTGGCCTAATGTTTACATTTTGAAATATACACGCCCAGTCCTTTTATCAAATATTCCTGAAGTTGGGTTGGTTGGATTCAGGCTCTCCCTCTGGCCAGGCAGAGACTGCAGAGGGGATGCCGTGTCCTTCTCAGGGTGTCCTTTCCAGGGACACGCAGTGCCCGTGTGTTCCTCATTAGTGATACTAATTTTGATTAATTAGCAAGGTGGTGCCAGGTTCTCTGATCTAAGGTTATTATCTTCCTCTTATGACTAATAAGCAGTCTGTGGGAAGATACTTGAAGATCTTGTAAATATTTCATTCCCCATCAGAATTCCCTAGATTTAGCATTCACGGATGATTCTTGCCTCAGTCTTCACTATGATGCCTCAAAGGGTGATTTTCAGCCAGGCGCGGTGGCTCATGCCTGTAATCCTCGCACTTTGGGAGGCCGAGGCAGGTAGATCACCTGAAGTCAGGAGTTCAAGACCAGCCTGGCCAACAAGGTGAAACCCCCCCCCCGTCTCGACTGAAAATACAAAAATTAGCCGGGCATGGTGGCAGGTGCCTGTAATCCCAGCTACTCAGGAGACTGAGCTAGGAGAATTGCTTGAACCTGGGAGGCAGAGGCTGCGGTGAGCCAAGATCGCGCCACTGCGCTCCAGCCTGGACAACAGAGCCAGACGCTGTCTCAAAAAATAAATAATAAATAAATAAATGGAGCAGCACAGCTTATAGCAGGGCCACTTCTGCCACTTGGCTGCTAAAATGTGGCCTTGTGCATGTCCTCTGTGCAGCAGTGTGGTGGCTCTTCTCTCCATCCACAGTCCCTGAGTCGGGAGGAGAGAGGGTCAATGTCCCGGGACAGAATTACTTCTCTTCTGAGTATGAGGATGTAGGAAGTTACTGGATACGTGTCACAGAAAGGAGAGTGCCCGCTGTGCTGCAAGGAGAGGACGGGGCACACGTGAGGAGCTCTACTTTGTGTTGGGTGCACGTGAGGTGCTTGACGTATTTCACCTGATTTACTTCATTTTTTCTTTTTCTTTTTTTTTTTTGAGATGTAGTCTTGCTCTGTTGCCCAGGCTGGAGTACAGTGGCGCCATCTCGACTCACTGCACCCTTCATCTCCCAGGTTCAAGCGATTCTCCTGCCTCAGCCGCCCGAATAGCTGGAATTACAGGCACCTGCCACCACGCCCGGCTAATTTTTGTGTTTTTAGTAGAAATGGCGTTTCACCATGTTGGCCAGGCTGGTCTCGCGCTCCTGACCTCAGGTGATCCGCCTGCCTCGGCCTCCCAAAGGGCTGGGGATTACAAGGATGAGCCCACACGCCCAACCTCATCTAATTTACTTCTGATAGTCACTGTATGAGGGAGAGAGGCTAACACAGCTATATTTGCTTTCTGAAATCATGTTAACATTCCCTTAGTTTCTAGTAATTTTCTGCAGTATAGAAAGGATATTACTATTTGCTGGCAATTCATAAATGAACGAAAGAGTCATGGAAAGCGGGTTTGATTTCCCTGCTATTAAAATCACTGAGCTTTATCATTTTGCAGGTTTCACATGCAATCTGCATATGTGACAATAGCACCAAAATTACGCTAACTATAAACACAATTTTGTGATAACAACCTGTTAGCTTTTATGGTGGCAATTACTGTCAGTACTCTGAATGACAGGACCGCTGGTTCTGAATTATGGTTTCATTTGAAGCCTCCAAATCTGCGTAAGTACTCTCAGCACAGTGATCTGCGTGTTCTTCACCAAAGACTGTTTCACAGAACAGAAAAGCTGCTTTCATCTCCGAATCCTGGACATGAGGAATGTGTTTTCAAAAACAAACCTCAGCGGCTCATGTCTGTCACCCCAGCACTTTGGGAGGCCAAGACTGGGAGATCTCTTAAGCCCAGGAGTTCGAGACCAGCCTAACCACCCTGGTGAAACCCTGCGTCTACTAAAAAATACAAAAATTAGCCGGGTGTGGTGGCAGGCACCTGTAATCCCAGCTACTTGGGAGCCTGAGGCAGGAGAATCGCTTGAAGCTGGGAGGCAGAGGTTGCAGTGAGCCGAGATTGCTGTGCCACTGCACTCCAGCCTGGGCGACGGGGTGAGACCCTGCCTCAAAAAAACCCCCAGAAACCCAAGGTTCCGATGATGTGTGTTATAATCATGGTGGGTGGTCATTCTTTAATGGAGGTGGAACACAAAAGATGATTATGCTTAGAGGCACAAAGGACTTTCCAGAGATCTGTTTGAACAAGGGGCAGCTGAGCGGCGTCTGGTCTGCGGACACTTTGAGACGCAGCTGTTGTAGTGACCTAATGAGCAGCGTTTTGGTCGCTAATTGTGATCTGAAAACATCGGTACAGTGATGGTGCTGGGAACTGATCGACTGCATTTGTTGTGTCTTCCAGCCTGATGAAAGATTATTTTTTTAAACCGCCCATTAATCAGTTCAGCCTGAACTTCCTGGATCAGGAGCTGGAGCGATCCTACAGGACCAGCTATCAAGAAGAGGTGTGTTTGTTTCTCCTTGTGCTTTTACTGAAGAATGTGTCTGTTGTTCTCACGGGGTCACTCACTGTTAGTTTTGTGCTTTAGCAAGGGATGGGAACATGAAGGCTAATATTCATTTCCCACACTCTGTAAATCCTGAGTGGCAACTGTACGTGAAATGTCTCTTTGCGGCCGGGCGCGATGGCTCAAGCCTGTAATCCCAGCACTTTGGGAGGCCGAGACGGGCGGATCACGAGGTCAGGAGATCGAGACCATCCTGGCTAACACGGTGAAACCCCGTCTCTACTAAAAAAATACAAAAAACTAGCCGGGCAAGGTGGCGGACACCTGTAGTCCCAGGTACTCCGGAGGCTGAGGCAGGAGAATGGCGTAAACTCGGGAGGCGGAGCTTGCAGTGAGCTGAGATCCGGCCACTGCACTCTAGCCCAGGCGACGGAGCGAGACTCTATCTCAAAAAAAAAAAAAAAAAAAAGAAATGTCTCTTTGTAAAGGAGGAAAAAAACCTTTCTTTAGCCCTTTGTCTTAAAGTGCAACCTCGCCATTAGTAGACCCTTTCCTCTGCGGTGGCGTCTCCAGGACTCTGTGGCTATCCCTAGTCTTGGAAGGGACCGCCCCCACCTCTCCTCAAAGGGAACCCCCCCACCTGCCCTGGAAAGGGGATCCCCACCTACCCTGGAAGGGCCCCCCCCACCTGCCCTGGAAAGGGAGTCCCCCCCACCTGCCCTGGAAAGGGAGCCCCAGCCCCACCTGTCCTGGAGTCTTGGATGACGCTCTTCTCTACCTGTTGCCCTCCCTGCGTTCTTCCCCTGAGAAGGACCCAGGAGGCCTTCACCTCTCTAACTCCAGCTCCACGTTTCCTCCCCTGCCCCCACCACCTTCACCCAATCCCACTTCCTCCAAGAAGCTCTCCCTGACCCCAGACTGGATTGTACTTCGCTTCATACACTTCCTTCTCCATGTGTGCTCCATTTTGGAATCTAGTGTGGTTCTGGATTCGTGTTCCTCCCTCCCTAGATGCTCAGCTCTGTGAGGTAGGACCCCGGTCTCTCTCCTCCAGCCCCTTCTCACAGCGTCCAGCACAGTCCCGACGCTCACAGTGCTCTGTAGGGACTTGCTGGAAGGAATAATACAAGAACGTAGAGCCTGGTTTGAATCCTGGCGGCCTCCTGACTGCATTCTCTCCTCCAGGCCCAAACCTAACCTCTGAGTGTTCCCAACTCAAGAGTGGGTGCCCTCCCCACCCAGAACAAAAGGGATTTCTCATTCTGATTCCCTTGGTTCCTCCAGCAGGTCTTCATTAAACTCTGTGGTGTCCTGGCCTGGGCTCTAGAAAGACCCTGGTGAGCCCGGTAGAGCCAGTTTATGCCTCGTGGGGTGGCAGGTGCCCCGTTCCGTCAGCCTCCAAGGGACAGTGAATATCCGTTAATGTCCCAGACACCCCAGACTAATGTCCCAGACACCTGGAGTGGACTTGCAAGTTGGCTGGTTGGTGGCCTGTAAGGCACAATATCATCTCATTTAATCCTCATAGCAATGCCGTAGGGAAGCTGATGATTATCCTCATTTTACCAAAGAGAAAGCTGAGGCTGAGAAAGGCTGAACAGGTGGCCGTGGTCCCATAGCCGTGGTTGGACACCAGCAGTCTGGCTGCCAAGCCAGGCGTCTGGGCCGCCTCTCACCCTGCACTGCTGAACCTCCCAAACAGCAGACACCTCTGCCATCCCTTCCTAAAGGCACCAAATGTACGCTCAGCGTCTGCTCTGCCAGGGACTGTTGTTTGTGCTGGGGAAGGGGGAAAGATGTGGCCTGATAGGGAGGAGGAATTAGAAACAACATCCAAAGCTGGAGGTCTGCAAATGCCCTCCCAGTGCACGGTGAGGCACCAAGCCCCGGCTGGGGTCCCAAGGGGGGACCTCCTGAGCTTGCCTTGGTGGGAAGAGTAGGAATTAATGGGATGTAGGAATGAGGGAACATTCTGGAGAGTGGGCCAAGCACCCACAAACATTAGAGATACCAAAGAGCCCGGTGCATCCAGGGAGTTGCAGGTACATCCAGGCCGGGAGTGGCAGGAGGTGGCAGGAGCTAGTTTATGGCTCCCACACCACGGACTTTATGCCACAGGCCACGGGGAGCTGCTGAAGGATCTGGAACAGGTTGTGTTTTAAGATGACACAGCTCACACCTGTAATCCCAATTACTCAGGAAGCGGAGGCAGGAGGATCCCTTGAGGCCAGGAGACACACCAGCCTGAGCAACATAGTGAGACCCTGACTCTTCCAACAAAAAGAAAAAAAACATGGCCGGGTGCGGTGGCTCACGCCTGTAATCCCAGCACTTTGGGAGGCTGAGGTGGGCGGATTGCCTGAGGTCAGGAGTTTGAGACCAGCCTGGCCAACATGGTGAAACCCCGTCTCTACTGAAAACACAAAACTTAGCCAGATATGGTGGTGAGTGCCTGTAACCCCAGCTACTTGGGAAACTGAGACAGGAGAATCGCTTGAACCTGGGAGGCGGAGGTTGCAGTGAGCTGAGACCACACCATTGCACTCCAGCCTGGGCAAGAAGAGTGAAACTCTGTCTCAAAAAAAGAAAAAAAGAAAAAAGAAAAACATGTATCAGCTGAGTTTTGGAGGGTGGTGAGAGCGTGGACAAGACAAGAGGCCACATGACAGGTGGGAGGCTGTTACCGAAACTCAGGGCAGGTGGCCACAGGGTCCCGGTGGGTAGGAAAGGACAGACACTGGGACAGGGGAGCCTCCCAGCTGGCCTGCGTGTGGGGACTCATCGTGCTGAAGGCTCCACATGGGTGCGTTGCTAGCCTAACATCCCGCCGCCCACAAGGTGCAAGTACTGGTTTATCTCTGGTTTTGGATAGAGAGACTGAGGCACGGCTGGGTGGGTATCACAGCTAGTCATGGCGGAGTGACTTGAGCCCTGGAAGCCCCGCCGCAGAGCCTGCGCTCTGAGGATGGTGGGACGGCCACACCCGGAGGCCCTGGGATGTGGGCAGTGAGCAGGGCAGAGCCAGTGGCACTGTCCCTGGGTTTGGAGCCCACGGGGAGAGAGGGCGAAAGAGTGTCATGACGTGGAGGAGCGTCGTTCTCGGTGGGACTGGCACAGGCGGCGCTGCCGGGGTGCACAGGGGTAGGGCAGGTGGGCC